>NC_090770.1:1800000-2100000 GCF_001761485.1 Yarrowia lipolytica | reverse complement strand
TGGTTGCAATTGAGTGTGGAAGGTTGATCACAAATATACTGTGTTTCAGAAGAGAGATTAATGGCAGATTGACAGAGCTCTTTATACTTCCAGGCGGATCTCTGTGCCCAGTGCCTTGCTTCACTGACTATGTCTTTCCATCTGCCTCCATGGTGTTCTTGACGGGGATAAGCTTCGAGGCAGCAATGGTTGGTGAGATATGTCTGTGGGGTAGAAGAGGAAGGAACGTTGTGTAGATTGCGGTTTTGGAGAAGCCCACATGTACATGTGAGTCGGGGCTTTCAGGTGGCGATGCCATTGACTTTTCTTGGCCGGAATAATAACCCTCAAACTCGTGCACTAGCGTATAGCGTCCCTCCATTACGCTCTCTAATCTTCGGTTGCCATGTCGTGCATATTACATGCGCCTCCATGTGCATTAGCAATAACCTCGAACTTAAATGATATCATTGCTAGCTATAAGTGTAGCTGTATCGCCCCGTCTCATCTCAACAACCACCGTAACAACAAGAATGTCTCAAAACAAGCTCACCGACACCAACGCCGAGGGTCTCTCCATCGTTGAGAAGGCCCAGAAGACCTTCTTCAACCGTGGCACCTACTCCTCCAACCCTCCCTGTGATGGCTGTTACGACGACAAGGGAACCTTCTGTGTCTGGCCTGTGGCTGTCTTCGCTCAGGCTGTGGTGGATGGTGCTCGAATCTACCCCGAGCTCAAGAAGCTGATCCCCCAGGCGTTTGAGGCCTTCAAGCCCTACGAGACCCAGGAGTACCCCAGCGTGTGCACTGCCTCCAAGTACTTTGACGGAAACAAGGACATCTACTTCGACGATAACGCCCAGATTGCCTCTGCCTACATCACCGCTTACGAGGTCACCGGCGAGAAGAGCTTCCTGGACAAGGGCCGAAACATTGTGCGGTTCCTCATGACTGGCTACGACTCCACTGGTGAGCCTGGAGGAGTGCGATGGCACATTGGCAAGACCGGATCTAACGCCTGTACCACCTCCGAGTCTGCCTGCGCCGCCCTCCGACTGTCCAAGTACGTCCCCAACGAGGCCTCTTACTACATTGACTTTGCCCGAGACTGTGTCAAGTGGGTTGTCCACCGACTGCAGGACCCCGAGGACTGGCTTATTCGAGATGGTGTTGAATACCATGATGGCCAGGGCTTTTCCGTCAACGACATGAAGTGGACCTACAACCAGGGAACCACCATCTCTGCTCTTTCCGGACTCTACGGTATCACCAACGACCAGTGGTACCTCAAGGAGGCCGAGAAGATCATCCGAGGTGTTTGTGATCCCAACACCACTATCTTCGACCGAGACACCCAGCCCGAGTTCCGATACTACCGAGACAACGTCTACTTTTACCAGCTGCTTGCCGAGGGTTTTGCCGACTTTCTGCTCTTCTGCGGAGACGACACAGACCCCAAGTATGCCCAGCTGGCTGTTGAGCAGACCAAGCGAAACCTGGTCTACATCTACCAGTATCTGCGGGACCCTAAGGACGGTCTGTACTTCCAGACCTTTGAGATTTTCCGAATCACTCCCGAGCTGGCCCAGGAGTTTGACCGTCTGACCGGTGAGAACCGAAAGTTCGAGCCTTCTGAGGGAGAGCGAGCCAAGGGCAAGTACGAGAAGGAGCCCGTTGAGAAGCGACCTCTTGTCAAGACTCTTCTTGGCCAGGGAGGAGCTGCCCGGGTCTTCTTCCAGTCCGCCCGTGTTGTTCCCAAGCTCAACTAGACTAATTATTCTTGAATAAATTATTTCTGATTTGATTTATGTATATGCATTTCTGAAATGAAATGAAATCTAGACTTTATGCCCACGTGCTCTGTATGGAGTGAGCACTGGATGGCACCACAGAGGAGCACAACAGGTCACATTTATCAATTGAAGCAACCAAACTGCTCCTTGTGTACCTGCAAGAGCAATTGAGATAACCAATCTGCGCCCCTTGATTCAATTGTCATTTTTACCGCAGTCGCAGCATCCATATCTCATAGCAACCATCTTAGGGTTCAGGTGGGGGCTTAGGCTCTGCATAACAATAAGCCGGTGGCCACCACAGAGTTCAACAAAGTAATTGCGGACTTGCAAGAGACGTGTTCGTGGGTTGATTTGAGGATGGCGGAAGTGTTTCTCCTGAGCTATGTAATAGAAGGAGGAGTTTGAGAAGTTCTCTAGTCACTCGGTATTATCGGACTTGTAATTCCATCGCGATATTATTGATAGCTAGCTTGGCATGTTAAACTTACAGTAATTGCGCAGCCTCCA
This sequence comes from Yarrowia lipolytica, assembly GCF_001761485.1. NCBI lineage: Eukaryota > Fungi > Ascomycota > Dipodascomycetes > Dipodascales > Yarrowia > Yarrowia lipolytica. Next base: position 2,097,718 of record NC_090770.1, on the reverse strand, counting down.
CCATTCATTTGACTCGTGGTACATGACGTCAGGAGGAACAAGGCACGGTGAGTGGTTTCGGGACTAACCGCCGAGGTGCTGATTTGGAGTTTTTCGGGGTTTGAGGAGGGTTGGTGTAGTAAGAACCGATTGTGTACTCAGTCAGTCTTTCAAGGGAGCTGGACGAACTGGACAAAAGAGAGACGCTGGTAAAGAAAATACTGGCGATTTAGTTAGGATTTTGTGGGAAGACAGGAATTTTTGAGCGCAATTGAGAACCAGCTACAACATTATCAGACGCTGTTGGGCTGGAAAAGCTCCAAAAGAACTGCAAAGACCTTCCTGCCCAAATTATCTAAATGGCATTATCAAACAATTCCCCTGTAGCCTGTATCAACAGCCGTCTGCGAGGACATTAGTATGTATGTACATAATTACACGGTACAGTATGAACAATGTCCACCGAGCTACTCGTACAGTAAACCCTTGGTGTCAGGCACGGAGGAGTTGCTACATAAACTTGAAACTGCTCGTGGCCTCGTGGATCCAAAGTAGGAGCCTTTTGCGGCGGAATTGTCGTTCATTTATGGACTCCAGTCACTTCCAAAATTCGAGGTAGGTATAGTTCAGGAACAGCTGCTGTTCAACCGGCACGGAGATCGCAGTAAGGCTGTCACGCTACATTTAAACACAAAGTGAAGCCATTTTACGGGACCGGTGGAATGAAATAAGTCATGGAAGCGCTCTTTCTACCCACTACCGTCTCTTGCTCACACAGACTGAGCTTCCATGTCGTAGTGCAGGTTGGCCGATCTGCGATCTTGGCGTATGCACTCGAAGTGAGCGCGGTTAACTAAGAACACAAGAGGATGTGGGCGAGTTGAGAGAAGGAGGATGTACTAAGATAAATATGAGTAACAAACCGCAATAACGCAACATTGGCAATTTCTAGCTCCTTGTGAATATATCTATTTCGCTATATGCGATCTCTACAGTCCACTCCCCCTAAAATCCATCTGATAAGTTATTTGTCGAAACTCTATACAGTTCGATGCAGGTGGTACCTGAGACACGGCGGCTATCAAAGATGAGTGAGGTTTCAGAGAACAATTACAAGTACTGTCTCAATAAATGTCCACAATCGTTTCCGTTCATGAAGAACATCTATATATAAAGGCCTTTCACCCAACCAGCTTAAAATCTTTCATCTTTCTCTGCAAAACACCACCATTATGAAGTTCCTCACCATCATCACCATGGCCACCGCCGCTCTGGCTACGGTCGGAGACAAGTACAAACTGACCTACAAGAAGGTCGGATCTGAGCGTGTCGATGAAACCCTTTACCCCATTTCTGACAGCGGAGTGACCCTCTTTGCCTCTGGATACGGCGAGCCCATCACCATCACCGAGCACGAGAACAACACCTTCTCGGTCGAGGGCCGTCTCATTGCCCACGATTCTTTCATGGATTATTTCACAACCAGTACCACGGGGGGCACCCAGATTGGTTCCTCTTTCGATATTTCTGCTGACGGAACTTTCGAATTGCATGACGGCCCCAAGGAGTACTACTACTGTGTTCCTGGTCCCGCCCAAGCCACCATCTTTGCCACCAAGGATCCCAACATCTCCAGGTGTATAACCAAACAAGTCATCACCTTTCACGTTGACAAGATCTAAGTATCAATGACAGTGCAGCTTAACTCTGATAAAACACGTGAATGAATGATTAACACTCGTGCTCGTACTGTAAGCATCTGTGGGGTACGGTATACGTTTATGTCCATTAATATAGTCTTGAAATCGCCGATCTCTAAAAAAAAATTTGTACAATAACCATTTGTATTACCCAATATATATAAATCATAGCTTCGTCATTAGGGTTATTTGACAGAAACTCGAGAAAGAAGCTGTTCGGCCAGCTTCTTGTTGCCAACTTGCAGCTGGTTGTGCTCAAACTGCCAGCCGTTGACTCGCGAAGGACCAACCATGGATAACAGGTTTGCATCGGTAGTCCTATAGAAAGAGTCTGAGTCGGCAGAAGACGCAGAGGCAGAAGAACGACCAACGGAAGAACCTTGGGGAGTAATCATGGTAGCAGCAGCATTGGAGGCTTGAGAAGATGCAGAAGGAGGGGAGGGGACATGTGCTGCTGCGGCGGCAGAAGAGGTCGTGGAGGCGGAAGAAACACTGCTGGGGCCTCGTTTAGGTGCGTGTTCCGGCTCGACACTCTCCTGTCGCTTACCGATGATAGAGTCCTGGTGGAGGGAAAAGGCTTCTTGGCAGGGACCGTGCTTGTACTTGATGTTGCCAAACTTCTGTAGACCCATCTTCTCAATCAGAGGAGCCGAAGACTCTGAAAGAGGGGTGAGTTGTACAGAAGCGTCGACCAGCTTGCCGCCAAAGATCTCGCCAGGATAGATGATCGCTCGAGAGATGACTGAGAAGCCAGAGGCATTCTTGAGACGCAGGAAGGCGGTGGTGATACGTCTAGTAGAACCAACCACTTCCATGAGCTCGTCCCAAGCTGGGCCATCCTCCAGGAAGGTCTGGAGTCGCTGACTGGTCATGTCTTTGTATCCATACAGGTACTGGACTGTACGAGCTGTGTATAGAATCAGTCCGTTGTGAGAGACTCGAAGCCACAGGTCCATGGGCATAATAGATTCCTTAGGCAGCACAGAAAACTTCTTTCGCTTGAAGTTTCCGATAGCTGTGGCTCCCTCGGAAGAAGAAGGAGAGGGGTCCATGTCGAGAGCCTCGCTGTTGGGCTTAGTGTCAATAACGTTCTTGTCGAAAGACTCTAGAACAACCTTGAGGGGCAGTCCGGATACGGGTCGATGTCGCAATGTGAAAACCACACAGTGAGTCATTCGCTTGAAACCGCCGTTAATCTTTCCATGGGCATCCATCCAGATGTATCCCGATCGCTTGGTTCGGATTCGGAATAATGTAGAGAGTGTCTTGGTGACGGGAATCTCTCGCAGCTCTCGAAGAACCACAGTGACGTCGGAAGGGTGGATGAAGTCTGCCAGAGACAGTCCAACGACCTCCTCGGGGGTGTATTCGAGTTGGGCGTACACGGCAGGTGAAACCTGCACGATCTGGCCCTTGAGCGACACAGTCATGATGGTATCTGCGGAGGTATGGTAAAGGAATCGCTGCACCAGCTCCTCGGTGGATAGAGGATCTGTGGATGTGATGGTAGACATGATATCCACGCCTGCAGGCGAGGCGGGTTTAATGACTCGCGGTTGTCGGGGAATTGAAGACAGACGGTAATTCATGGTGTAACTTCCGTTGAGCATTCGCTGCAGAATGGCGTCCGGGTACTGGTTGAGGTCCATCTGGAAACCGATGAAGTGGGTGACTCGATCCTTGTCGGCCTTGTCGAGGAACAGAGGGATGCAAGTAACCATGTTGACGAAGGACTCGCCTCCTCGCTTGTAGTTGAGTAATGGGACCTGGACCTCGTTCCCGTTTGTGATGGCCTTTCGAAGAGCGAAGACGGAGGCAGCGTCGGTGAAACCTGCTTCGGCGGGTCGTGGTGCGCCCTGGGGATTCTGTAGGAATCGGCAATTTTGGTTGATGATATATGCCTCAGGGTAACCTGTGAGCTGCTCAAATGCGCCGCTCATGTACACAATGTGGTTGTCGTCGGTGGAGACATCGGTGACAAGGAAAGAGCATGAGAGATCAACCGGTCCGATATCGACCTGCGGGTTCTTTCGGTTGATAACCTGGTATAGTAGTGACACGATGTCGAAGCCTGAAGAGGAGTAGACTCCCTTGACGGAGCCGGTTTCTTTCAGATGGCTTTGTGCTGCTCGCAGAATGTTGAGAGAATGCTGAATGTTGTCTTTTCCCGGCGGCAGTCCCGAGGACGTCATGATATCCTTGTCGTCGTTTATTGTTTGGTACAGACTTCTCATGTTGCTGAGGTCGTCTCCTACACCTGCTTCTCCCTCTCTGTTGATTTCCTGCCCGGCTTGTTGGTATTGGTGGTCTGCAGACATGGTGGAGGGTGGCGTTGTGAGTGGTATGTGTATTGTGAGTGGTGTGTATTGTGAGTGATCTACTGTGTGAGTGGGGAAGATTGACGTCTGCTGTGGATGTTTTAAGAGAGAGTCCAAGTCGGTTTGTGGGTGAGATTACGTGAGTGACTTTTGAGTTGTTTGACACAAGTGTTAGCTCAAGACAAGACACGATCGGGTGCATGCATGCACATCACTAATACGTATAAGGTGTTTAGCTCAACGGAGGACATAGGGGAGGCAGGTAAAATACGCTCTTATCCCGCTGGAAAGCCGGATCGAGGGTGGGGAGTGTCGTGATGGGGGGTGTGCGGTTGCATTGTCCCTTTTTTCACCCACTTTCGAACACTAGGAGCCCCTCCGATGTTGGCTGTCGTATCCTTCAGCTACTTTTTGTAGCTCCTGTAATTAATAGTATCTTTGCAATTTTGTGTTTGGCATGGCTGTTTTATTAATTGGGCTGTAATACCATACTTTTACTAGGCGGGAAATCTCAGGCAGTCAGCTGACCAGTCTCGCTTTCGTCTTGATCGGGTCTATATCCGTGGAAATCAATTGCCAGCATTCCTTGTACTCGTACTGCACCACATCGCTGGATTGAGCTGCCGGTTACCATTGAGGGCCAAAAAAAGACTTTCAACCTAGATCTGATAAACTTCGAAGACACTTTTAGATCACGTATTCGTGAAGACTGTGGGAGAAACAGTTGGCACGCATAACATGGTGGAGGGATGCAACAGCAAGTATCGCACCTAAACGGGTGCTCCAATGATGACGGCTTTCAACGATATGGCAAGAGGGGACTATTACTTGCCACAAAAGGATGTTTTTAATCCACATCTCAAACGACATGTCCATTTACCGACACCCACACTCATCCAGTCATGTCTCAGGCATTCTCCTAACCCTACGTCATATGGCCCCTTTTCTTCCTGTTGCGGACACTCTGATTGTCAGATTTTCTACGGAGGCGAAACTTTGGCAAAAGTAACGTTGGATCGACGCTAGACCACGGAGGGCAGAACAAAGGACGGCGGCTCTCATGTATGGCTCGTACCTCTTCCTTCTGACTGTTGCAGCTACTTTCACGGACACTCGTACTTGCCCAAAGCTGCTATTGTCAATGATGGAACGGAGCTTCACGAGTCGTCGTGATACTGGCGACCGACAGTACCAAGCTCTATCGAAATAGCTCGCCTTCTCACGTTCTAGACCGCACTAAATCTTACGAGTTGCTTCACTACAATCGAAAAAACGCACACTAGTCGGCTGTTAGTGGCATGTCCTCTGCACCAGCTCCATTAGTTCGGTTTTAAGTGTCGGTTAGGTTGGTTCCATGATCCCCCAGCCCTGGAATGCACCTTTGTCCTTGAACGCCTAAGACCGGCGTCGTATTACCCTTTGGAGCTGATCAGTGTCTCAGAGAGCCGTATTGTACGCGACGATAGGTGCTAGTGACCCCGTCTGCTTCCTCCGGTCTCCTGTCCACGCCAAGAAGCGGCTTATAGCATTTGTTTATCATAGCGCCAGTCGTCTATAGGGTGTAAATTGAAGACGTGCTAACCAAACCAAGGGGTATGGTTTGCTATAAGTAGGTTGCTACCAGTACACTACAGTATGGGATGTGTGCGTGTTGATTGTGGCCGCTTTTACCCCGGATCCAAATGTTAACCACCTTTTTCCGGTGAACCAACTATTTTCTACTTTAATGGAAGGGGAGATAGCTTCTCCTTTGGTCACTTCCGGCTTCCGTTAGCCGTAATGATGTCCCGAACCTACTTGTTACAACTTTTTACTCGATTACTCGTTCAAATAATACTCATAGTGTTTGAAACCCAATCGAAAATGTTGTTTGAAAAAGGAGGTTGTATCTCGATTACACTTGACCGCTTTAGTGTGGACAGGTATATTTTGGAGACGCTGTAGGTACGAGTACACTACTTGTACTTGTAGCTGAGATCGCCAATCCCGGAAAAATGACTATTACTGTACTTGTAGAGGCAGGAGCGGCTTCATGGCAACAGGGTAAGATCAACCATCTTGCATACACCAGTGTACCGCCAGTAGGACGTCCTGCTACGGTATGTACTATTGGAATATTGTGTGACCCCACCATCACTTTTACGCCACTCGATTAACTCTTCACGTATGGGATATATCGTTTAGGAGCAATACATAATAGAGACCGGCTTCCTCTTCCACCAAAGCCTGGTGCTATGGTGCCTGCTTTCTGCTCTTGAAGGCAAGATGTCTTTCATTGAAAGCCCGCAGAAAAATACACGTAGAGTTAGCGTGCATGTGAAACGTAGGCTCAAGTTGCCGAAAGCAAACACACGTTCTCGTACCGGTAGCTGTTGTAGGGTCTCGCCGTGTTCCCTGTAACGGGGCTGCATGAAGTCGGACAGACTACAAGTGGATGTCCGATACGATAGCCAGCGGAGAAAGCGACATCGAGGACAGAAATGAACGCCGTAACAGGTATCATCGTAGTCACGTGAATGAAGGAAGGTGTGCCACGCGTTACTATCCAATCATTCACACTTCAAATACAGGCTCTCTACTCGAACTCCAAATTACGGACAGCTTAGACACACTCACCAACCCTCGCAAGGCTGTTAGGGATTGCCGAAATGAAACCATGCTAAGAGACGCAGCTATTGATAGGCAACTGTATCGTAACGGAGGCGACGAAATATATCCATATAGATTTGCAGGATGGCAATGGTGTCTCGTTCCCACTTCTGGACATGTCTCGTTCCTTTCTTGGCAGCGAATTGTTCTACTTTGACGGTGTCTTACCCAAGTATCAACAGAACCGAAATCGCTCAAGGCGTCGATTAATGGCGAGATGGGGATAGAGTAGCCAGCTGGTCGCAAGTACAGTATATTGTACGTATACTATGTACTCGTGGTATGCATTCGTGGTATTTATTCTGTCAACCTGATGGCGACCGTATGATGGCGACTGTGCGATGATGACTCGATATAGACTGGCTTACTAATCAGGCTCATTTGCGGCTCATTTACGTTGGAGTTGTCGTATTCACGTCATTATCACGCCCCTTTCATGGCTGTCGCGCTAAGACATCATCCTCAAACCGAGGTTGTCTTCTCCCAAAAAAAATAAAAAACGCAACTATTCTCGCATCTTTAGTTGAGACTAATTGTTCTTATACTTGACCCTGTACTTAGTTAAGACTCCCGACAACCTAAAAATCCTACCCCCGGAACGCTCACAAAGCTCATGTTTTAGCGTCGGCCGGGTAACTTCATCACCCCATTGACAGTATAATAATAATCAACATTTGTCGTTGTCTACATCAGACACTTTGGCATCTGTAATTGCTCGTACAAGCTCATGTACAGAACCAAAGACCAAAATCGACTTCACGTGCACTAGTATGACACATGGCTTACAGTGCCTTGTAGCCCCAGTAGCAGTTGTACAACAAATGGCAGCCCCAAACCACTCACACTCACCCCAAACCTTAGTGTGAAACTTCACGTTGAACATCACCAGAAACCGGCATCACACACAAATGGACGCGGAGATCGTACTGGATGACGGCGGCGCGGTGGCCCCCATCGTGGCCGACGAAATCGAAATGGACGTCGAGCCCGTCTCCATCGCCGCAGAGCCTCGCGGCAACCCTGAGGACGAGGACATTTTGCTCTCGGGCCCCATTCTCCGAGAAGAGGCTGTCAACTTGCGAGGAGTCAACGAAATGTCGAACAAGGACGTCAAGAGCTACGTGTCGGGCACGTGTTCCATCTCCTCCGTATTCAACATTGACTGGGTCGACGATTCGTCTGTGAATATTGTTTTTGTGGACGCCATTGATGCACAAAACGCGCTCCAGGCCATGACGGACCCGTCGTTGTTCTACGATGGAGACTCTATTGAGCCCGAGCAGGAGCGTGCAGCCAAAACCTTTGTCAAGGCAGATCACGGCAAGGTCCAACTGCAAGTGCGGACGAGCTACCAGTCAGATGTCAAGGCGCGTGACGCCCGACAGAAATCAAAGTACTACCTGTACCACGGCGAGCCGACCAAGGTGGAGGATTTCCGACGGTTCCAGGACAAGGCTCATACGTATGAGGTGCTTGAGCGACGTCGAAATCTCAAGCCTTCGGGCCGGTCTGAAATTGATGGAGAGGATCTGTTTCCTTCGGTGACCAAGCGCGATGACGAGTCGGATGAAGAAGATCTCATTAGATTGTCGTCACGAAGCAGAGGTCGACGGTCTCCTCCGCCTATTCGACGTCGAGACCGGGACATAGGTCGGTGGGAGAAGGACCCCTCGCTCATTGAGGATATTGAGATGCGACGAGAGCAGCGAGGCGTGGCCGACCTGTTTGAAGGAAGATGGGGCAATGACAGAGACAGCCGTGACAACCGGTCCCTGTCGCCAGTCTCTCGAATGCGGGAGGGCGACAGAAACAGAAACAGAAACAGACGAGATCGATCGACCTCGCCCTGGAGAAAAGGCGACCGGATGGATGTCGACGATCAGGATATCCGAACACGGCTGGATCTTCCTAGAGAGAGCCGGTCTTCGCGACAGAGAGAAAACCAAAAACGAGAGAGACGACGGGACGATGCTTCACAGGATATCGCCTCCAGACTCGATACTGACATGGACGGAGAAGACAACAAGGATCTGGCGTCACGGTTCCAGCCTCGAGATGAGAGAGACAAGGGCGGACGTCGAAGAGGAGGAGGCCGACGACGGGCCCATGAGCTGTTTGGCTAACAATTGTATTTTAAGGGAGACTGGTAAGGGTATGGTGATAATAAAATTATTGAAACTTGGACAGAATGAGAATGTCGGTAGTGTTCACACTGTACTATGGCTGTGTATTTTAATGTAGTTACTGTTGTGTACAACTATGTACTATTGCTGTATGTACTGGATGCGTACTGTACCGTAGTTGTGACCATGATTGCGTACTTATTGCACTCTTAATCTGATTACTTGACGTTGGTACTCCAGGTTAGATAAACTTTACTAATACCCAGATCACGGCATGCAGCTTGGTGACGGTTAGACCTTTTCTGATTACATACAACATGGATGGATTAATTGCCAAATACCTCCAAGATAAGGGATACACCAATGTGAGTGATGCGACGGCGCAATCGTTCTCCCTTTGATACTAACCCAGACCCTGGCTGCTTTTGAAGAGGAGTGTGATATCAAAGATGAACCTGTCACCATTGAAGAGTGAGTACGATATAGACGAAATAGTGCTTTCAAGTGACAAACCCGATGTTGTCCTCTCGTGGCGTACATCCTTTCTCTGCCTTTTCTAACCCAGATTGATGACCTACCTGCCGAAAAAGGAACAGAAAGACGACAATGTAGTCACGGAGGAAGACGTCACCCTGACTGTGCTGTCAACCAAGTCGAAAAACATGATTGTGGACACAAAGCTCATCGGTGGCAGAGTTGTCACTACAGATTCGACCAAGAACTTGACCTTTTACAATACTACTCTTCTGGAAGTCAAGAACCTCACCTTACCGGCTGTAGGACGAGTCATCGTTGCTGGAGCCAATAACACCACTCTGGTGGGATGCATGGATGGATCCATTGTCCAGGTGGATTCAGAATACAAACCCAGCAGTTTCAAGCCACATTCTCGGTTTGTCGGAGGAATCTCTGTTTCTGAAGATGGACTGATTGCGTCCATTGGCTTCGATAAAAAGGTGGTGGTCACGAAGCAGGTTGGCTTTGAACAGGTGGCGTTCATTGACTCACTGACTAACCCCACAGCGATTGCATGGACTCGTAATGGGCTGGCTGTGTCTCGAGAAGACTGTACCTCGATTCAACTTCTCTCCGACCAATTGGAGAAGCTCAGAACTATTCCTCTGGTCGATGCCCACTATATGCCCCACTCATTCACCGTGTTTGACATGGTCTACAACAACGATACCAAGGAGATTGCCTGTCTCACAAGCCATACGCCCTACGCAAGGGTCATTATTGTCAAGTCTGACGACACTGTTGTTTCCTTCCCTACTTTGATTCCTCAAGACAAGTACAGTCTGGGACGCCTTAGTTGGTTGGACGAGAAGACTCTCGCCATTGCTGGAGACGACGGCTCGGTGCGACTGCTCAACCAGACTACGTGGCGAAAGATAAACGTGGCAGGTTCGAGATTGCGATGCATTAGTGCTGGTGATGGCTACGTTGCCACTGCCAGCATTGATAAGGAGATTGAACTAATACAGATCGAGTCTCTGGGAGATGATCTTGCGGGGCTAAAGCTCGAATAAACAACCAAATATTGCTGTCAGATTACATACACAAGTAGATAACCTCGTAGTGTACATTAAATTACATCGTCCTAGACCGACCCATACTATCTCTCTCCCTCAAGCAGAGCCTTCTCGATTCCATCAAGAAGCCCGTCGATATCCTCCACCTTGACACCGCAGCTCATGGCCACCAGCCGTCTGTACTCGTTCATCTTCTCGCCAACCCCGGCATTGGCGAACAGCTCTACCACGTCGTCCACAAGATCCTTCCGTCCATGCTGGAGGTCTGTCAGCTCCTTGGCGGTCTTGAACTCGCCCTTGGTCTGTTCACGCGATATCTCCCGCTCCTCCTCGGCAACAAGCATGGCAAGGCCCTTCGCCTGTGACCGCTCGAACACCTTGCGTAGCTGGTTCACCCGTGTAGTCACACGCTCTTCAGCCTCAGAGGCAAGTTTCTCGAGCTCCTCGGCGGTGCCATGTTTGGCCTCATACTCCCGGATCGCCTCGTTGGTAGCGGCAATGTCTTCCTCCATCTTGGTGGCCATCTGGCGCACCTGTTGCACGTCGGCGTCCTTCTCCTTGAGCTCGGCATCAAAGGCGTGAGCCAACACTTGCAGGTTGTGCACTACGGTTCCGGCAAGATTGTGTGCGGCAATGGCAGTTTCGCTCTCGTGCAGCATCTGGTAGGGAGGCTGATGGTGGAGTGCCATGGCGGGCGGCGGGTGTTGCTGCATCTGTCTGTCGCCCTCCAGCAGATCCAGCGCAGTTCGACCGTCGGCATTGACGATATCTGTCTTGACATTGAAGTCCATGAGGGCACGGGACACCTTTTTGGCACCTGAACGGGCGAGAATATGCAGGGCGGTGTCGCCCTCGTTGTTCTGCGTGTCCATGAATTGTGACAGTACGCCTAGAGAGTGGTTCTCGCTAATTTTTGACAGCAAGATAGTCACGTAGTACTTGGCCGCGGACTGCGACTTGCTCACGTGCTGGGCAATGTGGTGAAGCACGGTTCTGCCCTGGCCGTCCACCTGAAACAGGGTGTCTTGCAAGATGTCCACCACTTTAGGGAAGGTTCTTCGGTCGTAGTTGTTAGTAAACATGATGGCCCTCGTCAAAGGTGTCTGGCCAAACATGTTGGTGGCTCGCACGTCCGATCCGGCCTTGAGCAGCAGCTCAATCACCCGCAGGTGGCCCATGGCACAAGCCCAATGCAACGCTGTATGGCCCTCCTCGTCAATGGGTCTGTGCACATCAAACTCTGCAGGTGGGTTTTCCAGGAACGCGGGGATCTTCTCGTCGTCAGCAGACACGAAGTAGTTGAGCAGGTCGTTGGTGTACAGATCCTTGGGGTCCCGTACCTGTATTGGCTTGGGCTTGGCCATCATGGGTCGAGGGTAGTTACCCATTTGTCGGTCAACTTCTTCATCGGACATGAAGTCGGACGAATCGTCAGCAACTGTGGGAGGCGATGGAGTCACGTGGTCGCTGTCGTCCAGTCCGTAAGACTGGGCCAGTTGGCTGAGAGACGACTGTCTAGAGTGTTGTGGAGTGCCTCCCATGGTGGATCCCGTTGACTGGGTGAGAGTCTCCATGCGACTGGGCTGGCGAACCAGAGGCGATCCCGTCACCTTGGTCCGCTTCTTGCGCTCCAGATTGGGTCTGTGTTTCGGTGCGGGAGGAGGTGAGCCATCCTCGTCGTCGTAGTTGAAGATGGGCGCAAGGTGTGAATCAACGTCGTACAGCGTGGCAATCTCTCTGGCCCGCTCCAGGGGGACCCACGTGCCCTGGTACTTGCCGTAGCCGCCCTGGACCTTTTCATGGACGCCCTTCTGGACCTCCTTTTCCAGAATCCGCGTTCGCTGAGGCTTGTCGAAGCCAGCGACCTTGAGGATGTGGGTAGCGTTGACCCAGCCGTCGGATTTGCGCCGCATCACGGCCACATTCTTACACTGGAACTCGTAGACGGGCACGCCCGAATACGTTGCTTTGTAGATGGACATGGTCGCGTAGTGCGTCGTCGTGTCGCGTTGGCGCAATAATGGGTTTCGGGTTTCGAGTTACCCTATGTGCTGTTTTGGACAACGAGAAAAGCCGTATGTGGGCTGGGTGTGCAGTATCGTAGCGAGGGTAATTTGGAGTCCCAGCTGGGAGGGAGCCAGATCAGCGGTTAGAGATATATAAATATATACTTGTTTGGCAGTGACAGAATGAATGTCGTGGGTGTGAGGGTTGCTTTTTTTTTTCTCTATATAAATCTCGTATGGCCTGCCCCTGGCGCTCCGCCTTACTTCTATTATCGTCTTATCCCTGCGGCAATTCCCAATTGGTGTGCACCTGAGTCCTTACAGCTCAGGTTACGTAATAGTTCCCACCACAAGCACACACCTAAACCATCATCACCCAACCCTAGCCCCAAAATATGCTTTTTCACCGCCAGCACCAACTGTCACCATAATCCACATCGATGGTGAGTATTGATACAGGCGTCCTGGGGCTCACGTGGGCCCCTCTCGATGCGATACGCACCGGCCCAACCGTGGGCAGACAGACCATGACTAACGCAGCTACCCTTATCCCTACTCAACGCAGCACAGGGTCAGCCCATGCTGGTGGAGCTCAAATCGGGCGAGTCCCTGAGAGGCCACCTGTTGAAATGTGACCACTGGATGAACCTCACGCTCAAGGAGGTCGAAGAGTTTTCTGCATCGGGCGAAAACACCGCCACCGTGTCCGAGTACTATGTACGAGGCTCCAACATCAAGGCTCTCCAGCTGCCAGACGAGCTACTGCACAGCATCAAGCAACAATACAGCCAGCAGCGGGAACAGCGACAGCGACAGCAGCAGCTGGAGCAGGGCGGCCAGTTTGGCAACCGACGAGGCAACCGAAACTACAACAACCAGAGCAACAACCCCAACCAGCGACAGCGAGGTGGAGGACGACGATATTAGACGTGTTTGTGTCCATGTTTGAACGCGAGCGCTGGCTACCGAAGGCCACGACCTTCCCCGATCTGCAGATGGCTACCATGTGTGAAGTTCCGCTTGATAGCCGCCATTCTGCCGATTAGTAATGTATTTTAGGAGATGATTGATCTAGGGGATTGTAGGTGGAGATAGTAGTAGCTGTAGACGAGTGGCGGTGATGGAATTGAGTACAATCGGCTTACGTAGGGGGACAGGCTTTGTACGTACTTGGATGATTTGGTTGCTTTCTCTGTGTCGCCACAAGTTCTCATTCGAATGTAAGTGATCACGTGGACAGAACTGTACCAGTACAAGTACAGGTGCCCGTGGAAGTAGCTTCTGTTGAGAGTTCCATTCTATTTTACAAGTAGTAATTGGTGGTGCCTGACTAGCTATAGAAGGAAACTTATCGTGGAACATGTGTGTGATAAAAAAGTTGGATGTTGGATCCTCGTCGTCGTTGAAAGTCTTTGTAGATGCATTACAATGGTTACCTTCTACCATCATACAACACCAATACCGATTCTTGTACACTCAGTGAGTTTCGGAGCAGAATTCTGTAGCTATTTACTGCAGTCCATTATCGCCATATTTGTTAGTTGCTACAGTATTGTACATACTTGTCATTGCTATCAGTCATACGAAGTCTAGCTATAGCAACCAAGTCTTCCACTGCCAGGTTGTGGTTGATATCTCTCGTATTCGTACCCGTGTGCTCGCGCGAATTGTTCTCAGATATCCGGTCATATGGAACTGCTCTAACTCCTACTCGCCGTCCTGCCACAAGCGACTGTTCGAGACTTTCACTTCACATCCAACGCAGAATAGTACGAAGTTACAGTTGCTCGGATTGCGGTGTTTATCTGGCTCGTCATGGGGTTTATATGAGGGGATCCCACAAGTAGACTATCACAGTGGTTTTAGAGGGAGGAAGGGTCCGTTGTGATTGCACGCAGTGGTTCATTGTACCTAAACTGATGTCATTGTTATCATCACTGGAGTCTACGACCCATCTATGTATGAAACGTGGTATGTACATACTGTAGCGAATGCACTGGCCATGGTCCGTCGGTCGGAAATTAAACGTCTCAATAATGTAGGAAATAACCATAAGCCATATGTTTAAAAGACTCTTGTGGTGTGTACCTCCGTAGAGCAATCTAAACGTTGGAGGAAGCTCTTCCGAGGCCCAGCTCGGTGGTCTTCTTCCCGATGTGTTGGATGTGGTCTGAAACTACAGTGTCTTGATAAGCATTCGGCGGTCAACTGTGTCGCGCATTTGGGAGGCTTGCCTCATGCTGCAAAGAGTAACGGTGCTGTACCCAAGCTTTGTATTTTCCTTTCTTATTATTCTACTCATTATTCTAACTCTCGTATGTACTGTACCTTGATGAAATATATATCGCGGTCTACTGTAGTCTACTGCTGTGGTCTGGCACAAGCAGGCCCAACCCAAATAGGCAGGAGGATTCCCAAAATAGCATAGCAAGGCAGACCCGAAAAACATAGCGCTTTTTGGCGAGCTCTTTTATCGATATTATATATGTTATGTTGCAGTGCTAGTTGAATTTTTTTTGCGCAGGCAAAAGCGGCGGTTTCGGTGGCCCCATTATTTCCGTCGAAACGGTAAACGTGCGGGCGTGTTGCTGCGGTTACTGCGCCACTGGCTGGGTCACGCGTGTGCCGAACTACAAGCAGACGCTAAACAAATTGCTTAAAAAACTTTTGTCCAAGGCTCTTCGCAGTAATCGATCCCCTCATCGAACCTTTTTGCGTCTCAGTCTCAGCACAGCGGATAACAGAAAAGGAAGAAAATAAATTAGAGATTGATGATTAGCACCACAGAGAGGCTGTGATAGCACAGGGTCGTAGTGGAATATGTATATATGGAGCTGTGGGGAAGAGTCCGAGTGCTTAAATACGGGATTTTATCCGCTTACTTGGGTCTTTGAACCCCCACCGCCAAAGTCGATTTTACTGTCTTCACACTATTTTACAGCCGACTCTGCCAAAACTTTATGGACTCCTGAAAGCCTTGTCTCGACTCAGCCCTCGAAACCAACTCTTACGGTCAGATAATCATGACGGGGACCAACGTGGTCCAGTATCTGAGCAACAACGATTTTGGTCGGTCCTACGCGGCCAAGCGGACAAATGTGAGTACCGGAGAGCGGGCACAGAAACATGCTCGATGGCATGAGACGCGTCGCACCAAACAGGAAGGAGAAACATGTCAGACTATCTAACACAGACTCTGCTGGCCACCATAGCTCCCGCGTTTGTAGCTTTTGGAATCCACAACCAGCTGTCACCACAACTCCACCTCACATCAATATGCCGAGCATTTTTCCCGAGACTCACGTCCGGACCCGGAGTCTCGCTCGCAGACGAAGTGTGCCAGATTTCGGCCATCCATACCCACTATACGACGTTTGAAATCATGGTGGCATTAGCGACGCTCGTTCAGATCTACACGGCCTTCAAGATCTTGTCGACAAGCGACGCAAAGGGAAGAGTATGGGGAGTACACATGTGTGCCATTCTGGCCACGGCATCCGTCGGAGTGGCCTGCTTCACCTATGCCCTGGGATTGCCGTACCCGGTCTATCTCGTGTCTGTGGCTATGCAGTGCGATAAGTCGGTGCTGGCTCTGGCTGCCATGTACCTCTGTGACATGACCAACGACGAAGAGAAAAACACAGAGCGCATCTCGGAGGTGGCAGAGAAACGGACCACAACGGGCTTCTTTGCAGGCTGGCCGGATCTACGTCTGCTCCCGCTGATTCAGCTGCTGGTTCTACGTATTGTCTGTAAGGACTGGCTGGGTTCCACAGTTGGACGAATCCTGGAGGAGTCTGGAAACCCGCTTTTGGCCATGCTGCTGGCTCTGGGTCTCGCCGCAACCTTCTACATGTGGTCAAAGAACCTGCCCGAGTTCAGAGCTCTTACAGGACCCTGTTATCTGCACACCCCAAAAGAGTATCGTGATTCCAAGGACACGCTCTACTCCCCCAACTCATCCACTGCTGATCTCACCGAGAAGGCGGTGCCCTCCCCTCTCAAAAGCATCATGATTGTCGCAGGGCTGGTCTCCATGACATCTGCAGCCTCTCTGAAAATCATGCCCGTCTTCTCCTCGTACATGTGGGACTGGCGGACCCTTGATCTGGCCAAAATCTCCGTCGGACTGTCCGTCACAGCCATGGGCGGCCTTTTGGGCACTCCCACTCTGCTGCCCTACATCTTTCTGGGCATTTCCAAGATCTGTCGGCGCTCCATCAAGCAGTCAGACACGAATGTGGTTCGTCTGGGCGCTCTGTTTGCGGTAGCGGCCGGCATTTCGTGCACGGTGCCCAATGATGTGGCCTTCATTGTCGGAATCATGGTTCTGAGTCTGGTGCGGTCCGTCTCGTACCCCCACATTCTTGATTACATCATCCATGTCCTGGGACCCGTGTGTGGGTCTGGATACGCCCTTGCGCTGGTCATTGGTGTGATGGATGTGGGAGCAGTAGCAGGAGATCTTATCGCTCCAACTCTTTATGCAAGCGTGTTCCCCGCGACCCAAATTTTCTTTACCGTTTTGGCAGTGGTTATGGTGGTGGGAGCAGTGGCCCTTTACAGGCTGCCTGCTCACGTGAGCGTGTGGGGCGCAAAGGAGGAGCATGCCGACACATCGTCCGAGACGGACACCATGTCGCCAGAGATGCATAGCGATGACGAAATGTCACGGTCCATTTCACCTTGGCCTGTGCAGTAAATATAGAATAGGAGGGGGACTAACATATCTTGATGCCATCCACGGCTCAAGCAAAACATCTCAAATAGCGAATAGCTTCTGTTACCATATTAGCGAGGATGAGAGGCGTAAGAGAGTGATGGTATCAACTGTGGCTCAGGAACATGACGCAAGAAGTTGTGATCATGGTCCATATCTAGGGATGGTCCGTCTTCATGGCGCAATCGATACTGTGGCTTGTGGCGACAATGACGCCAACAGCTGGGGTAAGCGCATAATGTCTGTAGAGAACATGTGGAGAGCAAGGTTCACGGCAGGTGCGATGGCGGGATGGTTCTACTGTAGTTGAGGAAGCTACTTGTAGTATATTATTCCTTTGTCGGTGTAAGTACGAGTAGACATGAAGATGTTGTATGGAGGTTTGAGGTACGCCCAGTATGCTTGGTAGGGGCTCCAAACATGTATAGAGACAAGAGGTGACTAGCAAGTGGCTGTTTATTACGTGATCACTGTCCGCAATCACAAGCCCTTGTACCAATTAGACTACCTTGTAGCATGGATCGGTCATCAGGTCTCACGGTTGTTTGGAAGAAGATTTGTGGAGATGAGCTAGGAAAACGAAAAACAGAAACAGAAGGCAACGGGTGTTCACCATCTCATGTGACCTCTCCATGTGAGCTTTGATGCTTAGTCTTTCTTAGATCTAGACGACCTAGATTTTGTTGGGGTTTACTAAGGGGTCACGGGTGCAGGTCATGGGAGTGGTGGAGTAAAAGAGAGTAGCAACTTGATACGAAACAACTGCGGCAACTGATGCGAAGCTGACGCAACTGGTTTGCATTTGTTGGGGTATTGGCATGTGGTTGGTTTTGGAGCTAACCAGAGTCATTTGGTTCTCATCATCTATGAGTGTAGCTACCTTCAGTACAGTAGAAGGATGATACTCTTGGGTGGTTGGAGTGGTTGAAGTTGGTAGTCAAGAGTGACTCCAGGGTAGAGTAGAACAAGAGATGTCTTTATATTTATATCAAATGAACAGGTATTACGCAGAAAGGAAATACTTTTGTGCCTTCTATTGAGTCTGTAAGCTGGTAGTAATTGAGATGTCTGCTGCTATCCACACTTATCCTATTTTCAACTAATAGTTGACTTTGGTTAGATATTTAGTTTACTCTATCAAACGCTAACTATTCACTTGATATCGTACCCATTAATAGTGAACACTCTCATACCACCAAGAACCTCGTTCCCTCGAAAGCGATAACGAGAATCAATATAAAATCCGAGTCACCAAGCATCTCCCATCATGGCCCTTCTCTCAAAAACCCGTTATTCAGCCGTCCACCACCTAGCTTAGTAACACAACAACTGCACATCGCAACTGCACGTCACACGTGACTGTGTTTACATTTACCCTTTCGTGCAACAGTTCATCATCAACCATGAACCAACTGGCAGCGTCCTTCTGGCATGCTATCGATTACAACTTGATCCCCACGGCGGCCTTTACCGTCGAGCGCATGTTGGCAATTGACCCCTCTTCGGAAAACGTCCATTTGCATGCGCTGGTTCTGGATCGCCAGGGACGTCACAAGGCAGTCTTGATGGCCACAAAAACACACCTGTCCCACATTGGTTGTTTGTATCTGTACGCTGAGTCGTGTCTTAAGCTGCAGAAGCATGCTGACGGTGCCCGGGTCCTCGAGGCCGGCAAAAAGACATGGCTCAATGGCACGTACACGGCCCATTCTGCGACACAACGAAGCGTGATTCCAGACCCTTCGGCCTTTTTGGTACTGCTAGGAAAGCTGTATCAGGGCGCAGGAAACATTACCGTGGCCGCAGAGGCCTACGCCATGGCACTGAGCCAGAACCCGTTTGTCTGGGAGGCTTTTGAACGGCTCACAGAAATGGGAATTAACGTCAACGTCGCCAACATTTTCAAACCAGGATACCAATACCCCGTGGAGGATCCCTTTCAGGGAGGCAAGCTGGGATTCGGTGGCAACAACAGTGCTGGCAGCAATAACAGCGTCAACACAAACCCATCGGCTTCTTCAACCGGACAACAACAATCTAATCTTACCACCACCTTCCAGGGAGGCTCGCTAGGAAAGGGCAAGTTCCTCGGAGGCAAAAGCTCGCTGTACGACACGCCTACATCACGGCCAAAACGCGTTGGATTTGCCGGATCAACTCTGGGAGCGGGTCTCAACATAGCTAACACTCTCCCCAGTGGCCAAACAATTGGCGGCGCTTCTACGGCATCCAACTCCTCCAGCGCACCCCCTTCTTCTGCATCTTCGGCCACTCACTCCTCGGCCACCCTCCCTCTCTACACCAAAATTGCTCGTGGCGTTCTTGCCTTCTCACGATACGAGCTACAGACGGCGCTTAAACACTTTCTGGACCTTCCGTCAATCCACCGAGACTCTGCCTACGTGCTGGCCAAGATAGGCCGCATCTACTTTGAGCAGGTCAACTACGCGGAGGCAGAACGGACTTTTGCTCGGCTCAGAGAGCTGGATCGAACCCGTGTGGCCGACATGGAGGTCTACTCCACGACCCTGTGGCATCTGCAGAAGGACCTCGAGCTTGCATACCTGTCGCGAGATCTGCTGGACTCGGACCGGTCGTCTCCTCAGGCGTGGTGTGTTTTGGGCAACTCGTTCTCAGTCCAACGAGAACCCGAACTGGCGCTCAAGTGTTTCAAGCGGGCCACAGCTCTCGACCCGCAATTTGCATATGCATACACCCTCAGTGGTCATGAGCACGTGACGTCTGAGGCTCTTGAGCAGGCCCAAGATGCGTTCCGAATGGCTCTGCGGTGCGACTCGCGGCATTACAATGCGTGGTATGGTCTGGGAATGGTGAGCATGAAGCTGGGTGACTTTGAGCGGGCTGAGTTCCACTTCAAGTCAGCTCTGGCCATCAACAGCAACAATGTTGTGCTTGTGTGCTGCGTGGGAATGATACTGGAGCGACAGAACATGTTGCAACAGGCGTTAGCAATGTACACGCGGGCCACGACTCTCCAGCCGCAATCGGCCCTTTCTCGCTACAAGAAGGCTCGGATCCTTATGCAACTCCAGCGGTTCAACGAGGCTCTTGTAGAGTTCGATCTTCTGCAGACTCTGGCTCCAGACGAAGCTTCGGTCCATTTCTTGCTGGGCCAGCTATACAAGGCTGTCAACAAGAAGCCTTTGGCGGTGAAGCACTACACCATTGCTCTGAATCTTGATCCCAAGGGCAGTCATTTGGTGCGGGAGGCGATTGAGAATCTCAGCATGGACGGCAGTGTGGATGCATAGAAGACATAGAGATGGGTATAATATGTATGTATATTTATGGATTAGAGTAGAGTGTTCACGTCTTATCTGTTGTTTTCCTTGTTGCTGTCTAGCTATCAATTAGATCATCATAGTTATTTGTTCGGTTGCCGGTGCGACATTGGAACCCTACTAAAAAACGTTAGTCTCGGTGGTTTTATCTTCTGGACTAGTTTTCGGATGGGTGGGATCCGGTTCTGGCTCCCATAGTAGCTTTGGTCTCGCAGTTTTTTCAGCCCTGAAAATATTTTCTTTTCATGTCGCACATTTGGATTCCGGGCTGCCTTATGGTGTCACTTGTTATACATGTGCATACATGAGCGATGCGAGCACACTTGGATCTGTAGTTGAGAATGCCAAGTTCTGTATGTTTCAGAGGTTCACGGAGATATTTGTTTTTGGTTCTGAGTGAGAGGGTTCAGAGGGAGGGTGAGAGGGAAAAGTCATGGCCGGGTCTCTGAGACGAATCAGGGCATGAGTACGAAACTCGTGCACATACCGCACCGACTCGACGGTGACTTATGAAGAGTGTACTTGTAGAGAGACTACCTAAATCGGATAATACCGTGATATAATACGAGGGCGTGATTATATTCAAGGTTGGTTTTATTATTTGGTGGCAGCGTCTAGAAGAAGAATTGCTACTGTAGCTGGACATTTTATTATCATGCTAACATGAGCGAATTTCAAACACAGCAAGCACGGCTCGCGCAGTGGTGGTGCCTGTTGGGTGAGCACATCTTGAGCACTATGTATGCTGGCTGGTAAGGTGTCTTCCGCCCTGGGACGAGCCAATGCGTCTACCAGGCAACATGTATTCACATTCACCTCGTATACGGTACCTGGACATCAGGTCATGTCTAGATCGGCCTCCTCCGACGGTCTGCGTACGATTTTTTCTGTGGCTAATCTATAGTGTATATGTCTGCGGTTTTTGCGAGTGGTGAGAGAATATTCTGGAGGGATTTATTTTCCGTTGTTTTCGCTACTTATTTTCGCTACTTATTTTTGTTACTTATTTTTGCTACTTATTTTCGCTACTTACTTTTCGCTACTTGAACTCCACTACGCTAAGATGACGTTATCATCGGACTGCTGGAACCGGAAACCCTTACCCGTGTTCCACCTGTCGGTACTGAGAGAGAAATAGGAGTGCCTGAACCCTTTGTGTCTCACGCCAGATCGTATGTGCGTTTGTAGGTACCTTGAGCCGATCAGCACACACTGTGGGGAGGCGCTGTAAGAATTTTCACGCTGCACTCCTTAGAGATGATGCCATCGGATGGGATGATCCACCCGAGGCGAGGCTTGTACAAGTCCGGCAAGTCTGTAGCACGCAATTTGAGCCGTTTGTCTCAAGCGTAAGACATGTTTCTGTCTAGGACTGTATTTACTCGTACCCATTTCGTGGCTGCCGCTGTTCTAGATGCCCACACAGCCTCCGAGATTTTTTTTCCCTCCCCTACAACAAGAAGCAAATAAGCTCTTGTGCGGGTTAGCTGATCTGATGTGTTGAAACTCTAAGAAATGTGGGGTAGACGGCCCCGGTAGGATGGGTATGCGGCGTTGGAGTTAACACAGGGGCTGACGAGACGGTCGCATGTAACGAATGTATACGATTCCGTTGCAGACCATCCTCGACATTGTACAGTGCAACCGACAGGTGGTTGTATCTTACGTGTTCGATCGGTGACTTTGATCTGGTCCAAGCACTGAAACCTTTGTGAGACCAGCTCGGGTCTAAATTCTAAGGCACAAGTGAGTGTCCGAGAGTGGTGATGGCGGGTACCGGATGAATCCCGGTTAAAGCGTCTATGATAGATATTCATGTATGTGTCCTCGAAGCAAACATCGTCGTCGTTGTTGTGTGTTATGACATGTTTAGTGAGGGGTTTCGTATGTACATACAGTACATACATGTCATATCGGACATTGCCCCATACCAATAATAGGGTTGGCGCATCACGTTGTGCAAATCCGGAGTCTTACCCTTTCCCGTGAGTATGTACGATACCGGTACGAGGACCTACAGTCGGGATCGGAGTCAGGGTCTCTTGCAGAACAAAAGGCTGGCGGCAACCCGGGCCTGTATGGGACCAACAGATAAGATTGTGGGGTTCGCTTGTGCCAGCTCATCATAACGCTCTAGAGCTTTGTCCCGTAGGCCGGAGTTAAGCGAAAAAAGACCCCAGCACACACAGCCATCTATGAATGGAGAAATAATATGGGTAGGAGGGGATCCCATCAATCTTAGATACCCGCCTAGACCTCTCCCTCTTGTTCGCAGCAACGGTTTTGTCAGCACCGGTGGCTTGTTAAGCGAGATTACTGCGGTGTCACCTGCTGTGTTCGTGCGTGCCGGATCGTACATAGAGTAGTTAGCAACCCCGGAAAACAGTAGCCGAGACTTAGCCGCGTTCGAGGGTCCACGATTCGATACTTGTGGTGGCAAGTGTTGAAATCTGGTACTTGTAAGTGTTAGCAGGCCTGTAGGTGAAAATTGATGTCACACTAACCACCAGGTACAGCGCAAGAGACGGTGCTTATCTTCTGATATTGGCAGTGGTGATAATATTTCTTGATTCGAGAGTTACTGTAGAACAAGCCATGTGGATACAATACAGATAGGTGGAGAAATTACAAGAGATTGCGGTGGAGATAGAGGCAAGATAGATAATACAGTCGGGCGGGGTGGAAACGACAGCAAGTTGTTCTACAGAGCTACACCCAAAGTAATAGTTGGTATGATCATCGATTCATCTATATACCTAATAAATATGCCTTATAAATAGTGAGAGGAGAGTAAGGGACCTGTTGTATGGGTCACACTCAATGCAATAATGCGGAGACTAGCTCAGCTTCTTTTTTTGGGGTGGTTGTTAGTTGTAAGAGGGGGGAGTGTATCTGTTACTCCGCTCACTGTCTCTCGAGAGGAGAGGTATTGCTGGCAATGACGGGTCGGCCAGGGCTAAGATGAGAGACCTTAGGCATAGCGTAGGAAAACTGTCGCTCCTTCTTCTTGTTGATGGGAGACGCGGTGGGCAGGACCAGCGCCTCGTTGGACAGCGGGGAAGTGGCTGCCCAGGAGGTTCCAAAGTAAGGGTGAGATGCGTTGTGCTGAGAAATGTACTTGGGCTCTCCCTGGGAGAAGTTCAGGGAGGTGGAGAAGGGAGCATCAAGCGAATGCATGGAAGAAGAGGAGTCGACAGAAGAGGAATCGGTGAGGTCGCACTCGAAGAGCTCGGGCTCCGAGTCATCGAGGTTGAGGTGGGAGGGAAGGACCATGCTGAGATCCTCGACATCGTAGACAGGCGACTTGGTCTGAGCGGTGAAAGTGTACTCAGCCTCGTCCTGCTGCTTGCATTTTATCGAGCAGTAGAGCGAAGAGTCAAAGGCCTGGGACGAAAAGGTAGACTTGAGTCGGTTGCCCTTTCGCTGTGTGTCGATGATGGTATCGCAGACGGTGCAGTAGTTGTGGAAGCAGTCCATGTTTGGTTGCGAGTGTTTTGTGTAGAGATAAGAGTCTGGTGTTGTAGATAAGGGTCTTTCGAATGTATCAGAGAGTGGGTCGAGAGGGCTTGGTCGAGTGTATGTGACTGCCAGGCTGTCGATATGTGTTTTTCTTGAGAGAAGATGTGGTTGGTGATGATAGTGGAAATAACCGCTTGGTCTTATATATATATTTCCACCCTTGATAAGATAAGCTACATTTTGTCATCCTCTAAGTTTAGTATAAAGATTAGAGTTTCAGGTGACTTATTTGTCATTTCGGTGTGAAGTCACCCACAACGGAGATTTCGGAACATGATAAAAGAGGGGCTTTTTGGCCCTGGAAACGCGCGGAAAGCTCGTCGGGAGGCATTGTGGGTCTTCTGTTTGTGATTCCGGCGTTACTTTTTCCATTTTTCCTCCCCAATATCCCATAGCAACGGTTCCGACCTGCCAGCCACTTTTCGGGCGGTCCAAATTGCTCGTACATAACCACAAAACGAAAAGTGAAAATCCCAACAACACAGCACGCCACTAAAGATACCACAAAGGTATATTCTTTGTCTGCGTGAAATTAAATATGGGTCACAAACTCAAAGTGAAAAAGCCCCAGAAACGCAAAAATCCACAGTTTGGGGAGAAAAAAAATTATGCGAAGAAAAAATAGAGTCATTGGTGACTCAAGCCATACCACGTTTATAGCGAAAATGGCGACATGGACACGCTTTGCGCCCAAAGTGAAGGATGGTTACGGCACTCGTAAGTATACACCAAGTGGAAACTGTGGCACCTCGGACAGCATTCCTTGCGAATCGGGAGCCACAGGTAAACATGTTGCACCCGCCGAGGGAGACCCAAGACGTGACGCAATATTTTCACTTGCCCATTCCTTTTTTGTGGATCTGTGACAACGTGTCTGTATGCCAGGTTCAACTGCCTAGACCACCGGGGTGCATACTACTTGTAGGTCCCAGGTTACGGTGGTTAGGGCATTGAGAATGGTTGCCTCTTTGGGCGGGGGGCAGGAACATGTATAATTTGAGCAGGAAAAAATACAGGATGTAAACGAAGCAGTAGAATAACCAGTTTGAAACACGTTTAGACATCATGTCATATATGTTCATTTGCGCACATAACACCAGTTGCGCCAGCATGTGTGGTATCATACAAGAGGGGTGTGATACGACACTCGGCTATTCCCAAAGGCCCTGAGTCAGTTGCTTACGCGCCGCCGACATCGGCAGTTAAGATTGTGCAATCTATCGTGCTCCGTGACTCACCACCACAGTTGATTAGTGTGGCAACTGTATGACTAACCACAGTACACAGTATGTACGATACAATTGCTAAGCGGCCACATGCCACAACTCCATGACCAACATCTGCCACAGGTTGCGCCAAACCCCTACTTGTAGAGACACAAACTGTTGCGAATGTAGAGCCGCAGAAGCGTGACAAACGTGGCTTTTGGATTTCTGTGGACTTGTACAGTATGAACTACTTGTACCAAAAAAAAATTACTTGGTGGCGGAACTTAACGGTAGCAAGAAAAGAAAAAAAAAGGGAGACCCAAGGTAGACTGTGCACTGTAGCGAGATTTCATAAGGGGCAGCTGCGTTTATTCTCTATCTTTCTGGGCTCGGAAGATCAACCCGGACCAAAGTTACTTAGAGTCTAGAACAGGAGGTTGGGCATCACAACTGTAGGGGATGATCGTTATCACCGTCAATGTTTGAGACACCCCGTAAATCACGTTGTTGTGCGGAGGCAGAGCCAATTGACACCTGGCGGGAGCTCCCTGGGCCCGACCATGTCCCGTAGAGCTCTCCCATTTGCTCTCATCAACGGCGTCTTTTGGTGGCAAACGCATATGCCCGATTATTGTTGCTTGCACAGAACCGCGTCGAAAGATCTATGGAGATGCGGTTAACTGGGGTTGCTGTTCCCAACTGGCCAGCCCTAGCCCAGCACCCTCTTTGGTGCGGTGGATGCACGCGGTGCATCAACAATACCTATTGTTTATCTGCAGGGTTGTTTGGGCTGTCATGTGGGAGGAACCAGACGCCATTCTGACTTGTGTCAGTTGAGGCCCTGAAACTGCTAAAATCGGGGAGCTGTCGCTGTCAGGTAATTTCGGTCAGGTTACAGACCCTCTGGAGCCAGAATTGACCCCCAATTGCATGTGTGGAACCCTGAACGGGCCCGCAATGTCCATAATACGTGAGCAAAAAGCTGCAATCTACCAGACCCCAATGTAAACCAGATACCACACTAATTCTATAATAAACGCTTTTCGCATCGCTGAGGGCCAGAGCGCTCTCTCTGGACCCACGTTGCTGTCTCGGTGAACCAGCACATACATAGTTATCCCTAAATGACTTTGTTATAGCCGCTTCACTAGCCAAACTAACCGGAGAAAGCTCACTTTTCTTTTTCGCTTCCACCTACCGGTACTTGGAGAGAGATGCCCCCGTTTCTGTTTCACATGTGTAGATTTAATACTTGCAACAGGACCGCCTCCAAAAGCAAAACGTGGGACAAGTAATTAGAGCAGTTCCCACATGTACGCTGGTATTATTGTTTCAGGTCCGGTGGAGGTTGGGCGGGGTGGTTATCAATCTTAACTGTGGCTATACAGTGTTCCACGTGAAATGGGGAGATTGCAGGGTAACAGACTTGTCGTACTGCTGTACTTGTATTGAGCACCAGTTCTCTTGCGGTGGTTACGGTGACTACGGTGCCAATCTCTCTGGAAACAGCTTGCACATGGTTAGCGGTGCGAGTGATTGCTTTTGTGGGCGGTGGTCGCGCCACGGTTGAAACTGTGTTAATGCCGCACTGGTATGTTGATCGTAACATTTCGTGACGCGTAGCAAGAGTCTGGAGCAGCTGCTGCTCCAAGTCTTCGATGGAAGGTGTTCCATGCTTCCATATGGTCTGGGTCTGGTTGGCGTTGTTGAATCAGTATTGTCGTCTATATCGTCAAATTATTGCATACACTAAAAAATATCACCATGGAAACCCGACTACTCGACTGAGGGACTTGGACCAACAAAACTATTAATGGACTGCTGCCGATTAAGCTGGCAGGTTGATTAGTTGCCAAGGTAACGCTGGCGTCTGGGGCCGGCGACCTGAACCTCCGTCTCTTCAATCATCCACAAGCCTGGGTCATATGCTCCCTCCATTCAGCCTGCATAGGTGGAGCATGCAACGGAGATGGTATGGACGGGTTTTACAAAAGGCCGATAGGGAGTTGACAGGAATTCGAGAAGATGAGTGGAAGGTGAAACTCCGAGGTCATCAACGGGTCCCAAGATGCTCCTAATACACCACACAACCCACAGTACATTGTACACCACAAACCAAGCACATTAGAGCACACACCGAGGACATTAGTCGCACTAACCTCTGGCTGCCCCACAATCCCAAAAGTTGCATGTGCTGCGGGCCCAGTGGACTTGCTATGCCTGAAGAGGCTCAATGTCGACACTCTCGGCACGATCGTTTCATGATACGGGATGGTCTCGGCGTCCTACCTGCTGTTTGCGGCTGGCGACCTCCAAGCATCTCTCAGCCTGCTCCATGCATCAGGAGTGCATGTGTAGCGTGATGCGTGCAGCTCCCAGAATAGTAACAGCAAGTGGAGCTCGGACGTTGGGAAAAGCCAAACGTGGTGTGGAGAGATACCAAAAAAGGTACCTGGGCTGAGCTGTCACAACCTGACACACTCGGGTCGCAAGAAAACATAGCTATGCGCAATTGTTGCTGGCGACCGCCGACGATGGTCCGACACACTGGATCGGGCGTGACACCATCGTCACCGCTCGGGTGATCACCATTCAGGGCTTAGAGTTGGGGCCCTCATCCCACAGCCCCACAGAAATCCATATCCCGCATCTCGTGCACAAAAGCGCGCTTTATCCAGGCCGGGTAACACTAAGGGGAAAGTCAGGAACGGGAGATTCGCTACATAACCTGTAGCTACTTGCAATGGGAAGGCAAAACGTGTACTTTATGGACATGAGGTGGCACTTGCACATACCGGAACTTTGTGGCCACTCGAGAAGCGAAATTGAGGCGGGTCAATTGCTGATATATGTCCTGTTTCCATGCTGGTACGCCGCCAACGGTTACAACTTCTATGATATCTGTGGAGTCAATTGAGTTATTCACGAAGCTACAGCGCGGGTCGGAAAGTCGTTTGCAGCCAAGTCCGAAGCAGCTCAAAATAGACGGAGAGAGCACCGCTTCAACAGGAGAGCCCCCGGCCCGTTCACTAATTGTTGGACCGAAAGAGACACCGCACGCTCAGCCTTCCTCTAGTCGGCTTTTGTAGCGAGTATATTTTAGAGTCAATTATTTCAATTGTGTGCACACTCGGCTCACACCAACCACACAAGTCCGGAGAATTGATGCTGAGAGCCAACGCGGTGTTACAACGTACCACGGCACCATATATAACTTGGTTTGTACCCTCTCCTTGAACTCCGCTTGTCAAACACCTCTTTTCCGCACCCCACCCTCTGATATCTTGAATGTGTGCTTCTCCATTCTGGCCCAACCCCTTGGAGCTTGCAGCTCGTGACCAAACCCTATGTACTGCGAGCCCACAGGTCCCACCACATAATTTTGACTCCAACATAGATTGGATACACATAGAGCACAGGTGCACGATATTGAGTCTACTCTGACATTGCTTCAACTTATCTGTCAACCACGGAACACACATCGCCACCAAGATTTAAACATGTGAGTATGGAAAGACAAGTGCAAGGACAACGCGAAGGGAATGACGCCACGGTCCGCTTCCCAGCTCCCCAATCGCCACAGAGTAAAATGTGTCGTGGCTTAAGCGACTGGATGGTGCGAACAGCTCATTTTCGGGCTGTGGGATACGACAGACCCTGCAACAGGCGGTGGACACATCACCAAGAGATATGATACCGAGAGAGACGATTAAACCGGGATTCACTCTGCGCCTTGACAACCCCACCTTCAACGTCTTTTGTCGTCACCAATCGCGCGTGGGTCGACAATGGCCATTCTTCGTCACGACATGAGATACGCATCAAGAGACACCCTGAACGACTACGATAAAGAAATGTGTTCGAATGGGCTGATCCAGGGCCACAACCGGGGCGGAACCAAGAAACTAGAGCTCTCGCGCCACGATATCGCCTCACGTCCAGATACGGACCTCACCGCCGCCGCTGTATCCGCCTCACCACAACGCCGCACCACTAAGTCCCACAGAAAACTATGACGCAGTCGCCAGGCACACACAACAAGGCGTTTGGCAGCCGTCTCTACACCGCGTAAAACAAAGGCCGCACTCTCCACCCTCCACAAGGTGGGTGCCCTGTGACCTGCGATGTTTTGGATTGGGTCATGTAGTTAACCTTGTCACACTTAACCACATGGCAACTCTTACTAACACAGATGGACGTGTGGAACTCACCACTGCGATCACGAGCACGTGCCGGCACGCTCCCGTCGCGCCTTACCACCCAAAATCTCGACCGAGATCACAAGGGATCATTGGCATTGCTGTCCCCCGATAATGACGAGGTTGTCAGAGACTGGCCAGCAGCCACGGGTTCAATGGGGTCCAACCTCAACCCCAACAAGATTCCGGCTGTGACCACTACCATGCCTCCTCCATCGGTCTCTCAGGCTCCTTCTATGGCCACCACTCCTGCCCCAGAACCAGTCCCACAACCTCCTCAGCCTCAGCAGTCGGGGTCCTCATTCCTGGATGTGCCCATGGGACCCCCATTAGGCTCGTCTCCTCTTTCGGGCTCCTCCACACCCTCATCACACGCCCTGGCAAACGCCATGGGCTCTCGTTTACGTTCGGGCTCGCTCAATCTGCTGCCTGACTCCCGGCCGTCGCTATACCCTTCACTGTCAGGCTCATCAATCTGGTCCAACTCCAAGCGGTCCTCCCTGATTGACGGAGATGCACCCATCCCATTCCCTCCTGTAACACAGCCTTACGAGCCGCTGCAACCGTTCATGCACGAGCTCAATGTCAAGACCGACCCCAGCCGCATTCGATCGTACACGATCAACGCCATGCCAAGAGAGGACGACCCATACGAACATCTGCAACAGATGCCTCCCCCTCAGATGCACCCCCAGGTCCAGCAGGCGTCCGCCGTCCAGCAGGCTGCATCTCGTCAGCGAGCACAGACAGTCTCCGTGCCTTACTACGACTACGATATACCCCTTGGTCCCCATGCTGGCGGCGCGTCGACCTCCAATGCATCAGCTACTGCATCCTCCGGGCTTCATTCTGTAGGTGGAACTCCTCCCCATGGAGCCACCCATTCTTCGCTTGGAGGCCCCCCTCATTCCCAGTATGAAGAGGAGAAGCCTTCTCGGTCTCTGTGGCTCGGAAAGCTCCCCCCAACTGCCACTCCTCAAGCCCTGCACCACATTTTCTCAGCTTACGGAACTGTGGAGAGCGCTCGAATCCTGACTCACAAGAACTGCGGCTTCATCAACTTTGCGGACTCGCAGTCCGCCCTGCATGCTCTACAACAGCTCAATGGCAAGGAGTTCTTCCCCGGAGCAGGTCCCTGCCGAGTTGGCTTTGCAAAGCTTGGTCCCGAGAGTGTAGAGGAGCTGCAGCATGCTGGATCCATGGCTGCTGCCGGTGGAATCATGCAGCCCGATCTGCCTCAGCTTCCTGACGTTCCACCCCTGGAGGATGCACGATTCCAGGATGAGCTGCTGGCTGTCTGTGCTCAGCTTGGTCCCTGGGACTTAAGTTGGATAGCGCCTGCTGTTCAGCGTGCTGCTGTCGCCTCTGTGGAGCTCAAACCCGAAATTTCGACAGTCCCTGAGCAGACGGCCCACAGAATTTTCGACAGTGCTCGACTCCGCGACGTGGGCAAGCGGCTGGATGCTCGAATTCTCGCTGCTGAGGAGATCGAGACTGTCGTTGACGAGATGCTGCCCGAGGTGGCCCAACTCGCCGCCGACTATCTCGGAAACACTGTTGTCCAAAAGCTGTTTGAGGCTGCTTCTGACGGTGCGAAGGACCGCATGTTGGAGCAGATTGCTCCCCATCTGGCTGCCATTGGTATCCATAAGAACGGAACCTGGGCTGCCCAAAAGATCATCGATGTGGCACGAACCCCACACCAGCGTGCCCTCATTGTCAAACATTTGCGTCCCTACACAGTGCATCTATTTCTCGACCAGTTCGGCAACTACGTGCTCCAGGGCTGTCTCAAGTTTGGAGCCCCATGGTCCGACTTTGTGTACGAGACCATGCTTGCACGATTCTCCGAGATTGGCCTAGGCCGGTTTGGATCTCGAGCCATGCGTGCTTGTCTTGAGTCAGCCCATGCCTCTCGAGACCAGCAGCGAATGGTCGCTGCCGCCATTGTGCTTCATGCTCCCCAGCTCGCGGTCAACCCCAACGGGGCTCTTCTGCTAACATGGTACCTGGATACCTGTGTGCTCCCCCATCGACACAAGGTGCTTGCGCCAAGGCTGGTTCCTCACATTGTTGTGTTGGCTACCCACAAGCTTGCAGCTCTCACGGCGCTTAAGCTTCTCGCCAGTCGGGAGGCTGAGTCTCGAGACTTGCTGTTATCTGCGTTGCTGGAGCCTCTCAACTTGCATGCTATTTTGTCAGACCAGATTCATGGTCCTACTTTTGTGCTCAAGGTTCTCATGAGCCCTTACTTGGAGGGATACACCCGCCAGGTGGCTGTAGACAAAGTGCGAGCGACCTTAATGGGTATCAAGACTACCCAGGCTCATCGCCGACTAATGGACGAGGTTGGACTGATTCAGCAACGGTCCCCCAAAAGACAGCCACTAGGATACCAGGGTGCTGGATACAGGCAGGACGTGGATGGTCTTGTCAATGGCATGGAAAATGTTCAACTGTGGTAATGTGCCACACACAACACATCTGAGCTGCTGCAGGAGACGAGCAGACTCACTACGAATAACTGTACAAGACTCATAACAAATAAATCGCATCTGTATTAGTGGTGGAAGCATTAGTAGTTGGTCAAGCTGTGTACTACAAGTATTAGCTAGTGGGCCACACAAGGTGTGGAGGGCGTCCATACTGTATTGTAGTTGGACTGCAATAGGTACAGCCCAGTATCGTAGTTGAAGTCTGGGGAGATCCACCTTACTCAGCCCCCTCCTCTATGTACAGTATATGTACGAGCACGTCCGTTAATGAACAAACAGCCACAATACAACATATACGGTATGTACACCGCATACACTCCAACGTTGTCTAGACTTGTATTTGTAAGTGGCTCCTGCTGTGTGTCAGAATATGGCACTAATGCACGAAGGCACAGTGCTGCGCATGGTGGCGAGGCTGGGTGGATAGGTGAATACGTCAGAAGTCGCCGCGTTCAGTTATCAGCCACGCGACAGAATGATTTAAAAGTGGCAGACGATAATATCCGATTCGGAGTCAGCTGTCACCTGTCAAATCTGCAAAAAGTAGTAAACAATGCGTTAGCGCGGGGCTGTGGAATGTGACAACGACATTCTATACCGGCTTCTATGCGGGCAGCGGTTATGGGGAGGAGATGGTGGGGTAATGACAGCCAGGTTGAATGAGTTGCTGCCATTCGTGCACACCATTCGTGTGCAAAATTTTCGTGTCACTTACTTTTGACAGACCTACTTTTTACTCGGATCGCATGTTCGGCAGTGAGTCAGTTGGGGTGATTACTGTACAGCTTGTAAGTAGTTTACTTGATCGGCTACTTACGCTACATAGAACTGAGCGCGCCGAATGAGTCTGTCACAGATGCCTTAGCATCAAGTGGATACGTCAGGGGATTGTATGTACTGCACCGGTAGAGTATGTACCTACAGTACAGTACTTGTATATAAATATCTATAAATAATATTCCGTTATATAAGCAGGTTAGATTTGGTTCTTGTAGAGCACTACCCATCAACTGTGGGAAGAGCCTTGATATGGTTCAGCGCCCTCTGGCCTTCTCGCTGCACAACCTCGACCATTCGGTTGCACTTTTCCATGAGCCGCTTCTCGGCCTCTACTGACTGGTACTTGTACCACTCCGTGATTGTCATGTCGAGGATGTGATCAGGCTCCTTATGAGGACTCGACTCACACACGTCAAAGACCTGGTCGCAGTCCACAGGCTCCCATTGTAGAGACTGGCTCGCTTTGGACCGTGCTGGAGTGCTGGTGGCGGATTTGGTGGTAACGATTTGGTTGAGGTTGCGAACAGCAAGAGGAGATCGGGTGATTGCCCTCGACCGACGCTCAGAGTCTCGCCTCTCAGAGTCAGCAGGAGTGCTATGGGTATCTGTAGTTTTGTTTGACTGGGCTTCCTCCTGAACAGGTTCTTCCCGTTTTCCTTCCTCCTCCTCCTCCTCCTCCTCCTGAACCGGAACTTGCTCCTTTTCTTGTTCCTCACGAGCGGGCTCCTCAACTTCATGTTCCACATGAGCTTGCACGTCGTTGGCAAGAATCTTCTCAAGAGGCTTGGCAGGAGAAACAACCACACAGTCCTCCTCGGTGAGGTTTTCCTTAGCCCCCACGAACTGGTCCTCATCCTCATCGTCCTCATCGTCCCCATCGTCCTCATCGTCCTCATGGTCGTCGTCGTCGTCTTCCTCATCATCATTGTCATCACCGCCGTCTTCTCCTTTGTCCACTTCGTGCTCTTGAGGAGCTGGAGAAGACGATCCAGAGAAAACCTCCCAATTATTGGTACCCTCGGAAATAGGCAGAGAAATTCGAGCAACTGGTGCAGAAGGAACCACAGAAGACTTTCGTCGCTTGGCAGGAGGTGCAGGATCATCCTGGAAGACATTAGAAGGTCGCTTGTTGGATCTGACAGGAGTAGGCTCATGCTGGTGGTTGTGGTGAGGTTCTTCAAAGTCGCTGATACCTTCATCAAAGTTATGGACCAGAGAATCGGCCTGTTTTGCCATCTCGCTGAGCTCAAGGTCAACCTCAAAGTCAGAAACATCCTCCTTTTGCTCCAAGGCAACACTGATGTCTCCATCCTCCTCCATTTCCTTCTGCAGCTTGGCAAGCTCTTCTTCTACAGACACCTGTCTGATCTTCGGAGCAGTCTTTGCGCTTGGTCGTCGGCCCTCCTTCTTGGATCTAATGGGCTGGGGGGCTGGCTCCTCTTCGGGATCCGACAGAATCTGAACACTCCCATTGTCAGGCTGCTGTAAAATGACAACACTCTCATCGGCGACTTCTTCAATCTTCTTGGAAGCTCGCTTAGAAGATCTTCGTTTCTTCTTGGTAGTAGCCTCCTCCTTCTTCATGCTGGTGAAAAAGTAGCACTCGGGACGTCGTCGCTCATGCTCATGAAGAGGGTCATCTGTTCTTTCCCATCCGTCAAGGGAAATGTCGCAGTAGGCGCACACAACCAGATCCTCTTCGGCTACCGTAGGCGCAAAGTAGAAGCCTGCCTCGGCCAGTTTGAGCGACGTTGGCCAGCCCCGCTTCTTCTCCAGAGGCCATTTGTTGTCAAAGGTGGTGAGTCGCATGCCTATGTTCTCTTTGCAGTGAGGGTCGTGATTCTTTTCATTCTGCCAGTCCTTGGACAGAATGGTGGCCCAAGAACACCCCCGAGAGTGCTCCAGATGCTCTTTGAGAGGACAGTCATCGAGCTCCCAGCCGTCCAGCGAACATTCACACAAGAAACATGTGACATTGTCTGGACTCTCGACTCTGGGGTTGAAATAGAATCCTGCCTTGGCCAACTGCTCTGGATCCGGGTGTTCATGAGGCCATTGGACCTTCTTTCTCCGCCGAGGAAGTCGGGCTTCTTCAAAGGACGCCAGTCGCTCCGTGTAGGCGACCATGCGGTCGTGGTTGCTGTTTTTCGACATGGTCTGCGTGGTGTTCGGTCTGAGGTTGAGAAGAGTCCCCCTTATTTTTTATGATCATGCTGTAGAGGTGACTTTGGGTCTCGTCTTTGTATGTATTGTTTACATGCGTTACCCCGGCAACCCGTACACATTGGGAGGGCTCCAAACAAACTCGCTGACTTCGCTGCATAAACCTGCATATCTCATCGTAGCGAACTTTACCGAGGACATCAGGTGCATGAAGAGGGACAGGAGATGGCGCAAGTGGGTGATACTGTCCAAGTGAGAGGTGGTTTTGGCGACGCAATCATATACCCCTGTGAACAAATACGAGCAACGGGGGAAGCCTAACTTGGTGAATTACTCTGCTTCGGCCAACGTAACCATCAACTAGACTCTTCTCCTGAGAATGGCGTGAACTGATTCCACAAGCAGGTAAGGATAACACCCTGATTTTGATGGACAAAAAAATCAAGAGCACATTCGCATCACCGTTAAAAGTACTCATACATAGTTGTGGTATCAAATACCCCCGTGACGACCGCGTGAACAGTTCCCATCTAGGAGATGGCAATAATGAACGCTATGTTATAAGTGTACACCCATGAACAGCCCATTGTTCTGCGCTTCCATAAGAATAAGGCTGAATAAAACGTGACGACCCATGACCATCCGCGGAAAGAAGACACAAGACACAAGACACTGATATTGTTCCATCCTTATAGTTAAATCACCTTACACACTTTAATACCCTTGCTTTTTCAAAGTAAACTACTAGTCAAATATATAGTATGTACATGAGAAGAACTATTTGTACAGGCCATGCTCAACAATGTAGGCGAGGATTTGCGGCGGAACTAGCCTCTCGAATTCGTGGTGGCGCTTGTGGCTCTTCACCAGCGCTCTGACGTTTGAGGAAGACACGCCATCGGTTTTGGACGAGTGTTTCGACATGTGGATGTGGCGTTGCCATTGTTCTGGTAGTTCCTTCATATTAAAGTGGATATCGTCCCGGGTGAGCACATGCACGTGGCAGTCCTGGAAGAAGCCCTTTAGTGCCTCGGAAACGGGCTCCTTGTAGTATTTTTGATCCACCAGTCTCACTAACGTGTCCAGGCCCATGGGGAAGTGCAGGTGGGGAGTCAGGCCGTGGCTGGCCAGTAGTCGCTTGATGACCTTGTATTTGTCCACAAAATACGGCTCTTTTGTGAGGCCAAGAACGACTTCTGCATCGATGCTTCTTTTGAACAGCTCCATCATCTCCAGTCTCTGTTGGAACGCTGCTGGCGCTGGCTTCTTGTCTGCGTTGGTGATTGATAACAAGAGGAGAATGCTGGGTTAGCGGTGGATGATCGAGAGCGCGTGAAAAACATCAGAAGAGCAAGACCTGTTCATCAGGACGGTCTCAAGAGGTGTAAAATAGCGCATTCGCATGGTAGTGTAGCTGGATCATGTTTTCTCAAGAACGCGGCCCTCAAGGTTCATAAATCCGGGGTCCACAACAACACAAGTTGTGCTCCATGATGGGAAGAACTGGTAATGGTCCATAGATCCTAGTTTTGCATCCTGAAACAGACAGGTAATGGCCATACCCATCTAACAAAGACCTACCCCCACCACGCATGTCGTGCTGCATCAAGTCCGGTTAAAAACGTGATAATATGCACCTGGCTTGTCCAGTTGACCCGTCTCACAAGATAACAGACCAGCAAATAGCTGAGGGAAGTCCGTGACAAGCCCAAGAACCAGCCAAGTGCCCCCCCAGCACCCCGGCATCCTCCTTTACTCACCAGTTGTCTTTTGTGTGTGTCATCCCTAACATGGCCAGCTCTAAGTGAGCATAATGCGGGGGGTTGAAGGACGAGTCCAACACAACCACACGAGAGCCCTTCCTGGGCATGTCCCCTAACAGTCGAACCCGTTCGTCGCCACGCATAAAGTCGTCGATTTCCGCTTTGAAATTGGTGCCCGCTGGCGGCCTGGAATGGGTGGCCGCAGCTCTCACAAGGGTGTAGAGGGACATGCAGTTTTATGGTAGAGCCGAAGCTTGCATAAGGTGTGGAAAACAACGCAGTGTCTAAATGGCAGTCTTAAATGTATATAAACTAGACACCCAACCGGGCTACCTTTTAAGTACCAAGGCTAGCTATTAACTCTGGGTGGAATTGTGGGGCTGAAAGAGGCTAAGCCCCCAACCGAATCCTACGGGCTGCCTATTACTGTACATACTGCTGCTGACATTAAAGCGGCTCTACAGTTGCGACTGTGGGAAGGGGCGGAACTAAAATTGCAATAAGACGGGTTTAGATATATTTTGGTAGAGCTACATGGCCAGGAGCTTAGAGCTCATCTCGGTCACCGTCGTTGTCGATAGAAACGAGCTCGGTGGTGAAAATGAGGGTGGAGTCCGGAGGAATGACTCGGCCAGCGCCCTGCTTGCCGTAGGCAAGATGAGGGGGGATGGTGAGCTTTCGCTTCTCGCCAACGCACATGCCGAGAATACCCTGGTCCCAGCCGGGGATGACTCGTCCAGTGCCAAGGGGGAACTGGATGGGCTGGCCTCGCTCGACGGAGGAGTCGAACACGGTGCCGTCCTCAAGCTTGCCGGTGTAGTGCACAGACACGGTGTCGCCCTTTCTGGCCTTCTGGGTGCACTCCTCGGGAGAAATCTTCTTGAGAATGCCTGAAGTTAGTATGTGCGCAATGATTCCGCAATTGAATCCGTCCAACACGATATCCATCCTGTAACACTTGCGTGTGTCGTGTTGCCATTCCCGTGATCTCACAACATGCTCTGATCCATCCCATCAAACTCACCAATCTGGAGCTTGGCCAGCTTCTCCTCAGTGGCAAAAACGCCGGCGATAAGAGCCATGAAGGCAACAATGAGAACAATAATTCGGGCCATTGTGTAAAGTGTGGTGTTACAGTGGAGAAGAAAGGAGGCGTCGAGACACGATAGTGTTCTTGACGAAGGCGAAACGTGGACCTTGAACTTTATGCACAGTGCAGTACATGTACATGCGTGACGTCACACAGTGATACAGGTGGCGGAGGAGGACCTCATATTACTGTACGATGTTTTAATATTATGAGCACCACGATGATGAGAAAAGGGTTATTATATATAAACATTTTTTTGAATAGCTTGGTGCAATTGAAACTAATTCTACAGCCGAACCCTTCAAAAGTCACTGGAGTTCTGCACCAGTAGAGTGCTGACATCGCTACAATGGCTACTTCCAACGCTTAACCATATTACTTAACTTAGATAACTACAATGGGTACTTTACTTGACACACAAGCCATCATATTCCACGAAGATCAAGTATCTCATTTTAAATCATCTATAAACATTTTCGTTTAGTCCAGTCGGTTCGACTTGTGGAGCTCGTAAAACAAACCCTTCTTGGCCAGCAGCTCTGAAGGAGACCCGTACTCCACAACCTCACCCTTATCCAACACACAAATCTTGTCGGAATCTATAACAGTTTCCAGCCGATGGGCTATTGTAATCACAGTGGAGTTGGCAAATGCATTCTGCAACACAGAGCCCACCACCTTTTCAGTGTCCTTGTCCACCGAGGACGTGGCTTCATCGAGACACACCACAGCTGCCTTCTTGAGAACAGCTCTACCAAGACACAGCAACTGCTGCTGGCCAGTAGAGATGTTGGAACCATCTTCACTCAAATGCATATCCAGAGCAAAGTCCAACGAGCAGCTTCGCAGTGCAGAAACAAGCTCCTCATCAGTATGAATATCATGAGGGTCGAGGTTGAGACGCACGGTTCCAGCAAAGACCTGGCAATCCTGGGGAATGATGGCCATGTTAGCACGAAGATCCAGAAGAGGAACCTTGGCAATGTTGTAGCCATCAATGTCCACCTCTCCAGTTCGAGGCTCCACCAATCTAAACAGAGAGTTGACCAGAGTGGACTTTCCAGAGCCAGTTCGACCAACAATAGCCAGCTTTGTGCCACCTGGAATATCAAGGTTGATGTTCTTGAGCACCTGAGTGTCGCCGTAAAACACGTTCCAGCCCTCAATCTGAACGTGACCCTTGGTGAAGATCTTTTGAGGAGGTTTGTCAGAGAGAAGATCAATCTCAGAAGGATAGGGAATACCGGAAGAGCCGTTGGCCTCAACATCTGTATCAAGAGGGTCCTGCTTCTCATTGCCCATCCACTCGACAATTCGCTCAACAGACACAGAGTTGGTCTCAACCATGATCAAAGAAGAAACAATGGCATCAAGATGCTTAGTGATACCCAGAGCATAGGTCATAGTCAGAGAAAGAAGAGCAACCGAAAGTTGACCACTCCCAAGAGCAAACAGAGAAAGCGCACCGGCAACAAAGATGATGCCACAGCCAATTCCCTTGAGACGCAGACCTAGCCAGTATCCAAGGTTACCCTGGATGAATCGAGCCTTGTTGTTTTCATCAAGAGCCTCACAAAGACGACCAGACATGTAAGGCTGTCGGCTGTAGGCAGAAATGACATGTCGACCGTCAATACTCTCTCCGAGAATGGTGAGAATTGGAGAAGAAGTGGCAGCGACAATTCGCTTGAGCTCACGGGAAGTCTTGACGTAGATGGCTTCGTAGTGCTTGTACAGCATCAGCAGACCGGC
Organism: Yarrowia lipolytica; assembly: GCF_001761485.1. NCBI lineage: Eukaryota > Fungi > Ascomycota > Dipodascomycetes > Dipodascales > Yarrowia > Yarrowia lipolytica. The sequence continues at coordinate 2,058,420 of NC_090770.1, read as the reverse complement.
CACAAAGATGATGGAAAGAGGAGCAGCCGCAACAATGAGACCCAGGCCAAAGGCAGCCTCAATGCACGAGTACACAAACAGTCGGCCGTTGTTAGCAACCTCTTCATCAGTGAGCTTGAGATCAGCAGTGAGTCGGTTAAGAACTCGACCCATAGGGGTAGAAACAAAAAAGGCCAATGGGGAGGTGATAACACAAGTCAGCAGTCTGTAGTGCATCTTGAGACCAACCGAACAACTTCCCTTAAGGAAAATGAGGTTCGAAATGATCTCAGAAAGGCCAGCAACAAGTCCAAACATGAGGTAGTAGAAAACGTTGGCTCGCGAAATAGCAAGACCAGCGGCAACACCTAGACCAGCAAATCCTATGGCAAAAATCATAAAGACCGTGAAAGTGAAGAAGCCAAATTCCTGGAAGTACCGTCGGTAGACGCTCCAATTGACTCGACCACTAGTCGTGATCTCCTCTTGCTGTAGAGAAGCAGGAGGCTGCACATTGATATCCTGGGGAACAACATTGGGCTCTCTCAGGTCCTCAAGGTTCTTCTTGGCAGCAATAGCAGCCTGTCCACGGGTATCGAGATTGTAGACTCTTCCATAATCGAGTAGCTTGTGAGAGTTGGTAGCCATAACCATCTGAGACTCAGCGTATGCAAGTGCATGTCGAATCACATGGTTCTGCACATGCTGATCCAGAGCAGCAAGAGGGTCGTCTAGACACATGGTGTATCCAGAGTACAGAGCTCGAGCCATGGAGATTCGGGCCTGCTGGCCTCCAGAAAGAGAAAGACCCTTATCACCAATCAGCGTCTGGTCCCCATGGCTCAGGTTGGCCAGATCTGGAACAAGTGCACACTGGTAGAGGACAGTCTTGTATCGTTCCTCGTCCAAATTCGAGCCAAAAATGATATTATCCTTGATACTGGCATTGAGCAAGAAGTGTCCTTGGGTCATGTAAGCCACGGCTTGGGGGCTCTTCTGAACAATCATGTCGAGTAGAGTACTCTTTCCACTACCGACCTTTCCAATGATGGAAATCAGATCAACGTTGTTGTTGAGGTCATCGATAATCTGCTGAGAAGTCTCTTCCAAGTTGAGAGACTCTCGATCTACACCGTCCTCAGGGTGATCCAGGAAACCACTAACACGCTTGAGAGAGACAACCGACTCAACAAGCAGAGAAACATTGGTAGGAAGTACCTTGAAGGGCTGTTGCAGAATCTGGAAGAGAACCATAGTAGGGAAGACCACATCAAGAGTGAGCTTGCCTCCATGCTGCTCTCTGAACATATAGAGAGAGACAAAAGAGCACAGAAAGATGCAGGTGTGCCACAGGAAAGTATCGAAGAGCTTGATCTGGTTAACACGCTTCAGGGTGTTGATTTCTCGGGATCTAATGTCTCGAATAGTGTCAAAGGTGTGCTTCTCGAGAGTGTAGAACTTGAGAGTCTTGATATTCTTGAGCATCTGGCCCACAAGCGAGTATCGAGCGGATCGCTGGCTCTGCATCTTTCGATAAACCATGCTTTGGGTTTTGGCAAGGAAGTAAGACACTGGTCCACAAATAGCCAGCACCAAAAGGCCCCAGAAAACAGCATACGACAGCAGCTGGTAGAGGAAGAAGGTGCAGACAATGAGCTGGAGAGGAGCCTTCCACAGCTGGTCAAAGTAGTAGGGCACATGAAGCACATTGGTGATATCGGTGGCGAAATGGTTGATGATATCACCTGACGACTCGGGCATAGTTTCCAGCCGGAAAATCTTGTCCTGGATGAAAGCACCCAGGCCAACCATCATATGAAGGGCCATAGTCGTGACCTGACGTCGGAACTTGGTGGCCGCCAGGGTGGCCAGAAAGTCGATTCCTGCGAGAGCTAGAATCAGAGTGAATGCTCTGGACATGTACTTGGAGTTTTGCTTCTCGTCATAGCTGGTGACCTGGACAATGAGCGACTTGAGAAGGAGGGGCTGAGCAAAAGGGAACAGCACCTCTCCAAGGAAAAAAGTGGAGGCCTTGATATACCACCAAGTGTATCTCTTTTGGATCAGAGTGGAGAAGGAGGTTCCTTCAGGGTACTTCCTTTGGAAGCTCTTGAAGTCTGAGAAGGCGTTTTCGGTGATGAGGGCGTCGGGGGTCTTTTCCAAGCTATCCTGGGTCACAATGTCTCTGTCGAGAGTCTTTTGGAGCCATCCAAAGGTCAAGTTGGAATAGAACTCGGAAGACGGTTGCAGGTAGCACAGAATTAGAGAGTTGGCCACCAGACAGATTGCAGAGACGGTCTGGCATCCCAACTCGCCCATAAATGCGTGTGTCAGATGACGGTTGATGTTGGCGACCACCAGACTGAAGGAAAAAGCGATGAGGGCAATGTGATAGGAAAGATGGATCGTGGAGGACTCACGGTACAGCATGACCAGAGTTCCAGCGATGGCACATCCTAGCTCCCACACGGGACCGAATTGATACAGCGGGATCAGTAGAATTATCTGGAGCACAAGCAGAGTGTTTGTGAGCTGCCACTTGACGGCTTTGTGACCATAGGCGATGAGAGACAGAGCGAAGACAGCTGGAACCAAAAGTAGCCCAGTCTGGGCCGCCTGGGGCCTCAGATCGTAGTACTTTGGATCAATCTGGGTTAGCGGGATCATTTGTCCGGCAACAGAGGCCATACTCACACCAATAATCATGAAGAAGTCGTTGTAGAGTTCATGAACATGGCGTAATCTTTTAGCGTGAACGGTTTTATAATGTTCGTTTTAGATAGCCCTTTAATGTGCATAATTGATGCGGCCCATGATTCTTCGTGCGTCTAAACGACCCAAACGACTTTCTAGGGGGGGTATATTGGATTCAGGACCCAACTGCAAAGTTCAGAGCTTACATAGTCGGCACGTCCATGTCCGGGAAAGTACTTAGTAGCTGTTGGCGATATCTCGTGGGTAAAATTGGCATGGAAACAGCAGTTCTACGCTTATCTCTGTGGCGTTATCCACTATTGCTGTGATATTTCAGGGTTCGCCTTGCTTACGAGCTCTAATTAAACGCAATCCTATTGGCTGTTTATACTCGTATGATCGGTAAATCTCAGGGACCTGTTTATGGCATAATCTGAGCACGTTGAAAAGCGTCGTTCATGCGGTCAAAAGCCATAGAATACAAGGTCTGTTTCCTGGCACTGGCAGATGGGCGAAAGTATGGTCAAGAACTCAGGTGAGCCCCATGCAGCTAATGCTGAAGCGACGTTCTTAACGTTTCACCGCCGTGTACACTACTATCACTTCTCCAACTATTGATGCTCGTGTACAGTACATACTGTACCTGACAGATCTAACGTCAAGATCTGAGTGAAGAGTGTTGCGGGCGATACATTGAGGGCAAGTAGAGGTCCAATGTGGACTCCGACCGCGTACCTGTGTACATACCTACTGTATCGTATCGTACATACCAGTATATAGCGTTAGTGAGTCACATACGGCTGAAAAACGCTATTTTTGCTTCGGACTCCGTCAGAGAGGATTAGACAACAGATGTGCAGCATCGGACAGTACAGTAGAGAGTATGAGGTACAAGTACGAGTTCAAGTACAGTATTATACAATTGCGCCTTGATGGGAGGAGGTCAGGTGACTTGCACGTGAAGTTCAAGAAATGTAGGGAGCCGAATGGGGATTGACTGGGGATTAACCGGCGACTAACCGGCGACTAACCGGCAACTAACCGGCGTCTGACCAGTGTCTATGTTCAGGCATTCCACATCAGTGCTTAGTTAGTGCGAGTTCAGGTCCAGCATGTATGTGTACATACTGTACTTGTAACTATATATATAGTTGTACAATAATCGAATAGTATATATACTCACCACCGAGATTCTCCCCAAGCAAAAAAAACTACAGTACATACTACTTGTAGTATCATTTGTTCATGCGTCAGACACTGAACAGCTTCCACACATGACTTCCAGTCGCCAATATTTCAATTTACTCCTCTAGTGATGGTAATTGGTGCTCCTAAGCTACTATACCTACAATAATTACAGTAGAGTCAACGACAGGTAAACATCCGTGTACATGTACAGCTACTCATAATCCATCTAATGGTATATCCACTATAGAAATACTAAAAGCATAGAGAGTCACTATATTATAAGCAAACCTTCACATCACGCAAGCACTGTTGCTCGTCATCTCGAACACCCCTCAGGATGCGCCTGCAATATATACCTTTTGCACACAACAAAGAGCCGGGAGGTACTCGGAGGCAGGCCACAGACGCCGTCCGCAAAGGGTTAAAAAACGAATAGACTCCCTCGTTGAGCTGTGCGGGGGAACAATGCTGAATGTAGAAATGAAATATACACGTCGTGGAAAGTCCCTGCAGTCATCTAGAAACTTCCAATAGAGGCAAGGCTATACTGCGGGTGTTTTTTCCACCGTGAGAATGCGTTTTGGATTGATTGAATCATCAATCGATAGAACACGCTATTGTTGTCGTAGCTACTCGTACCTGTGGAAGCTCAGACAGATTATGGCACATGTCCACTTACAGTATAGCTACTGCACGAGAAGTAGCTACAACCGAGTCGGGATCCAGCACAATACAGAGTACACTGGTACGTACTTGTACAGCAAAGCTGTACCACAGCACCCCACCTAAGAGGTCTCTTGTTGAACGCGTCGAAATATTGGAAGGTTTACTCGATACCACAGAGCTCTTTGTATTGGTCTTTGATCTGAGAATGTTGTGGCAGTACCTGTACTGATTTCGACTAGGTTCGCACTAATGTGCTTATCGTACCGAACATCACCCATCACCTTAATAACAAGTTTCAGGGAGATCAAATTCAGCTTCGGGGAACCCACATAATCAGTAAAGGGTTATTTGGCAAAGTCCACGCAAAAATCTGGCTGTATTATTCGACTTTGGGATGGCTCATTAGCTTCACATGTTCCCATTACCTCCACCTCCGCTTTTACCCCACTTTTTTGCCGGCAACTTCACGGAGATGCATACCATAAGCGAACAACCTCGACAACATTTTTATCGGTGAGGCTGAAGGCAAGTCTTTGGAGATATCACCAGCAGGAATTAACGAGATATACACTTTCCCCAAACGCTGCTATTCAAAAGAGGTCAATTGGTCCAGACCAGTAGCCAACGGATACAGATGACTAACTGCAGTCAACACACTGAGTTCTCAAACAGGGCGGCGGCTATATATTCCGCAAATAGTGGTTTGACTTGAACACTTGTACTTGTAGCATCGACCCAAACAGTACCAACGAGTGTCTCATTCCAGCCACTGACTAAACATATACTGACTAAATACCTAGACAAGTATCACCAAGCTCAATTGACACCTCTGAGGACGTGTAAGGAGTTGTCTTCAAACATAAACATGCATCAGAGTTCACACCCCACAGTCGGATAGCAGTGCCAAGAGGGTGCCAAGAAACTGCCATCTCTGAGAATAGCTGCGAATATTGCTGGAACATGATCACTAATCACTAAATGGTGCGCCAGATCTGTAGGGTGGCCCCTGGCACAACGAAGAGGAACAGATCTCATGCACCTGCCCCCCGCATGAATCAAAGTCATCTGCAAGATAACGATGGGGTAGATGGCGATGAATATGGGGGTCAAGATGGTATATAAGAGCGTTGCAATACGGTATTCGGACTCCATCAACTCACTATCCATTCACACACACACACACACTACCAACTCACACAAGATCACAATGACAGTAATCGAGCGCAAGTCCGACGACAGCTTGCAAGAGAAGGGCGTTCCCTACGCCACTCAGGATGAGTGTATCCTGGCCGACATTGGTTACAAGGAGGAATTGAAACGGCACTTTTCCGTGGTCCAAGTATTTGGAATCGCCTTCTCCATCATGGGTCTGCTACCTTCCATTTCGTCCGTCATTGGTTACTCTCTCACGGCTGGCCCCGTGGGAATGGTCTGGGGATGGTGCATTGCCTCGGCGTGTATTATGGTTGTAGGTTTGGCCATGGCCGAGCTGGGTTCCTCATTGCCTACTTCGGGAGGTCTGTACTGGTGGACTTACCATTTTGCACCTGAGAACGCCAAACGACCCTTGTCTTTCCTTTGCGGTTACTCCAACTCGCTGGGTCTCATTGGAGGTCTGGTGTCTATCGACTATGGCTTTTCTCTCATGCTCTTGTCTGTGGTTTCCCTGGCCACTGACGGTGAATTTGAACCCTCCAAATACACGGTTTACGGCGTCTTCGCAGGCGCTGTGCTGACCCACGGTCTCGCCGGCATCCTCACCACCAAACTCATCTCCAAGATCCAGACTGCCTGTATCGTGCTTAACATTGGTATCATTGTTCTGGTTGTGATTGCGCTGCCCGTCGGTGCACGTGATCACCTCAACGACGGCAAGTTCATCTTCACCCAGATTGAAAACATCTCCGAATGGCCTACCGGCTGGAACTTCTTCCTGTCGTGGCTCGCCCCCATCTGGACCATTGGAGCCTTTGACAGTTGTGTCCACATGGCTGAGGAAGCATCCAACGCCTCTCGAGCCGTCCCTATCGGTATCATTTCATCCATTGGCATGTGCTGGATCCTTGGTGTCATTGTCAACATCATCTGTGCTGCTGTCATCAACCCCGATGTTGAGGCTATCATCAATACTCCCCTCGGCCAGCCCATGGCCCAGATCATCTACGACTGTCTTGGAAAGAAGTGGACCATGGCAATTATGTCCATCATCTTCTGTCTTCAGTGGACCATGGGTCTCAGTATTCTGGTCGCTGGATCTCGACAGAACTGGGCCTTTGCTCGAGATGGCGCTCTGCCCTTCTCCGACTGGCTTAAGGTTGTCCACAAGGAGACTGGAGTGCCTCGACGAACCGTCATCATGGGCACCTTTGTCGGTCTGGCCATTGGCTGCATCTGTATGATTGATGACAAGGCTGCTTACGCTCTGTTTTCTCTGCCCCCCGTCTCCAACGATCTGGCCTGGCTCCTGCCCATCTTCCTCAAGCTCGTGTTTGGCGCCTCCAAGTTTGTGCCCGGCCCCTTCTACCTTGGTAAGGTTCTTTCCAAGATCATCGGTATCGCTGCATCTGGATATCTCGTCTTTGCCATCATTCTGCTAATGTTCCCCACTGCGACCCCTCACGTGACCACGGACACCATGAACTACGTTGTGGTGCTAAACGTTGGCGTGTGGATTGGCGCTTTGGCTTACTACTTTTTGTACGCTCGGCGATGGTACACCGGCCCTCGATCCAACTTGGAAGATGATCCTCGAGTTCTTGACGCCGTTCGAGTTGTCAACCAGGAGCTTGCCAAGGAGGAGTCCGAAAAGGCCAACGAGAAGCAGGTTGAGGAGCATGTTGAGCGTGTCGTTATTTAATTGTAATTGATTGTTGTACTTTGAACCATGGTGTCTTGTAATGTGTTAGGGATAGTGGTGTGGTGTCCACATCATTTGAGACTTAGTATCAAGACCATACAGACGCATCTCTTGATGAAGACTGAAAGAGCGACTTGGAAATGTATCAGCACCAAGAATATGAACTCTTCAAGCACCCCAACGTCTTGAAGACTCACGTCTTGCAGAATATATCAGAGGCAGGTATCGTATCTTCCTCCACCCAGTTCTGACGACAACTGGTGAATGGGGATTCACAGTGCAAACGCCATTTAGTTGGGCTCCCTGAGAGGTATTTAAAGGGTATCATCGTTTTGCTGATGACAAATCTCTTGCGGCGCATTTTCTGGTCTGATGTCCAACGGGGGATAACACACACTTATATCGCAGCGTTGGTCCCAATTTTAACCTAAACAGGCAAGTACACTCCGAAATGTTCCCGAAAGAGGATGCTGCATGCGAGCAAATAAAAGATGAATAATCGGAAAATGTGAGCAATATATGCGGCGAAAGACGGGAAATTAGTCCCTGTGGAAAAACAGAGCAAAAATGACGTTGGAGATACTAGTTAGAGAGTCTGAGTCTTGCCCAGCGCTCAGTGGAACGGTCCAAACCAAACTATCCGCACAGTATGTTTTTCCTGTGCACTACCTAATGCTATTATCTGCAGAGCCCCATTATCTCTTTGGCGGATTACGGAGATTGTAGGGCACACTATAGGTCCCACGAAGTCGCACGAAATGCAATCTTCCCATGTTGTAAGAGCACAAAGAGGTTTTTCTGGTCATTGACAGCGAGAACGTGGATTACAGGCTTCTTCTGATTGCTTTCTACGCCCTGCCACTACAAATACAGCACTTATACAACGTCCGGTCAGTGCTATCATTTGCACATTCTATAGATCAACACCGTGCTAATATTATGACTTCAGATTCCAACTTCTGACGCTCTCAAATAATATTTCACCTCAACAATTACTGACTCCCTCAAACAAAGATTCTCATAATAATACTACTGTACATACGGTATGCTACCATTGTACATCACTGTTGATGTGACTAAGCTCACCAAATATCATCCAACCCAACTTGACACATTCTTGTATCTGACAGACGATGGTGCCGACGTGTCATTGACAGCCGCTGAGATTGGATGCAGTTAACAGGAGTGAAATACGACGCCACTACGTCTTAGCTACTGGCTGGTACACACATGAGGTGGGCTCGTCCCTTACTCATTTCATCTCGCTAAGGTACGGATGCACACTATGTCAGTATATACGCTTCACTTGTATCCACACGGCGATAATGCAGCACGGAAAAGAAGAGAGTTGATGAAGAAAAAAAACAACAAAATCAATGGAAGAAGCATCGTGGACAGTCGCGATAAACTGGAGGTTATGTCGCAAACATGAAACCGCGAGAGACAAGCTTTGACGTTGGGCCTGATGCGCATTCGGGTTGTCTTAAATTCACAATCACAAGCTATTAACGCCTATTTGGATTTTCCACGTGAGCTTGGACCGGAGTTAGGCACAAGTACGACGCTGCAAACGGCAAAGATCGGCACTGACAGTGTACATGGGTGCTGAGTAAGAGTCTTGTTTTCACTCAACAAGACGCAATTCCGAGAAGTCCCTAGGGTTGACCGAGTTATCGGGCCAGTGCTGGACCAACCTCATAGTCGACTACACTACAGTACGGACTTGCAGCCTGAGAATGAAACTCTGATTGCGATTGGATTCGGCTGTGGGGAGTAGATTATTTGCCACAGTGTGGGGTGTAGACTAATCAGAAACGAGATGCCGAGTAGACTAAAGGAAATGGTTCTAATTTTGGCGTGTAATGGCGGATATCTGAAGTAAAGGAGTGGGTGGCTCCAACGGTGTGAAAATCTCGCTGACAGGTGCGGTTCTGGGCACCCAAACTGCTCCCAGTCTATCACTCAACTGCAAGGTACCGCTTAGGTTGGAGAGGTCTTGTGGGGGGAAAGTAAAAGGGTAAAAGGGTAAAAGGGTAAGCGATGTGCTCTAAGCAAGGAAAAATTAACATAGCAAGTGATGGAATCGGAGGGCGTTGTAGAAGGGGTGAAAATAGACGGCGACAGTGCTTGAAATCATCCCAATAATCAGTGCAAGTCTTCAATTGACGACAAAACTGATCGAGAAAGTTGCCTACTGAATTTATATACGTTCGAGTGTACCTCCACCGACACATGTTTCACATGCCTTCCTGTCTCCAACAAACGGGCTTCCCCACAAGCTGAACTTTCATGCGGAAGAGAGTCAGATACGGAAGCTGAGCAAGCGTGTTCGGCAGAAGAAGCGAAAATGTCCACGTGCAAGGCCCAATTCTTCGCACAACCGCACTTTCACGTGAATATGAGCCCATTTTGCCCTTCAATATCTCTCCAGCAACTGCGTCAATCATGTACACGCCGCTGGGTTTATTCCTCCGGAGTGGCATGATAATCTGCACCTCTCACATTCACATGGGGAAAGAGTTTAAGCCTGAAAGTCATAAGTGTCTAATAGTGCGGGGTATATATAGGTGTTGCCAGCTCGTGTTTCCAAGTTCCTCCCTTCTGTCACCTTATCACATCTCTCATCCTCTCTAAAAATGTCTGAATTCGCTCACGAAGAAAAGTTTCTCAAGGCCAAGTCCTCTCTGAACATTGACAACATTGTCAAGCTCGCAGACAAGATCCTGCTCAACCCTCTGTTTGCAGGCGCCGCCCTGGCCCTGTCTTACCAGAATGGTGACCTTTACGAGAACCTGCCCCGATTCGCTGGCATTGCTGGCGCTGGCATCCTCACCACCATCCTCTACTTCTTCCGAGTCATCTCTCGACGATACCTGAAGATCAAGGGCTGGAAGCTGACTTCCCGAGATGTTGCGGTCATCACCGGAGGCTCCAACGGTCTCGGACATTACATTGCCTATGAGCTGTCCAAGCGAGGCGTGCGATGTGCCATTCTCGACCGAGAGAAGCCCGCCCGAACCCTGCCCGGTTCCACCTATTACTACTGTGACCTCACTGACAAGACCGTCATTGACAAGGCCTTCGCCGAGGTGCAGCGAGACATGGGTCCCATCTCCATTCTGGTCAACAACGCCGGTATGATGTGCGAGCAGCGAGTCCAGGACCTCAACGAGAAGCTCATTCGAAACCTGTTCGAGGTCAACATTGTCTCGCACTTCTGGACCCTGCAGGCCGTCATCCCCGACTTCCTCAAGTACAAGCGAGGATGGGTCGTGTCTGTCGCCTCCACCGTCGGTCTCATTGGACCCGGCCACATGTCTGCCTACACCTCTTCCAAGCATGCCGTGGTCGGTCTGCATGACTCCATCACCCACGAGCGAGGTCTTGCTGGCAAGGTCGGAACTACCCTTGTGTGCCCCGGTCAGATGAACACCCGTCTGTTTGCCGATCTGTCCACTCCCACCAAGTTCTTTGCTCCCGTCGTTGAGTCCCAGGCTCTGGCCAAGATCATTGTCGACAACATTGCCAACGGCCAGCGAGGCGAGGTCATTGAGCCTCTGTACGCCAGACTCACCCCTCTGGCTCGAATCGTGCCCCACTGGCTGGCCGACTTCTGCCGATGGGCCACCAACCTCGATGGCTGCATGGAGGAGGTTGAGCACAAGAAGGTGGGCCGAGGAGAGCTGTAAGGACGCTACTTGTACTGATTTACTTGTAGGACATCTTAATGTATTTATGATTTGTATGATATCAGTGTAGTCGGGTGTAATGCAGTGACTAATTGTACTCATAGAACGAGACACCATCACAACACTCTCATTACAGACCTACAACAACCGCTACGGATATATCGCGTGCTTGTATCCGAACGACGCTACTTGGTCAAAATGCATAAATAAATATATCTGTATATGGGTGTAAGTGAGTAAATAGGTTAAAAAGTTAATAGCCGTGCTTGCTGGGGCGTGCTGGGCCGTGCTGAGCCAATCGCTTAAAAGGCATTTCGAGAAACAAGAACAAGTTTCTTCTTGCCCTTCTTGCGGGTTCCGGACTCGGCTTCAGCAGCCTCAAGGGCCTTGGCAATGTCGCCCCAGCCATTCTCCTCAGAGTCATGGGGGGCCACAGGATCCGAAGTCCAGTTGACAGCCTTGCCCCAAACGGTCTTCTTCTGAGCACTTCCAGAAGGGGAGGGGGTCTCGCCCGAAGAGGTAGGAGCTGTCTCACCCAGAACAGGGTCCAGCGAGCTGATAGGACTGCTTCCAAAGGGCGCCGAAGCACCTAGAGGAGGGGAAGAGAAGCCTCGCTGCTCGATATACGTATCGAACTCCACATGGTCTCTCTGTTCAGCCAACCGCTTGTTTCTGTCGTCTCGTCGTTCCTGGTTCTTGTGACGGCGGAAACGCTGCTTGAGCTCCTCAGCAAAGGGTGCGAGCTTGTCCTTGGGCAGCACATGTCGCCAGTCACACTCGACGAATCCAATTTCAGCACCCACAGGTAGGTTAGCCAGGTACTTGGACCGCTTTCGCAGGTCAATGGTGACTGAGGTGTGTTCCACGTGCTCGATTCGGGGTTTAATCGACGGAGGGAACATGGAGTAATGGCCGAAAACGTGCTTCAGCACCTTGATATCCAGAGGAGCCAAAAAGTAGTTCGGCCGAATGGCATAAAAGTAAAACTCCTTGGGTGGTGAGGACAGACCTCCCACGGTGGGGGGTGACTCCAGTTCCAAATCGAACGGGAGAGAGTGGTCTGCAGCGGCGGGGTCGTCGCCTCCAGACTCGAGCTCCATCTTCTCCATAATGTCTTCGACGGCCTGGTCAGCAAAGTGGCCATCGTCGCCAAACATGTACTCGTCCTGCTTTCGCATATCGAAGATTGCCTCGAGTTCGCGCTGGTACATTTCTCGGGCCCAATGTGCTGTGCCGATACGTAGACGCGAGTACGAGGCATAGGGCGACTCCACCGAGGGGATGGAGGACTGGGTCACATTGGCCGTGACAGGTGCGGCAAACACGTCGTGGAGGTCTCGGCCCAGAAGAGTCCATTCACGCGTGTCACCTGTCTTGAGGGTCGGTCGTTCGTCGTCGACGCCACCGAAAATGACAGGTTTGACGTGTGCGTTGTTGACGTTCTCTAGACACAGTGGACACTCCTTGGACTGGGTGTTAAAGCGCTTAAGGCAGGCCAGACACATGATATGGCCACAGCCGAGCATTCGTGGAGCTGTGGGCTCGCACAAACAAATAAGACAGTCAGATGCCTGGGGGACTAAAACCCGGACGACACGCGTCATGTCAACGTGGTCCGGGTTAGAGAACTCGCCCGGCTTGACCACAAACGAAAAGTTGGCATTGGCGTAGGCGTCTTTATCAAACTCCTTGATTGCTGCCTTTCGTCGGGGGTGTGGCGAGTGCGAGTGGTGGCCCGAGGCATGGTTGTTGCTAGCGTGTCGGCTGGCGCTGGGAGGCGAGAACTCGAGCAAGTGCGAAATGTTGACCTTGCCCTTACGGGGCGCGAGCGAGGCGAGCTCCTCCTCCAGGTCTCTCTTGGCGTCTGCGTCCTTCTTACTGGTGTCTTCGGGCACAGGACGCTGTCGATTACGGTGGTTATTTCGCTGGGGCGTGTTGATAGCCTTGGGCTTTCGGGGCGGCCCGTTCTTGCTCTTGCTAGCAGCCGGCTTCTTTCCGGCACTGGGCTTGGGCTCAGTGGGCACAAAAGACGGCGCCGCAAAGTTGAAGTTCTTGCTCATGAGAGGGGAAGACGGGGGTGGTTGATCCGGTAGAGGGCGTAGTGGGACCAAAATCAAAGAACGTGACACCGGGCGTGTCGTCGGTGGCGAAGAAGAGAAGGGGTAAAGAGATGAACGTGACTGTGACTCAGTCCGTCAAGTAACCGGCCGTTATAGATACCGCGTCACACCTGGTAGATAGTGACTTCCGCCAGATGAGCAATACGACTGCTGAAGAGGTTCAAGAGCCGAATTAGACACTAAATATGCCACAAACAGGGTCCGGGGTTGCGTGGGTGTCGGGTCGCAACTATCGGTTGATAACACGATAATTAGAGAGGTTACGCGGGCCAAGGTAAAGGCCTTATAAAACTGTGTTGTTGCCTTCCTAAAATGGAAACACTACATGGTCTCTAGGATAGGTCAGCATGAGGTATTTCCGACGCTATAGATTGTGCCGCTGCTCCTCTGGCTACAACTCTCGCAGTACTTTGCGTCATTTCGGACCACCTCCTCTTAACACACTTGTATCACACACCAATCGTGTCTTCTTTTCTATCCTTTTGGCCCGACCAGAATGTTGACTCAACACGTCTGGGTTCCGTTGCTCCCGATTATTGCACTATTCCATTTTGAAGTTGGGATTTCCGTTTCGGGAACTAAGCTTAACTACTGTTTTGGGGTGGCGATTGGACTGACTGGTGGGACTCGAAAGCTGCAAAGTTGGAAAGTGCAACACCTAAATAAACTTTGGCTTACATAACCACTCTATGCGGCCCAGCACACCTCCACTAAAGTTGGTGAATAAGTGCGTGTCCACATCGCGATCACCCCGACCTCGAATTTGAAAATGTCTCGACAGACCCAGGCAGTGAATCTTTAGTGAGTGCCGATACAGCGACCGACAATTCGACACGCAATAACTAACCCAGCTCGACTTCGGAACTGAAGAAGACCTCCGACGAACACATCGCTTATGTGAGTATACGCCAGCCAGGACGTGACATTGCCTTGGCATTTGCCATTGAACGTGGAAACCAAGATTGATTTGTGAGACGTGTCTCCACGGGCTAACGGATTGTATCTTGAGATCAGGATCCAAACATATGATATTGCTACAGTACTGACAGTTGAAACTACTGTACATCAAATCTCGTGTCTCAAGCACATGTACTCGTTCAGATCTCAAGAAAAGAAACACACAGAATGACAACCATTCTAACCCAGGTCTTCAAGGAACTCGGATACACACAGGACCACTCCCTTTTGGACGTGCGTCTGGCGGCCGGTTATGCATCTGTAATTCTCGCCGCCGCATCCTTCTACCTGGACTATACCTTTGGATTCGACTTTGCTCGACCCTACCTCGTCTACACAGTTCCTTTGTTTTTTGTGCTTGAGTTCTTCGTGTCCGGATGGCTCTACTTTAAGGAGCGAAACGTCGCATATGTGGGAAAGAAGGGAGACACCAAGGTGACCGTGTCGACGACTGCTGCCAACCCCGGCGTGGACTACAAGATTGTCGTTGACGTGGACGGCGGTAAGAAGACCGTCGACGCAAAGTTCAACGACTGGTTCGACTTTAATGGCTTCATTGTCTACAGCAAGTTTGCTGGCGTCTTTGAGGCGCTTTTGGAAAAGAAGGATCAGTAATTGTTTATTTATACAATAAAATCAATAGAGTATTAATGGGGTACAAGTAGTGCTAACATCAACAGTATATAATTAGAAGTGACGAATTTCTTTTGGCGAGGGAGTTAAAGACGGAATTGTGAGCTCGTTGTAGTGGTGATATTATATACCCTCTGTACAATACAAAAACGTCTCGATATGTGCACCATTGTGGTTTTCTTGACAATTTTTTTATCCTTCATTACTGAATGTATCGTAGTCATTACAGGTGCGACCTATTACTGTATAACTCTTAGTTCGCTTATTAGATCATAGTATACATTCAACTCATTAGTATCGTAGCGAAGCTCGATT
Source organism: Yarrowia lipolytica (assembly GCF_001761485.1). Taxonomy (NCBI): domain Eukaryota; kingdom Fungi; phylum Ascomycota; class Dipodascomycetes; order Dipodascales; genus Yarrowia; species Yarrowia lipolytica. The sequence goes on along the minus strand of NC_090770.1, from coordinate 2,043,322 downwards.
AGCAATCACAGTTGTCGCACTGCTCGGCGCCCTCGGGTCGGTTGGCACACTCGTTCTTGGAAGGAGCGGCGTCGGTGGCACAACAGTCGGTGCAGGCATCCAGCTTCTTGCTGAGCTGCTGGATGGTCTCCTGCTGGCTCTTGACCTGGGAAACCAGAGACTGCACCAGCTCCTCCAGGGAAGAGATTCGCTTGTCAGAGTCACCGGAAGAGGCAGCAGCAGTGGTGGCAGAGTCAGTCTGAGGGAGAGACTCCTCCTTGAGCAGAGGGAGAGGGTTGATCTCAGACTCGTCCTTTCCGTTCTCAGTGGACTTCTCCTCGACAGGCTCGGGCTTCTTCTCCTCGACAGGCTCGGGCTTCTTCTCCTCGACAGGCTCGGGCTTCTTCTCCTCAACGGGCTCAGGCTTCTTCTCCTCAACGGGCTCAGGCTTCTTCTCCTCGACAGGCTCGGACTTCTTGTCCTCGGCCTCCTTGGCCTCCTTAGCCTCTTCCTCCCGGACCTTCTCGACGGCCTTGGCACCCTCGGAAGAGCTGATCTTGCCGCTCTTGACCATGGCGCCAATCTCCTTCTCGGTCAGAGTCTTACCGCCAGAAGCAGCCTGGTGGACGAGCTCGATCTTGCCGGTCTTTGCGAGACGGTTTCGGGTGGCCAGCAGACCGGAGTTCTCCCACTCGTCATTGTTCTCGTCCTCCTTCTTTCGGGGCTCCTCCTCCTCAGAGGCCTTGGCCAACATGGAGTTGACCTTGTCGCCAGAAAAGGCAGAAGAGGAAGTGCCGAAAGAGCCCTTAGACTGCAGATCAGGCTTCTCCTCCTTGGGCTCCGCAGACTTGGAAACGGGCTCGGAGGCCTTGGAACCAAGGGCGGGGGAAGCAGTGGGAGTAGGCTCGGGCTTCTTGAGCTCCGTCTTGTCCTCGGCAGCCTCATGAACATTGTCCTTGGTGATGGGCTTGTCCTCGTAGAGAATCTCAACGTCGACAACGTAGGGTCGAGAAGACTTGCCCTCGAAGAACTCCTCAGCCTCGACGGAAGGAACACCGGCGTAACAGTCGGGGTAGATGTCAGACTGGAAGGTCTCGGCTCGTCGGGGCACGTAGAAGCCAACGGGCTCAATGTAGGAGTCCTTGACAGTCTTGTAGGCTCGCACAATCTCGTTGCCCTTGATGTTGAGAGCCCGCTTGGGCATGAAGGCAATGCCTCGTTGGGGGTCTGTGCTCTGGTACTCGGACAGCTCGAAGAAGTCGTCGTTGCCGTACTCGTAGTATCGGATGTTTCCATCTCCCTTGCCGGCCAGGAACAGGGTCTTGGTGTCGTGGTCGAAGAAGGGCATGCAGATACCGGAGGACGAGTCTAGGTATCGGAAGCCGCCAATGGGTCCGGCAGCGATGTCGGAGGCGTTCCACAGAGCCAGCTGTCGGTCGGAAAGCTTGGAGAAACCAGTGGTAGCGATTCGGTCAGAGTCAAGCCAGACAACTCGCGAGTTCTTGGCACCGGTGTGGCCGGGGCCGGAGCTGACAATCTCGCCGGTTCGGAGATCCCAAACTCGAATCTGCTTGTCTCGAGAAGTGGTGACGAGCAGAGTACCGTCCTGGTTGTAGTCAAAGGAGGTGATAATGTCCTTGTGGGCCAGAGACTGGTGGGCCTTCTGGGCCTCAACGTCCCACAGCTTGACAGTGTAGTCAGCCGAAGAGGAGGCCAGCACGTTGTTGGCGGTGGGGTGGAACTTGACGTGTCCGACCTTTCGCTGGTGGCCAGAGAGCTTGGCGACGGGAGCAACGTCCTCAATCTCCTCCTCAGGCTCGTAGACGATTCGGTAGTCATCGGGAACCTTCCACAGACCGATCTTGCCGTCGTCAGAGGCAGAGGCAATCACCTGGTCGTTGAAAGGGTTGAAGTCTGTGTCGAGAACAGCAGAGGTGTGACCTCGGAAGAGAGGAATCTGATCGGGCAGCTTACCCTTGTGGGAGAGGGGGATGACGGCAAAAGCTCCTCCTCCAGAAGCCTCCCAGTTAAGAGAGATGTACTCGGGGTTGACCTTGAGCAGGTTAGAGTCCCAAGCGTTGTTGCTGGGTTAGCGTTGGAATGATGAGGTGGCTACAGGCGTTTATGACCATTGCAAGCGTCTTGCAAGGTCGGTCCAACACTCAATGGCCATTCCCCATTCCCCATGTCTCTCACTTAGCGTGATTTCGTTTTGGGTTGTGCTGTTTAGGTATGTGTGTCGTGTGCTGTAATATCGTGTGTTGTTTAGGGATGGGTGTGCTTTTTTATCATCACATCAATCAACAAAACGGTACGCAAAACGAATTGATCCATCGGTCGTAGACAATCCTCTTCCTCCATCTCTCTCGCATTCCTCTTGATACTCACCTCACTCGCACATTGTCGTAGCAAAGCTCCTTCTTGGTCGACTGTCCGTAGACATGTCGGTACTTCGATGATCGGACGAATCTTCCACTGGGTTAGTTCTGTTTTTTCTTTTTTTTTTGGGGGGGAGGGGTTGCATACGTGGCATTCCGCTGATGCAACCACCATTACAATGCCCCTTCTCCTCCACTCTCGCCTCTTCCTCGCTATTCCTGTCCCATCGACTCACCTCATTTTTAGTGATGTGTTACCAAAGAGTGATGATGCTGTACAGTAAAGTAAATGCACCCAATGTGGGTTGGGAATGGCTACTCCAATTCGCTCAAAGTTACATTTATGTCCTCGGAGCTAAGACCAGGAAGCCAGTTGAGGGATTATGCAGAGCTGGCTTGCGGATGGAAACGGGCGGAGATTGTGGTCACGTGATCCATACATGTCTTGAGCACATTTTTATGTCTCCAGCATCCGCGCAACCTCCCTCAATACCGTCCCATAGCTGTGTCTGTCCTACCTTACCTTTAGCGCTGACCGCGGTTTTAAGCTCGGACATAATACCGTGTCGGGTTGCGGCACTGGATAATTAATGCCAAAGCGGGGGGATGGTTCACAGCTTCACAGGTGTCTAAATCGCACCTTTTCGGCTACTCAATTTTTTAGACTGGCCCATTGAGCGGCTCCCACGGTCAAAAGACGGTACTCGAACGTTCATGTTGCGTGACACGGCTCTTCCCGGGTACCAGCACTGCTATTTCTCAGTGGACGCGGATTATCTGTGCTGGAGGTGTGTATATATTTTTAGCAACTTTTCACTATTGTACATACTACGATACTACTTTCGCCTGTACAGCATTAAACACTGTACTATGGAGCATGCATAGATAAGCAGGACCATGTGCAGACACCTTAGCAGTCGATACTCTTATCTCACACCGAACCATGATAGGCGGATTATGTGAGAGAGGAAAATTCAATGAAAAAAATATCAAAAGTAACGCCTCGTATGGCTCCATCCAGCCTGTCTCATCCGCGTAACAACGCAGAGCCGTGTGGGTCCGGGTCTGCTCCTCCACACTGAGTCCCAAAACTTAACTCTGGAAGTCAGCGACGTCAATCAAGCATGCATATTAAGCGAACATGGAGATTTGATCTCTCTCCTTCCATCATCACACATCACACCCGCAATGTCTGTGCTCACTACCGTATCCCCTATTGACGCTGTCGCCAACTTCACCACCCCCGAGGCCACTCGGGAGCAGGCAATCGCCACCATTGAGAAGGCCAACAAGGCCCAGAAGACCTGGAAACAGACGTCCCTCGAAGACCGAATCAAGATCGTCACCAAGGCCTACGAGCACCTAACCTCGGAGCCCGGCGTCGACACCCTTGCCAAGGAGCTCACCGAGCAGATGGGGCGGCCAATTGCATACACCAAGGGCGAGATCACCACTGCTGCTGCCCGTGCAAAGTTTCTGATCTCGGTCGCGCCCGAGGCCCTGGCCCCCTCCCGAGAAGGGGCAGATGGCCTGGTGGATGGCTTCAAGAAATACATCACACACGAGCCTCTGGGAACCATCCTCATTATCTTCCCCTGGAACTACCCCTACCTGTGTCTCACCAACGCTCTGGTTCCCTCTCTTCTGGCAGGTAACGCAGTCATTATCAAACCCAGCCCACAGACCCCCAAGGTTGCGGACGCCTTCTACAAGGCCTTCCAGGAGGCCGATCTGCCCGAGGGCATCCTCCAGGTCCTGCACTCTGGCGACAACGATCTCATCTCCGACGTCATTGCCAACCCTGGTATCCACGGTGTCTCCTTCACTGGATCAGTGGCTGGAGGTCTGGCTGTTCAGAAGGCTGCAGCTGGTCGAACCATTCCCGTGGCTCTCGAGCTCGGCGGTAACGACGCTGCCTACGTCAGACCCGACGTTGATGTCGATGCTGTGGCCGAGGATATTGTCGACGGCTGCGTCTTCAACTCCGGCCAGTCCTGCTGCTCCATTGAGCGAGTCTATGTCCACGCCGACATCTACGACCAGTTTGAGAAGGCCGTGGTCAAGGTCCTGTCCGGCTACAAGGTCGGCGATCCTCTCGACAAGTCGACGCAGCTGGGTCCTGTAGTCTCTATCAAGTCTAAGGAGAACGTGGAGGCCCAAATCAAGGACGCTTTGACCAAGGGCGGAAAGGCTCTGATTCCTGAGGGAACCTTTGTCACCGAAGACAAGGCCTTCGTGGCTCCTCAGATTCTGGTGGGCATGTCTCATGACGCCGAAGTGCTTGTGGAGGAGACCTTTGGACCTCTGGTGCCTCTGTACAAGGTCCAGTCTGACCAGGAGGCCATCGATCTCATCAATGACTCCAAATACGGCCTGACCTCCTCTGTGTGGACCAAGGATCTCGTTGTGGGCGAGGCTCTGGGTAACGAGATTGAGGCCGGCACCGTGTTTGTGAACCGAGCCGACTATCCCGATCCCACTCTGGCCTGGACCGGATGGAAAAACTCCGGACGAGGCGTCAGCTTGTCGCGATTCGGGTTTGCTGGATTCACCAAGCTCAAGTCTCATCATATCAAGGCTACCAACTAGAAGAAGGGGTGTGTCAGTAATTCATAATGTTATAAAATGTCAGACCGTCACGATTGTGGACACCTACAAGTAAGTAATCGTACAATTGATCAAAAGCCCTTCGTCACTTGCGGACGCTGTCTCCGTGATAATCCATGTCAGTCTCTATATGCGCTGTCATGCACAGCCAAGCAAAATATTCCCGGGTTCACCGACTAAACGCAGTCATTGCGTCATGTTGTCGTCATCGCGTCATTTCCCGTGCCTGAAACATTGTCTACGGGGTACTTGCACCTACAGCAGTATCATGCCGCTGAACTCGTACACGAAGCGGGTATTCGGAACAATACAATAATTAGTATATAGACTTTGGATTTTTGATACAAGAAAGAAAAGAAGAGAAATATTGAATCTTCCTCCTACGCAGTAGCAGCACGATTGACATGGATCCCACATTACGCCACAATTAGGCCGTACATACGACGACATACGGTTGATAGATTAATAGCTCTGATATGACAGAGCTCTCTCGAGCAGAGCCCAACCACCTCAAAAGCGCATGCAAAAACGGACGCTGAAACTGCAGGTACTTCCGGCGCTTCCGTCCACACTCAATACACCATCCGGAGCAACGCCCACCGGGGTCCTCACGCCTCCGATCGCTGCACCGCCACTTTTGCGCAAATAGCCCGCCAATGACGCCACGCTACGTTTCTTCTGGCCCAACATCCCAGATGCGGTGGGCGTGCCAACTCGCCACCTTTGAAACTGTGGCTTGCAGACATTAGGAACAGAGTTGGGTTTGGGTGGCTTGAATTCTGGCAGGGTTTGGAGGGTGGAACAAAGGTGGATTGAGCCTCGTCATTTAGCCACAGAAGGCTGTTGGAGGAGTGGCTCTTTGTGACGCCATCGAGCTCGTTTTCGCCTAGCTCGGTGGCGTGCGCCTGTCGACGTGCTAAGATGAAGAAAAAAAGAGCATCCCAAATATGAGCCGTTATGTTGTCTCGCTTATGCATCAGCAATAGACTACCTTTGACGAGTAGGCTGGAGAGGCGATCAGCCGAGAGAGAAAGAGAAGGGCAGCAGCGGAGCAACATACAGGCGGAATTGACGCGGAGGGCTACCGCCAGTCATGGTTACAAAGACACAATTGGGCACAAAAACAACCAGTGCTCCTCGTCAACCAAGGTGCTCCCTATCAGCCACCTCCAGCCTAAACCTTCCGCCAGAAGACCCAACTATGGCGTAATGCACACTAAAAATTCTCAATGGATGCATTAGGTTGACACGGTCAAAGTCAATCTGGATTGGTAAGTCTGCTCACTGTCCCATATAAAAGAAGCGGTATCCGGGATGTAGCTCAATCCCCATCTCCCCAGACAGTACTCCTGCAATCACAATGGCTACTGAACGTGCTCCTCTCCGACTCGGCTCCAAGGCTCCCGACTTCGAGGCCGACACCTCCAACGGCCCCATCAAGTTCCACGACTTCATCGGCGATAACTGGACCGTGCTCTTCTCTCATCCCGATGATTTCACCCCCGTGTGCACCACCGAGCTCGGAGCCTTCGCCAAGCTTGAGCCCGAGTTCTCCAAGAGAGGCGTCAAGCTCATTGGCCTCTCTGCCAACGACACCTCTTCCCACAAGGCCTGGATCAAGGACATTGATGAGGTCAACGACTCCAAGCTCACCTTCCCCATCATTGCCGATCCCACTCGACAGATTTCTCTTCTGTACGACATGATCGACCACCAGGACGCCACCAACGTGGACGCCAAGGGCATTGCCTTCACCATCCGATCCGTCTTCATCATTGACCCCAAGAAGACCATCCGTCTGATCCTCCAGTACCCTGCCTCCACCGGCCGAAACACCGCTGAGGTCCTTCGAGTCATTGACTCTCTCCAGACCGGTGACAAGCACCGAGTCACCACCCCCATCAACTGGACCCCCGGCCAGGACGTCATTGTCCACCCCAGCGTGTCCAACGAGGAGGCTGCTACTCTGTTCCCCAAGTTCAAGACCATCAAGCCTTACCTTCGAACCACCCCTCTGGCTGCTGAATGACTCGCAGGCGAGTGGGGACGACGAACCACTCAAAGCAAGTTGTAGATTATTTATTAGCTAGGCAAAACGAACATTTTATTATATGCATAGATCCCTAGACTGAGATACAATCTGCCACACAACTTACACAGAGATTTGTTTCCACTACAATCGGAGCAATTCACCCGTCGACATATAAAAGGAGGCGCTACAGATGATGATAATATATATACTATAGATCTTTACATTATTTTGCTGTACATGTCGTACTCTACTTGTATTGTTCATTTCAAATATCCGTAAAACCTGTAATTTATCTACTGTACATACGATAAAGAGCTACAGTACCAAGCAAGAGCTACCAGTAGCTACAGTGTGCATACAAGATGCCGGCCGGCATAACCACAATAAGGAGTTTGATTTGATATTATAACATGAAAAACGTTTCATTGCCACTTGCACCCTCGATATAAGCAGCTAACTACATATCACATACGCGCCTCGCTCGTCCTCCACCTCATATATCACCTGATCGCCAACTCTCCCGCCCAAATATACAGTTCAAACGCGAGATCCCAATAAATGGATTCTTCAAAGTGGACGTGTGATACCTACCACAACCCTGAACCCACGGGCGAAAGTCTAACAGAAATTTCGAAGACCAACCTCTCTTAGCCAACTTGTGCATCCAGGCATTAGGGAACGTGTGTCACCAAGCAGCTGTACACGAGTAAGTATATCTCACGCAAGCCGTTTGTCTTGTTTAGCAGCCAATATCGACTCGTTACTAACACAGTGTCTGAATCGGAATCGCCTCCTCCGCTGGAGACAGTGTCGGAGCTTGTTCAGCAGGGATATAGAGATGTTTCGCCCACAGCACAAAATGCCGCCTCGCTCGCCACACTAAGATTCCTGAGCAACCATCTAACTGTCGAATTCACCAGTCTTGACGAGCCTGAGAACTTCTACGAAGACCCAAAGCCCTATACCGACCATCATTGGGCTTGCCCTCTAGGTCCTAACGACAAGGAGGACCCCAAGAAGGAGGACTGGACACCACTGTCGATCCGATGCGTCTTTCTGCTGGCCGTAGGACTGATTCCCATGTCCAAGACAGTGCTGAAGAACCTGGAACTGCGGCTGGCATCCTGTAAGGACTGTGCTATCAACTTTCACATCAAGCGACACGAGATGATGGACACGGTCAAGAACCGCATGAACTATAGCTTGGACCAAGTCAATGCATTTGCGCGTGTCATTCAACAATGGGACACAAGAAGAGTCATTCCACGGCTGGAGATGGGAGTGGCTAAGCTGAATGGACAAGAAGGGGAGAACTTTGACCCACACACGCTGGGAGACATTCCTATCAACACAATGTGGGAAGTCATGTGTGCTCCCCAGCTGATGCAGGACGCCCGAGTCAAAGAGCTATTCATGAAATTGCTGGCTGCCGTCGTGGTGTCCAAACACCCCAACTCGGTCAACCTCTTCAAACTGAAGAATGCCAAGGGAGATCGGACTATATTCCCCGGCCTTGCCCACCTCCTGCTCGATAGCGACCCCAGAATGAGACGATGGGCCTTTATCGATAACATCAAGGAGCTCATTGTCGATGGCCAGATGGAACCATTTTCGGACGCTGCTCTTGCCGAATCTGGCTTCGGAAGCCTCACTCGAGATTATGTCGCCTTGCAGTGCAAGAAATACGAGGAGGAGAATCTGACGCTCGATTTCTTGTCTGGAGGATCCGTCCTATTCATGCAATTGGGTCCTGTATCTATCATGTCCATCTGCAGTCTGGTGAACCTGCCCAAAATGCTGGTTTCATACCTCACCAATCATGAATCGCGTCACCTGGAAGCTGCTCTGTCATTTATGGGTGCTGTCATGAAGATCGGAGACCCCTTCTGGGCGTTTGCTGCACCTATGAACCCTCAGTACTTTCTGGACGGCCTGTTTAAGAACGCTGAGTTCCTCAAACTCAATAGACCCACCCGAGACGGCTGGATCAATGCTCTTCCCGCCTCGGCCATGTCTAAACTCATCACTTTGTCTCTGGAACACAACCATCCTATTCTGTCTCTTGCTTTGAAACGTGCAGTGTGTGTTGTTTCTTCTGCTACCGATGATATCATGTCCCTGTCCGAAAGTGCACTAACGAAGATTTCAGAGCTCAGAGCAACGTGTGAGGCCAATGTTTCTAAACTCGTAGCTCTGCTTGGAGGTGCAGACACTGCCCGTGACAAGCTGGTTCTGTCCCTACTCTGCTCGCTGATCAAGTACGACATCACATGCATGGTTCTGGACACAAAGAAACTAGGCAGCAAATCGGAGCCTGGGTCTGTGCATGTCTTCAGAGAAGGACTGTGGACCCACGTTCTCAAGCTCGTGGAGCCTCCGAGACTCGATGTGGACTTTGCACGAAAGCTATTGGTGGCATGCAAGCCTATAGTCTTTCTGGAAAAGCTCACGATCCCTAAAGAGACCTCTGCCGCCCCCTCTAAGGCCAACGAGGCCCGAACTGCATTCAACAAGGACTTGCTCGCTATTTCAGACTACGTGGCTGACATTTTCAGCAGCGTCAGTATGCTCAAGCCTGCTGAGATTATGGAGCTGGTGAGAGAGCGTTTGGTGCTTATCTTTCTATTCTCCACCTCTTCCAGCATCAACCAGATTGGTGCTTCTTTAGTGCGATCTGCTGCTGCAGACTCTGGAGCATCCGACCGGCGGGAGGGGCTCGGGCAGCCATATTTGCTGATAATATTGTCAACACTTTTGAGGACTACAACGAGTGTCTTGCATCCGTTCGACGAGATCCCACCTTTGGATCCTGTCAGCGGCTCATCAAGCTGGCTATTGAAGTGCTTGATCTTTTGCTCAATCCTCGTGACGGTATGCTTGAGCGACACTCTGACATCAACAAGCCTCTCAGCGATTGTCTAATGACCTTCTGGTCGGAGTCCTGGCAGGTTCTCGAGCCCATTTACAAGCAGAGTGCCAAATGGAGTGGCCGGTACGAGCGGTCTTTCATGATCACCTTCCTTACCGATGTCCTCGACTACTCGTACAGCATGCTGGATTCGTTTGAACAATTCCGAGAAAAGATGCTGCAGTATTCGGGAACAGATAAGGCTCCCGATATGGTGCAGAATATTTTCACTTCTCTGCGTCAGATGGCCGAGTGGCTGCGTCTTGCTGACGTGGATATGTTGCAGAAGTCTGTGGACAACATTTGTCTGGCTCTCAAGCTGATGAAGCGACACAATGCCAAGCTTCCCGACGAGCTGCTGCGGGTATTTGTCATGTTTTCCAAGCGAGTTAAGCGAAGCAAGCTCACCAACGAGCAGTGCTCTCGACTGATTACTGCCACATCTGCTGTGGACAAGGAGCGGGTGGAGGAGCTGTTATATGAGCACAACGAGTCGCAACCCAAGATTGTGGCCGAGCGTCCCAGACCTGTAGGCACCAATGTCGCTCGACAGACTAACATCACTTCCTTCGCAAAGAACATCCCCAACCCTCCTGTTCATGTTTCGAGCCTGGATAAACTGCCCGACAAGAACAAGACCCAGGACTTGTTGCGAGCTGAGCTGCGGGCCCGCCGAGCAGAGGCTGCGAAGCCTGCGCCCGCTCGACCTGCTGGATTCAACAGAAAGCAGCAGGAAGAAGAGGACTCTGAATCTGACGACGAAGACGATACTCTGTTTGCAGCCCAGATGAAGAAGAAACTGGAGGAGACTCGTGCCCGTCGAATCAACCAGATTTCGTCCATGACAAACGTCGGCAGAGCTTCCCAGATGCGAGTGGGTAACACTCCTCGGTTGTCCAATGCAGAGCTCAAGGAGCGGAATATGCGAAGTCGTCTCAACGTTCGGTTGGACAATTTGTATAAGAAGATTCTACTGTGGCGATTCAACCGAGATGGTCATTTCCCCACAGACGATCAAACTCTGACTACTGTTCCTGACAAATTTGAGAATGTCGAGGAGTACACCAAGACGATGGAGCCTCTTCTGTTGCTGGAATGTTGGCAAGGAATCACTCAGGCACGAGAGCAATTCAACTCTAAGCAGCTCTTCAACATCACGATTGGTACTCGAACCTCGGTGGACGAGTTCTTTGACATCCATGCATCAATTTCCGCCGAGACTATGAACAATTTCATTATCAACGACAGCACTTTGATTCTGCTGACTTCTACCGAAGATTCGTCTCGAGAGACGTCGTGTCTCGGTAAAATCAAGGAAGTCAAGGCTGCTGGAGAGTTCTTCGACATCATCATTCGAACAAACAACACTGGCGTGGCCAGAGACGTTAACCCCAAGACTTCTTGGCAGGGTTACAAGGTTATGAAGTGAGTATAAAGGCGACTACGACATTATTTTACATACTAACAACAGCATGGTTACGATTGAGCGTGAATATGCATCTCTCAAGGCTCTCGAGTGGTACGATCTCAAGGACGAGATTTTGCAGGCCAAGGCATCGCCTTTGCCAAAGGGATCACCTTCTCAACTTGCCGATATTCAGAAAACTTACAAGGTCAACGATTCTCAGGCTGCTGCAATCTATGGTTCTCTCAACAACACGGGCTTCTCGCTCATCCAGGGTCCTCCTGGTACCGGTAAGACCAAGACAATTCTCGGTATTGTGGGCAGTTTCCTCTCCAAGAAAGCCTCTGATATTGGCAATGACAACAGACGAATTCTTTTGTGTGCTCCTTCTAACGCCGCCGTGGACGAATTGGTGCTGCGACTCTCCGACGGTATCTATTCCTCTTCTGGTCAAAAGTCTGAGCCCAAGATCATCCGTATTGGCCGATCTGAAGCCGTCAACTCCAAGGTCAAGAAGTATGTTCTCGAAGAGCGGGTTGACGCACTACTCAAGGAGCAGGAGAAAGACAGTGTGGTCAACAGTACTCCCGAGCTTCGTCAGAAGATGAACAAGCTTCTTGACGAGCGTAAAGAGCTGTCTGCCAAGCTCGATGACAACAGTGTCAAACTCAGCAACGACGAGGTGGCCAGTATCCAGTCCCGTCTCATGGTGATCAACCGAGAGAAGAACAAGATTGGATCTGAAATTGATCAACAGCGAGAGAAACATGCTGCCAACTTCCGACGAAAGGAGACCGAGAAGCGAAACCTTAACATTCGGGTTCTCAAGGAGGCTGAAATCATATGTTCTACTCTGTCTGCGTCTTCCCACAACATGCTCAAGAGTCTGGGTGTAGCGTTTGAGACGGTCATCATCGATGAGGCCTGTCAGTGTATTGAATTGTCGGTTCTCATCCCCATGAAGTACGGATGTACCAATGCCATCATGGTTGGAGATCCCAACCAGCTACCCCCCACCGTTCTCTCTACTGTCGCTGCAAAGTCTAAGTATGAACAGTCGCTGTTTGTGCGTATGCAGACCGCCAACCCTTCAGCATTGCATATGCTTGATACACAGTACCGTATGCATCCTGACATCTCTGTGTTCCCTCGTGAGCAGTTCTATCGGGGTATTCTCAAGGACGGTGCAGGTATGGCTGAAAAGACAAAGAAGCCGTGGCACGAGTACAAGCAGCTGGCACCCTACGCCTTTTTTGACGTTGCGGGCAACCAGGAGGCTACGCGAAACCATTCCTTCTTCAATGACGCCGAAGTCCACCTTGCCGACCAGCTATACAGACTCATGTCCAACATGTACGGCAAGATTGACATTGGTATCATTTCTCCTTACAAGCAGCAGGTGCTGCGTCTGAAGCGACATTTCACCCGAGAGTACGGAGGAGATATTCTGGACAAAATTGAGTTCAACTCTGTCGACGGTTTCCAGGGTCAAGAGAAGGATATCATCATCATGTCGTGTGTTCGAGCTTCTCCCGATTCTGATTCCGTTGGTTTCTTGGCCGATAAACGGCGAATGAACGTCGCCTTTACCCGAGCGCGGTCGTCCATGTGGATTCTTGGTAACGCCGACACTCTCAGTCGAAACACCATTTGGAGAAAAGTCGTTAACGATGCCAGAAACAGAGACATGTTGATGGATGGTAACCGACCTCTGCGAAAGCAGGATCTGATTGTTGCTGGTTCCACTGGACCATCTTCTGGCTCTGCAGCTCCCCCCGAGACTCCTACTGGCCCTGCTGCAGCTGGACAGAAGCGAAAGAGCGACAGCAACTCTTACCAGGGCCGAGAGAAGCGCCCGGACAACCGGGACAACCGAGACCGAGACAACCGGTCTGACTCTCGCAACGATTGGTATGACAGCCGAGGAGACTACTACAACGATTCCAGTTTTGACAACAATAGAAACAATGGATCCGGTGACAGGAACGGTGGCCGTGGAGGCTACCAGGGCAACAACAACCGTGGAGGCTACCAGGGTGACCGAGGAGGTTATCATGGTGACCGAGGAGGTCATTACGGCGGAGACTCTCATCGTGGGGGACGAGGTGGTTACCGTGGCGACTACCAAGGAGGACATAGCGGAGGAGAGTATAGAGGTGGATATCAGGGTCTTCCTGGAGGTGGGCGAGGAGGATATCCGCCGCGTGGAGCTTCCAGAGGGAATGCTCCTTATAGAGGTAGTCGAGGACGACCGCCACCCAGCATGTTTGTTCCTTCTAAAAGAGGCCGTGGGGCCTAGCTGGAGGTGTGCAAGTATAAGTAATCATCGATTATATTTTATGAAGGAGTTATATAAGGGAACGAAGAGAATTGAGTAGCATTAGATCGTTTGCTAAAGTGGGTGGCTGCTATAAAGTGCATAAAAGCCACCAGGTTTGAGCCACCATCGGATACCCATCCTGGCTCAGTAACAGTCTCAGAAACACCAATTAACTACATATGATTGTATAATCACATTCAATAGTTGTCTTTATGATGCCCATGATTGCTTGGATTGTACAGTGGTAAGTTTGGAAGTGTTTTACTGTAGATGTCGCCTTAGTATAGTACAAGAAGACTATCTATATAAGGGCGACACATGTTTACGAATCGACTCAGAATTCTTAGTTGATTCAGATGGTACTTGTATTATTGTCGCACACATTAATTATTTGTAGTCTTGAACTGAGTACTTTTGCACTGTCTTATGTTCTCGTACAGCTTGACCTCAAGACATCTTCGAGAATGCATAGACTGCGAAGGGGCTAGAGGGGCTACACTCAATTGTGAAACATACTGTCTGGGACACAATATTAATGTGCATATTATTGCATAGATTGGGGTATGGATTTCATTTTGTTTTCGGACCGGATTGGTCAGTTGGTTGAGACATGAAATTATGCTTGAAATGAAGACTTCTAGTCTATGGTATCCAGGGGCTATTTTGGGTGTTTAATGGAAGGATCATTTGATTGAGGGTTCAAAAAGACCTTGTAGTGCAGAGGCAAAATGGAACACTTGGTCTATAAATAACGACATCCAAGTACAAGCAATTGTACTTGTATTTATACTTGTAGAATTAATTCCCCGGTAGATCCACAATCTATCATACAAATATTCACATTTCTTGTGGCACTCCATTGTTGGATGCAACTCAATTTTCGTAACCATGGTTAGTACATCCATATACTGGAAAGCATGACTGAAGTACAATAGTCGACAGAATTATGGCTGAATCGGGTTCACGTGACACGAACTAATACCGGTGACGACTCGTTGATCTGAGTTTGGCCCTCCAAAACCCATTTTCTCCTTCATTTAAAGGCGCGTCTTTTTGTCTCCTTTTCTTCTTGGCCAAAGTTTCAAGTGAGTTTCAACATACGATTCTGGCTCGTATGGAACGCGAGTCTGAAGGCTAAGTGTGATGAGATTGGCGGGAGTTTCGAACTCAAAAAGGGACTATCAGGAGACTTCAAAGATACGACCAGACCAGATAAATCAATTGTATGGAACTGAAAACGGAGCAGATTTAGATCCATGCCATTATCCATCGTCTCCATACTGTTTCAATCTTTTAATATATATGTATGTACACAAGTCTCTGTTCGTTCCTTTCCCCCCCAAGAACCAAACTAACCCCTCCAACCTCTAGCTACCTGTATTACATACCTCCATCATGCAGACTCCCCAGGTTCTTCCCCGGCTTGTCACCGACCTTCCTCCAAAAGCCTGTCGCAAGAGTTTCTGGCGGTTTTTCTGGCACAACGAGACCAAAAAACCGTGCCAAACCAACGTCTGGATCGACAACTCCGGACAACCGCTTCTATCGAAAAAAGACATGGCCGAAATTGCAGCCCGTCACAAGGCTCTCAAACTCTGCCCTTGGGCGTCCCAAGATCAGGACGACCCAGCTTCATGGTTGAAGATTGCCAGAAACTTGAAAAGAATCGCAAGAGTGTCTGCTAAAGCATCCAAGGTGGCAGGTGACGACATCAAATTCGACTTTCGAGAGCACGAGATTGGCGAGATCCCCGGTCTTCTAGACGAGCTGGAACTACTAGCCTTATCAGATGATCTTGACAGTGTGAATGGTGACACCAACACAGAAGACCTTGACGGTGAAGCTGTCACCGAAGATGTCAACGACAAAATCAACGGTGATACACCTGTCACCACCACCAACGGCACTACCAACCCCCATGTTGACCCAAATATGTTCTACACCAGTGTCACCCTGGCCCCCCGAAGCCATACAAACCAGCTGGTAGACACTGAATCAAAACCCTTCTACCACTCCAGCACCTTTTCTCTTCCAACCCGACCGTCGCCCCAGGGCTCCAATAGCAGCCTGATTCTGACCACTGTATCGCGCCCCGAAGTGCGACTCGACTGTGCCTCCCAGACAGTCTACAGTGCGCGACACGCAAAGACAGAAAAAAGCACGTCCATGCAAAACTTCACGGCCCTCAACAACACTGTAAATAGCCGGGGCCAAACCATATTCACCGATAAGCGAGACGGAAACTACTACCTGTGGGCCACACATCACTCCACTCGAGCTAACGACCCCGACAAGTACTGGTTTTACGTGGTGCGAGCATCTTTTGTCAGTCCCGATGGTGAGCTGACAGCCGTAATCTTTGCAGAGCTCACCCCAAAGACTGGCTGGGTCTACGATCCCGATATGCACTACAGAGGCCATTTTTACCTGGTCAAAGTGAAGCCCATGAGTGCAAAACAAGCCTTTGACTCAGAAACCCAAGCAAACCCTCCCCGTGCGCATGCCATGATCTTCGTCAACAAGATACAAGATCATCTTCCTAGTCTCGAGATCCACAGTAACCAACAGTTCATCAGTTACAAGGACCGTGGTCTCAACTATCACCTCCATTGGGTCGACTGGGACAACCAGAAGCTGTGGCAGCTCTGTCATATTAAACCGTTCCAGAGTCCTCCATGGAACGCTTCCCAGACCCGACCCATCCCCATTCTCTTCAATGGCGGCATGTATCTGATTGAGAGCTCGCAGATTGTCAAATGTTACTTCATCTACGAAGGAGTTATTCCTCGATTGGTCAGTATGCGACGGTGGACTTACGATCAGCCACTGGCATCCAAGGCCATTCTCTGGGCCGACCACCTGGACGCCAAACACGTGGTTCTCCATCATTCGGAGGGATACCACATCTACGATCTCGAGAAGCAGCAGCATTACGAGTCCAGTATAAGCAAAGATCGGGCGTCGCTGTGGAGTCTCCTGGACGGAAAGGTCCTCCAGTTTGGCTACACCCAGACTCTTCTGGACAAGGTGGAGGCCTCAGTTGCCAAAAAAAAGTTGCAGGCAGGAGAAAAAGTTGAATTTTAGTGCCCTTTTTTTTCACCACAGGACAATCTGATATACTGTATACAGTAAAAGTGAAATCCATGCATATGATGGTACGAATCCTAAAACAGCACAATAGATAAGTACAGTACAGTAAGTACTGTAATAGGGTAGCTGCTTCATTATGTTATGACGTGTGATGGTTCAATAATAACCAATGGACTTGTGGATTCTGATTTGCTATTACGCTACTGTATGCAATATCTCGTTCTTGCTGCAAATGAATCTACATGTTCTATACCTATTGCATTAGAAGCTGTATCTATAGATTTTTTCTTATATCGCCCTGTACATGCTGTAGTTACAAGTATTTGTAGCTGTATCGGATCCATCTCTAAATGTCACATATTCTCGAAGGTTTGTTGCATTCCTATCGTGTCACCAGAAATGACATTCCACGGTATCCGGCTTCCCAATTGAGTCAACTAGCAGGTCTACCTCGAACTACGTTGTAGCCCATGTTCTGTTCCCGAGACGAATCTAGGACGACAATGGCGCGAAGACAGCAAGGGAGAGAATCTTGACGATGGTAATGAGAGCGATATGTTGAGAATGGATTTGAGATACATGATTGATACTCGTGGAGAAAAAAAAATCTCTTACCAAAGTGAACCAGACCCCTAACATGTACGAAGTACAACTGCAAGCTTCACATTTGATACGCCATACATGTAGTTCACCTCGACCACAACTGACAGGCCGAGACTTTTGAAACATAAACAGGGTCACAAAGACATGGAAAATGTCCAATATAAATACACCAGATCAAGGTCTCTTTCCATCACCAACCAGCCATGATTCTCCCGTTTCTTTCCCTCGCTTCGCTTGCTCTGGCTCAGACACAACTTAATGCCCCCTTCACATCACTGGCTGTGGGCTTCAAGGGCACAGGTAATCTGCGTCAAACCTATGAGGATATTATTGAGGTAAAGCTAGGGTTTGAACTTGATGCTACCACCACTGAAACAATCCAACCCGGAGACTTCTTTGACATGGTCATTGACGGGATGGTGATGACGAGCCCCTACAGCTTTGAAGTTCTGGACTCTCTTGGAGCCCCAGTATTTGTGGTTTCCAATTTCGAAGGTAACTCCTTCAGAGCTGCAGCTACGGACTACTTCCTTGAGAATGCCCCCCAATCAATTGAGGGAGAGAGATGTGTTTGACGTCATTTCTGCCATGTCTGAAGGGGAGGTCTCTGTTTCAATTGGGGACCTTACTGACTCACTTTCCATCGTGGAATTTGATTTGACAGAACCAGATGTGAACAATTACGCACCTTTCATAAAACCCCGCTACCTTCAGGTTTGCTTCTCCCATTGTCGAAGGATCTTCTCACGAGTTTTGTTGTCACCGTCGATGACAATGTGAACATTGTGGAGCCTAACGGCTTCGTCAGCCTCAACAAATACATTGAATATGGGGACGACGATATTATCTAAAGGACGATTGAACCTAGTCTTCTCGAAGACCTTGTTTTCACTTCTGATCCGGTGTCTTTTACCCTTGTCAACAATGTTCAAGACGAGCGGGTAGTGGCAGTTGCTTTCTCGGTTGAGGTTGATGTAATCATGGAAAACTAGATCAACTGTGGCCCCCTTGTACGTGACGGCGAGGAGCTCGCCAACTACTGTGTTGCGCCCGCCACTGGTGGTGAATGGAATCTAGGAGGTTCAGGATCTGTTCAGGTGGTGGAACAGGAGGAGGAATCTCCAGCTACCTCTGAAACTTCTTCGGCTGAAGAGTCTGCTACCACGTCGGCTGAAGAGTCTGCCACTACGTCGGCCGAAGTTTCGGCTACTTCGGATGAAGAGTCTGCCACTACGTCTGCCGAAGTTGCGGCTACTTCGGATGAGGAGTCTGCCACTACGTCGGCCGAGGTTGCGGCTACTACTTCAGACATAAGTCTACTCATACTTCGGCTGCTACTTCAGATGAAGTGTCTGCTACCGTGTGGAGGAGCTGCCTCTGCCACGAGTTCTATCCTTGAGTCTGCCTCCAATGACGGTTCTGTTACCACTAGAGAAGCCTCTGATTCTGGTTCAATCACTGAAGATGCATCTCCCGTAACAGCTTTCGGTTCGAGTCACTGGTTTGATTTCTTCAATTTTGGGAGATGCTGGCTCTTCTACCAGAGTCGACGGTTCCGCTATTGACGCTTCAGTTTCCGCCTCCCCTGCCTCTTCTGTCTCTTCTGCCACTGCCAGCACCCCTTCTTCAGGCTCTGGAACTTTTCCCACCTCTGTCTTTATGACGAATGTCACTGAGATTGTATCCACCACCTACTGCAAGCAAGGTATTTGTGGCCACACTGTTGTAATTTGGACTACAAAAGTTCCCGTTATCCACACAGTCACCACCTGCCCTACTGTCATTGAGGGTAAGACTCTGGCAGTGGTTGTTCCTTGTGAGATTTGAGACTGAGTCTTTCAAGATCACTGGGAGCGGTGTGACCCAAACCAAGTCCAAACCCACTCAGGCTCTTTCCAGAAAGCCCGTTGATACCGGATCTGACAGTGTCATTACTGCTTCTTCGACTACAACTTCTGCAGCTTTGTCCACCAACACAGATATTCCCGAGCCCCGACCCACCAACTCGGTCGAGATTCTTCTCACAACCCAGACTCTTGTTGAAAGCGGAGCAACCACCACCTTTACTGGCACCATTGTTCTGACCAGAACTATCGACACTTCCTCCACTCCTCAAGCCAAAGTTCCTCAGATTGACTCCGTCCCCACCACTGTCGCTCAGGCCAACACTGGATCCAAGTTGATGGCTCGTCTTCAGCTTGTCCTTCTTCCTCTTTTGATGATGTAATGTAACCGTGCTGTACTACACCGATTGTACTGGTTTTGTACAAAATACTCTGTAGTGCATTTTATATTTTCTACTTGTTATCAATACTTGTAATCGGCTTTCCTCATAATGAACTCCCACCAAAAACTCAACTACAATTATGCACAATCTCCTGTACGACCGTTGGAGACTTGCTTCAGGAAAGCAACCTTGTTGAGGCCAACTACAGCCGCCTACGATACTGTACAAGACCCCATCCAAATAAATAATGCATTCCCTCTATATGGAATCAAGATCCGCAAATTGTCCTGGACCGGATCCGTGAACATGTCCAGAGCGCGTCAGTTTCTGGTCGGAGTAATCCTTCTAGGTCTGATCTCAATGATATCCTCTTCATAGTCATCATCCAAGTCGTCATCAGAACTCTCGTCCTCATCCACAAGCCGTCCCTCGGCCCGAGCCTTGGCCTTGCGAGCAGCTTCACGGGCAGCCAGTGCTTTGGCCGCATGGTAGTTACCCAGCTCGTCTTTATCCGTGGGCTGTGTCAGGACCATACGAACCAGGCTGTTGTCCTCGAACACTTCCCGGAGCAAAAACCGCCTGTCCAGATCCAATGCAGCTTCATCCTGGATCGAGTCAATGCACGGTTTCGCGTGATGAGGGTACAGCTCCATGAAGGTGGCTTTCAGCTTGTCGGCCAGCTCTTCGATCGTCTCATCTGGATCACTCACCAGGTACAAGAACCTCTTTGCAATGTGGTGTGTGGGTCGTAGGGGGTCGCTTCGGTAGACGCTACCGCCTATCTCGAGGGTCGGGATGGGTTCCAGCACGAATATCTTGAGTCTTGGTTTCATGGCTGGCGTTGGAGTGGGACCAAGGAGTTGCAGATTTTGGTTCCTAGTCGCGTGCATTCTCAAGCGCGCGTTTATGTACCAATTTTTTATGTAGACTTTTTTGCAGATCGTAACTCTAAATACAGTGGATTCTCTTCTGGCAAGGCAGACTTTGAAGAACTACAAACACACATCACCACTACAGTACTGGAATTTCCTAGATTGAGCATGACAGGATGACAGCGACATTTTTGATTACTACAAGTTGAGCAATCTTCGGGGACCCTGTGCAAAGACCCGGATGCAGTGCTGGATGATGATGGCCCGTTCTTCCCGACTCTTGGGGGTGGTTTGGAGCTGATCTCCAAAGAAATGCTGCCAAATCATCTCCAGGTCTTCGTCCTGGTAGTGGTTTCTGTGAAGCGTACCATAGGAACCCATGGATGGTGGCTGCTCAACGTCAGACGTGACAGTGAAGGCGTAGCTGGTGGAGAAGATGTCTGCCAGTTTGGTCTCCAGCTCGTACTTGGCCTCACTGTCCAAATGCGCAATGTTGTCCACGTAATCCGTCTTGGCAAATTTGAGCAGCTCCTGTCTCTGTGTGTAGCACGCTCCAGGTGGCGATGTAAACATGGGCTTAGCCTTGGGGAGCACCACGTAGTCCCGACTCTCGAGCCACGAAATGAGCTGCAAATGGGTCATTCTGTCAAAGATGGTTCGGGTAAGACTAACGACGCGGATGGGCACCGAGGCCGCCGACGTGGCCATATCGAGAATCTCCACATATGAGGCGTCTTCGGGAATGTGGAGGTTGCGCACCTGCAAAAAGAGCTCCAGGGTGCGTACACTCCATTTGGACAGTAGCTCAACGTCCTGGTTGGAATATTCAACGTGGGGCATGGTGTGTTGAGAGAGACTGTTGCAGTTTCGGAATCCACTCGGTGGCGGTGGAGGATAGGTGACCTTGTCATAATTTGACATCTTGACGTTTTGCCAACAACAAAAACTGGAGGGTGCCAAGTTCGTCTTGTCTGGGGGATATTATTATTATGTGCTCCCCGGAACTGGGAGGTCAGATGAAAACATCTGAGTATACAGGACATAATAATATTGACGTAGACAAGCTGGATGAAAGTGGAGGAATAAATTGAAACGGATGATGAGAAATCAAATACTCATTCTTGCATCAGCAGTTCTGATATTCACCACCAATGCCACCAGACACTGAACTCTACTCGACATATCAGGGGTAACAAAGAGGCACTTACACCTCCTTCATACAGCGTCCTGGATGCCATCAGCTGTCATGTTGATGAATGGCAATAGTTGGGAGCAGTGTCAATGATATTGATACTGTACTTTTGGATGCTGACATGAATGGAAAGAGTCCTATTACGATATAGCACAAGCATTAGTCGTATAAAACAAACAACCGTCCGGGACCTGGTCTCACCATATTTCAGACACTCCAGCTACAGTACACTTCAGAAGCCTACATAAATTAAACAAATGGTAAACTAAATACTTAGACCTATTCCTTCTTCTCACCCCGTACAAAAGAGCCACTATCTGGAGTATGAGCAGGAGTATGGGCCACCAAAATCTCAGTTGTGTTAACAATGACACCGTCAATGGTCTCTCCAGCGGACTCCAGAATGTCATATGCGTCCATACCCTTGAGTTCTTGGTCTTCATCTACTCGGAGCTTCAGGCCCGGAATCTTGTCCACCACAAAGCAGAGAATATAGGTGACGACAAACGTCCAGCCAATAGTGGCTCCCAGTCCAGCCAGCTGGTAAGGGATCTGGACCCAGTGGTTGGCAATCCAACCTCCAGCAATAGCGTCTTTACTGCCATCCATATCAGTCCAAGTTGAAGACGCAAAGAAGCCGGTAACGAGGGATCCCATACATCCACCAATGGCATGGAGATTGAACGAGTAGATGGCATCGTCGACTCGTAGCCACTTGTTCACGTTTATGGTCAATCTACACACCAGGGCAGTCATGATGCCTCCAGTGAAGGCAGCCCATGGCGCAACGTAACCACAGGAAGGAGTAACAGCGACCAGTCCTGCAATAGCTCCTTCGCATGCACCCATCATAGAAAATTTTTTGTGGAAGATCTTATCGTAGATGACATAAGTCATTCCAGCTGCAGAGGCACTCAAATGGGTGTTGAGCATGATGTAAGCTGTCCGGGTGTTGACAGCCTGGAGAGTCCCGGAGTTGAAGAACAGCCAGCCATACCAGATGAGAGTCGTGCCAATCATAGACATTGTCGCATTGTGTGGTTTATAGGCATGGAATCTGGGGGTGATTTTTCGTGGTCCCAGGAACATGGCATAGGCCAAAGATGCGGTTCCTCCAGCAATATGAACAGGTGCTCCTCCAGCAAAATCCAGCGTGCCTAGAACCAGCAACCAGCCCTTGGGTGCCCAGAACCAGTATGCCAGAGGACAGTATACCACTGTAGTGAACAGAAACCCGATGATCTGCGCCGGAATCATACGGCCTCTTTCGGCTGTGCTCCCTAAAAAGATCTGAACAGTGCAAACGGGAAAGAAGACGGAAAAGATGAAGTAGGCTGCACTGGGAACGGGACCTCCTTCGACCAAGGGACCAGGGTTCGAGTCCTTGAGGAAAGCCATGTTCAGGTTTCCTAGAAAAGAGCTTCCATCTCCTAATGCCAGGGCATAGCCCCAGATCCACCATTGTATCGTGACAACAAACGTGGTGATGTACGATTGAACAATCACCTGCATAGCACTGTTCTTCCTGAGCATACCCGCGTAGAATAAGCCAATTCCCGGAGTGATAACAAACACTCCAGCCGATGCCACCAGCATGTATGCGGTGTTGATGGTGTACTGAAGAGACTCGAGCGTGGGTTCAGACATGGTGCTTGAGTGTTTGAGATTGCAGGTTCAGCTCCCAGACATGGGGACTCCAGGCTTTACATAGACGAAGATACTTATTTAGGCTATCAGATAACGATCGTACTGGTCTCCATTAATCTGCATCCATATCCCGACTCGTATGTGTCAGTGTTTGAATTGTTAGATTTGAGTCTGGGTCTTATCAGGGACAAAGTTCTATATCCAGCGATAAACAATACAGGGTAAGCGAGAGAGTAGCGAATACGAAAAAGAGGTGGACTATATATATAAATTGTCGCCAAGAGAAATTGTCCCATCTCTTGGCATCTTGGCGTCGACATCTCCTCGACGACTATTTCACCTTCGCACAATCCCTGCTGTCGGGCTCTTATCTTGGTGACCTCCATCAACTTTAGATAAGCAGCTTGGAGTGTCTCAAGTTCGGACGTGATTAGATATACCCATCTTTGTAAAGGTCTTTAGGCTGAACTATTGATCCACTTTGCCTTGTTCTTGTGCCTCGAGGGTTAGTACTGTACGCAACCGTGTCAGGGAAGACAAGGGTATCGAAGCAGGGCAGGGATCTCAGTCAGGGAGGACAACAGAGGTGTTGCTGGAGAACCAACAGATCATAACAAATGTGTGAAATGATGTTTCATTTACGGCCCTGTGACTAACACGGTTTTATACCGGAATACTCCTTATCTGTGCTGCCTGGTCCAGTTCTGGGTGCCCTTGTCCAGATAGTGATTTCCAGACGCTAGTCGCTCCCCCAAGAACTAAGCACGTGTACATCAAACACCGCATAGCTCTAATTGTCTGGTGATAATGATACTTGGAAGCGTCTTCTTATTGTAGGTTTCATTACTCACCGACAAAGGGGGGCTCTCTCTTACAGGCCCTCCTGATAGCTTCAGTAAAGGTGGATCCCAATGATCGCAAGATTCGTTGAAAAAGGCCGGGGAAAGCGATAAAGCGAGACCAAAAGCAAAATTATCTCACACCTCTCACCCCCCGCCGGCTAGTCCAATCACAAACCATGAGAAACAACACAGTCCTTGCATCTCTCTGATGCTATCTCCCGAGGTAGTACTAATTTTGCATCACAGATGCGAGATAAATGTTAACTTCGAGAAAAGCGAAAGAGATAGAGGAAAAACGTGTCCACATCGGTCGTCTCACATGTTCATGCGTCCCAGGAATATAAATACAATATCGAGGCCGTCATTTTGCGTGTCCAGGTCCGTGCCAAGTTTTCGGCCAATCATCGTGTTCCGTTTTTGTTCCATGCGCAGTTGACGCGCAATCGTCACAGCCACCGTATGCGGGTTTTCATCCGCCTCCTGCCGAAACATCATCATGGCCGGAGGAAAGGCCACCTCAGAGGAACAAGCCCCTTGCTTAGATCCCAGTCTTTTCTCGCGGGTTGCCTGATGGGGAACCCGTCACTGTATCATGACATCACCCCGCCTGTGGTGCGCGAGGAAAAGAGAGCAACTATATCGTTTAACACGCAGTCCTGGGATTTTGGGTTCGGACAAGTCACCGTCGAATGAGACGAAAAGTAACGATATGTAACGAGCCCTGGGAGGCTAATGGCTTAGTCAAGGAGAAAGCGAGTTAAAGAATCTCCTGACAGGTTTTATTCTGGGCAAATGGGGGCGCTATAATCATTCTACGGGCATCTCCATTTCGCGCAAGCACACATGCCTCCTGGTTAATGTTCCATGTCTAGTTAAGGAACTACAGTTATAGAGCGAAAAAGAAAAACCAAGACAGGCGAAAAAAAAAAAAAAATTAGACAAAAAAAAAAAAAAAAAAAAGAATTGGACGAACATGCCAACCTTGCTCCAAAGACCGCATGGCACACATCGATCTCCAACCGTCCCAATGTGCAAGAGGGAACCCGGGGTATTCTTGGAGGGAGAGCGGTGTCCGAATCGAGCACTCCCGGTCGAAAAATCGACACCTGGCGCCCCTCTACTTGTAGCTCTGTGGGTTGTCTTTCACCCCACTATTTACACCCTTTCGTGTGTCTCTTATTTATTCAGTTTAGCCTATCTTTGGTGCACCTCGGCTTCGCTCCCCTAATGCACCCCTCAGAACTCAAAGCAGCCTTCAGTCATAGACTCCACTAGAAAATCGAAATACTGTTTTCCTTCAACCCGAGATCTCCACTTGTACAACCATGGCATCTCTTTACACAATCGTTATCAAACTGGGTGAGTACGACAGACGCAAGAGGAGAAACGGGTCTCAAAGAGCACAAAAAAATGCCCTGACCGACAGCGTGAAAAATATGGGATCAGGAAGTGATTATCGCAGTGGTGGGGATCACCAGACACAGTGGTGTTGTGTTGAGTGACAGGTACAGAGGATACAGTGGCATTTGTGAATGGGTCGTGAATGCCCGTGTAAACTGATCCCGCAAGTAGTTACTTGGACACCGTTACACACATCCTACTCCGACACACTGCTGATACTGCTACCACACCGATACTGCTGTAGCAATGTTAAGTGTGGGACAAGATCCCGTGATGTCAGTGCCACATGGTCCCCTCATATTGCGCGACATACAGTTACAAGTCAGACGACGTCATCATCCATCAATCGCCAAACCAATTGCTACCCTCCGCACCCCGTACTAACCCAGGAACCTCGTCCCTCGTCGATGAGGTCACACGAGAACCCCGAATCGCCAACATGTCTCTGTTGGTCGAGACCATCGTGAAGCTCAAGCGAGACGGCCACAGAGTCATCATTGTCTCGTCCGGAGGTATTGCTGTGGGTCTCAAGCGTCTCGGTATCACCGATCGACCCAAGGGTATCGCCGAGGTCCAGGCTGTTGCAGCCGTCGGACAGGCCCGTCTTATTGGTCTATGGGACGATCTCTTCAGACAGATGGGTCAGCCCATTGCACAGATTCTGCTGACCCGAAACGATCTGGCCGACCGAACCCAGTACCTCAACGCCACAGCCACTCTCAATGAGCTGCTGAATATGGGTGTTATCCCCATTGTCAACGAGAACGACACTTTGTCCGCCTACGAAATCCGATTCGGAGATAATGACACTCTGTCTGCCATCACTGCCGGAATGGCCAACGCCGACTACTTGTTCCTCATGACTGACGTCGACTGTCTCTACACTGCCAACCCCAGATCCGACCCCACCGCAAAGCCCATTCTCATTGTCGATGATATCTCCTCCCTGAAGGTTGATGTCAGCTCTACCGGCTCCAACGTCGGAACCGGAGGTATGACCACCAAGCTGATTGCAGCTGAGCTGGCCACTTCTGTCGGAACCACCACCGTCATCTGCAAGTCTTCCGTCCCCGGAAACATCCGAGCTATCGTCAAATACAATCAGAAGTACGACGTCGAGGCCGATGCCAAGGAGATTGTCACCCCCGCTTACCAGGCGCAGGAACTGGAGCGACTGGTGGTCGAGGACGTGCCTCTGCACACCAAGTTCATCGCCGACAAGGAGCCCATCAAGGATCGACAGTTCTGGCTGCTGCATGGTCTCAGTGCCGCTGGAAAAATTTACATCGATGCTGGCTGCTACAAGGCTCTTACACGGAAGAATCGAGCTGGTATGCTCCCCGCCGGTCTCCTCGGAACCGTCGGCACCTTCCACACATCCGAGACCGTGTCTATCCACGTTGGTCGAAAGCTGGAGGATGGTGGGTGGATCCCCCATCCCGACTTTGCCGATATGGAGGTTGGACGAGCTCTTGTCAACTACGGCTCCACTGAAATGGAGCTCATCAAGGGCCTGCAGAGTAATCAGATCGAGAGTGTTCTTGGATTCATGGATTCCGAATATCTTGCATTCCGAGACAACATTGCCTTCCTGCCCCATACTAATGCCCCCTCCAGTCCTGCTTAGACTGCAATTCACACCATGATTTGACAATATATATATATGTATAGATAAACGTTGAACGTTGTAAAACCGCTCTGAACTGTACAGTATGTACTTGTACTTGTAAATGGGTTGTAATGTAGTGACTACGTATATGCTAAGTATGTATGTGTGTATAGATGCGCGTGTTTGGTGTCTAAGCCA
Source organism: Yarrowia lipolytica (assembly GCF_001761485.1). Taxonomy (NCBI): domain Eukaryota; kingdom Fungi; phylum Ascomycota; class Dipodascomycetes; order Dipodascales; genus Yarrowia; species Yarrowia lipolytica. The sequence continues at coordinate 2,016,012 of NC_090770.1, read as the reverse complement.
CGTTTGTTAAACCGTGGGCCAAACGAAAATCCACATGATATGCTCCTTTTGAACAAGATATGCTTCGAACTTGGCCTTCAACATGCTTTTAAACAGGGGGACCGTGTATTTTCCGTCTTTTCCGACCAGCTCCAGGTTAGAGCCCTTCTGTACGAGCTCACAGGTCATATCTGCTGTGGGATCAAAGACCACTTCTATTTCGAAGGCAGGAGGGTTTTGTGTGTCGGGGGTTTTGGGCTTGAATTTTCGGATCGAGCGTGTGATGATGAAATTCTTGTTTGATCCCGCAGACTTGACTTCTTCCACAAGTCTTTCCTTCTCCCGTTGCTCCTTATCCATGCTCACCTTATCCAAGACATCAGGCTTCCACTCCATACCTGGAGGCATAGGCATGGGTGTATCATCCGGCTTTGTCTTTGACTTGTTCTTTGCCACCGGATCATCTCCACGAGACTGCAGAATGTTGCCTGCAACAGCATCAATATCATCTGCCATGTTATCATCTGACGAGGATGATGCCTCGCATGATGACGTCTCTGAAGACGATCCCATGTCAACGTCTTCACCCGAGACCCCCTCGTCGCCCTCGGCCCTGAGTTTGATTGCTGCCGGCGTGCCCTTGGCCGTGAGATTGGGCAGTGTGAATTCTCTGCTCAGAACTAGCCCATAGTTCATCTCCACTAACCCCATGCATGTCTCGATCAAGAGAGACTTGACCTCAATGGACGACATGGAGGCCTCCAGAACCGACAGAGACACCACACAGTCCCACACGTAACACAGTTGCTTTTTGTTATCGGTGTCCTTTCGCTCCTTGCCCAGCACCACAGGCATGTGCCAGTCGATGCCCTGCTCTAGGTTGCGAAGAGTTTCTGGTCCAAACGGAGTATCGGGGCTAGGAACATTGGAGTCGTAACAGACGTTGAGAAAGACCTTGGTTCCTTGTTGCTTGCCCTTTGCGGAGGTTGCCAATCGTGTCTTAATAGCATACACTGGCGTCGGGTGTATCGTGACCATTGCTTGAGATGATGTTATAGCGAGGAACCTTGATTGTTGATTTATTTCTAATAGTGTAAAGTTGAAATGGGAACATACATCATACCAGACAGTCATGAGTGGAAACGGAAATGTGACTGAAACTTGGCAGATACCGGGAAAAGGGCGCCAAAATTTATCATCAACAGCTCACATAGACCTAACTGCACTTTTCGAACGCGCTGACTAAGCAGTTGTTTGAATTTTTTTCTAGAGTGTAGAGATACCCCGACCCACGGCGCCGATGGTGAGTTGTGATTTCAGTTTGGCAAACGACAAACAAGTCTATAATAAATACATTGAGTAATAAATAGTTATATGTGGTCCTCGGTGATCTCTCCGATTGTTTCTTCTTCAACCTCTTCTTCCTCCTCGGCCTCCTTGGTCTTCTTCGATTTTCGTTTAGGAGCTCTGATAGTGAAGACATCTGAAAGCTCTGCTATCAATTCGGCCGGAAGATGTCTCTGGGCTAGAGGGAGCACATCAGAAGAGTTGTTAATGAGCCTCTGTCGTCTCATCAATTGTGTCACATCTTTTGGTTCCACTGTCTTCCTCTTGCAATGGTCTGTATAAGCTGCTAGGTCATCTGCGGCCTGGTCGAAGAACATTTCTGAGGAGGTGACTAGCTCTTCAATGACGCTCTTATCCACATTGTCTCCGGTGATAGAGGCCACCAATGATTTCAAGAAGGGACGAGGGAGGATAGAAGGGGGCAGGTCTGCTGTAGCACGTTTCCTCCTTGGTCTGCGGGCAGCAGGCTTCTTTGTAGGTTGGGTAGGCACTTCTTCGTCAGAAAACAGAATGGGATCGTCTTGTGGCACAGGATCTTCTTCAGGCGAGTCGAGTTCGATATTGACATCTGGCATGGTCTCGACTGGCTGACTGAGTGCCATCTCTTCATCGACAACCTCGTCCACTACATCACCAACCACGTCATCCGAAACAAAACCCTCTGGTGGTGGTGAGAACGGAGCCTCAGCATCAGAAACAGGTTCATTATTCTCTTCTCCCCCCTCATCTTCTGGTCCATCGTAGTCCATGACTGCTCCTCCAAAGTCCTCGTCGCTGCTTGCAGCCATATCATTACCAATCTCTTCTCCAAACTCCAGATCCATCTCGGGAAGCATCTCGCCTTGCTTGAATGGCGTCAGGGATATTGGCGTCTGGCCACCATCCACCTCCTCTTCAGCACCATTGGTAGTGTGGAAGATGTCACTGATACGCGTCGCATTAGACAGTCGAGACATGACACTGACCCGTCTGTGCAACTCCACAGAACGAGCAGACATCATGGACACATCTCCTACTCCCACAGCTCCATCAGGTGTAGGAGAACCCATACTGAGTTGTCCCATCATGCCTGTGGCGTCTGAAAGACGACCTGAAAGCCGTTCCGACAGTCGGCCGGATAGTCGAGATCGGGCAGAAGTCGGCGAAGCATCTTGTGACTCTTCAGTCTCTCGTTCCTTACTCCCTGAGCCAGCTATCCGATCCTCCTCATCTATGGCCTGTTTCTCACGCACCATCACGCGTGATAGAGCTCTGAGGATATCACGGGGTGTCATTTGTCGACCGGTGTCTTCTCGGACACGTCGAGGAGTGGCTGCTGCTTGTGCCAGTCGTTGTTTCACGCGGTTGGTTCGCGGAGTCGCCGCCACCATCATCTGGTTGGGCGTGTTCGGTAGTCGGTTTGGCGTTTTGTTGGGCGTTTCATGGTTAAGTCTTTGTCGCTTGACCGAGCTATTCGGTCCCGACGGAGACGAGCCTCGTCTTAACGGTGTTTTCACAGGTTGGTCCATATCCTGAGAATAAAGATCACAACATCGCGTCTCGCAGTGGTTAGACTGATGGAACTTTATCTGATGACTAAGCAATAAGGAGGAAAGTGGCGGACTGTCAAAAAACATAGGTTTCTAATCGATATATCGGTATGGTGACCACCCGATGAAGTTCTTTTTTACTATTTTCACACACGAGTGGAACCAGTGCCGGACCCACAACAGATTATGATTGAACTTCCTCGAACGCGCAACTCTATTTTGAAATAGTGCCTGTGTGATGCAACCAGTCAAAAAAGATTGAAGACTCCATCACGCACTATCAACCGCACAGAAAAATGGCATTCACAGCTTCGGATGAACTAGACGACGGCCTTGCATACACCTTTGACACACACTCGGACACGGAGGCTGCGGATCTGGCTCCTCTTGAGGACGAGGAGGAGGAGATTGTCAAAACCAAGAAGCGAGTTCTGCCCGAGTCCAACGGAGACAAGCCCCAGAAGAAGAAGAAGAAGACCAAGAACGAGTCCGCGGTCGAGAAGAAGAAGGAGAAGGCCGAAAACTACAGCCAGGCCAAGGTCGAACTTGCCCTCAAAGATTCCGCCATGATTGCGGACTTCATTGCCGCCAAGGTGCGAGCCAAGAACCCCGATCTTTCCAACATTGAGATCAACGAGCTGACCATCAGCGAGAAGCAAATCAAGGAGACGGCCTCATGGCGAACTCCTCGAGTCGATGACAAGCTGGCCCGATTTCTGGAGAAGAATGCATGTGACAAGTGGACCATTGTGCTGTCCATCTCCGCCATTCGGGTGTGTGACGTGCACCGAAACCTCAAGCCTCTCAAGGCCGGCAGCATCAAGTTCATCAAGAAGAACACTATCAAAAATGACACTATTGCCGTCGAGAAGACCCAGGCATCTGTGGGTGTTGCTACCCCTGGCCGTCTGTTGAGATTGCTGGACAGCAAGGTGCTGACTCCCAAGGATATCAAAGCCATTGTTGTGGAGAGCACCTATTTGGACTCCAAGAAGAACTCTGTTTGGGATCTGGAAGAGACCATTCCTGCTATCAAGCGAGTTCTGGACGAATCTGACGCCAAAGTTATGTTGTACTAGGCTGACAACTAAACACGGAGAGGCTGATTGCATGGGTTATAAAAGGAAATACATACTAATACTATTGATACTACAGGACGACAAACGGGTATGAAGGAATGCAAATAAATATATAAATAGCTCTAGTTGGAAGAGGTTAAAGGGTGTGGGCTGCATCTTACTGTACAGCAAGTACTCGTGTTCGACTAGTACTGATTAAGCCGACGTTGTGGTTTGCCATATTGGACCCGAAGATAGTTGCAGATGGGTGTGAGTAGTTCCAGCAAATATGTCTCTGCAAACCACGTTTCGAAACGATGAGATCTGAAGTTAGTTGGAGACAATGCAACTACCAGAGCGCCATAGTAGAAGTTGTTCATGAAGTCGGCGACGTCGGCCCAGTTGTCTTTTTGGAAGAAGACGCGCATCATGCGGACTTTCTCAACATCGGTCTCCATGTTGGAAAAGTGACACAGTAGTGGGCCAATGTGGGGATACACATATCTGATGAGAGTGACAAAGAAATCTGCCACACACTCAGACTTCATGAGATTGTCCAAGGCTTCTCGGGGCAAGATGATGGGCATCTGGTTGAGAAAGTTCTGCGAGGGCTCGTAGTCACACTCCTCGAACATCTCGCTCTGAATACTCGAATTCATGGCAATGGGCAACGAGTATAACTTGTCCCACAACTCTGGGTCTAGGGAGTCTGCCGAATAGTTGATGTTGTGGAGATGGGCCAGCACCTGGATGAGCGGCTGGATCTGCGACATGCGCCGTTTCAAGCATTTTAGCCGAAAAGACATGGCGGAAGGGTGGTATATTAGTGACACAGGGGTGGCCGCAGCTACTACTTGCAATAAATGGACGCATTTATAACTTATGGAGGTATGGTATTTTTGGGGCACACCGACGCCTCACGTGCGTTATCTCCGCACATGACATGAGTTATGCAGGCGAATGAAATGGTGAACGTGCCGAGTCGTCCAGGACGATCCTGTAAGTGAGAGGCTACTGTATATCTACATATCGTGGCGCTCTACATTTAAACAAACTTGGGATAAACTATTCGAAATACTCGCTTAACTATACAACCGTAGAATTAGATGTAGCCTTGAAGTGTTTAGTCTCAACTGTTATATCCAAGATGAAGTGAAATATGTACGATAACCGTACTCGTACATCACTCTCACCTAATCAGAAGAGATGGGACTCATGTATGAGTACCCCACCTTTGTCTGGCCCGAATTCATATGCCATTTGTCCTCAAATGTGGCCTCAGGAGATGTCATATTGGAAGCCTATTTGTTGAGGCTCGTAGTGCCGTTGCTGAGCCCCATACTTCCTGCCATTTGAAGGCGGAATGATATCGGAGATTGGAAGCAAGGCCTCTGTTGATAGTGGTGGCGTAATTATTGTATACTGTACGAGAAGTATTATGCTGTAGCTGAGATGATAGGGCAAGTACAGCCACAGTCTGAGCATTGTACACTGTACGTACAGTTCCTGTGTATGTACATAGTCTACTTGCAGTGTATAGCTCTCTTTAAAGAGTTCAGTTGCACCGTTCTTCTCGAAGCTAGATACAACCCAATCTGGTGAAGTATACTACTTGTAGTTGTATATGCAGAAAAAAAAGTACAGTATGTACATACTGCAGTTGAACTACAAGCATTATAACGACTACGTAACTGTAACGTATTGAACTATTGACAAATGATACTACAAGTAGTCGTCATTCTATTTTCTTGTTCTACAGCATCAAAACTGACACTGATCTTGAGTGCCTTCGGGACCAGGTGGGGCCATTTTGTTTCTTTGAAACTCCCTTGGGACGACTGGTACCAACACTCCGACTGTCTATTGGTTCGGTACCACAGATAAGGGAGATTAAACGTATTGAACATAATACGGGCGACCTGTTGGCCTCAGGTCAGAGTCCAGCTGGTGGCAAACAAGCCATTCGGAAATCCGACGAACTGAAGGAGACAATAAATGAGCAAACAAGAGAGACTCGGATGCATTAAAAGTATGTACTGTACATTCTGTTGGTTGGATATTCTCGTTACACGCTCAAACGTCATTGAATGCCCGGACATATCGTGTTATTGACTCGCCGTAGAAGCACCTTCCATGATCTGCTTAATCAGAGTCATGAGGTGTATACTACACCTCTCATAGTGTACTCAGAATACAATCAGTTAGCTATGGTGTGTCGTCTCGTCGTACCGAGTCCCTCCTACTCCACCTTTACAGTACCATTCATGCAGAGACTTTGGTGGTGGTTCTCGATCCAGACCTTGTATCCGTCCGAGTTCATGAGAGGCTTGCATCGCAACGTCAGCTCATTGTTGCAGAACAGGGGGAGCACGTTCTTGTACTCAAAAGCAGCAATACGCTTGCCGGGCAGATCCTTCTGAATGACGCCGTTCATCCAGGTCAGCATGAGAGTCACGGTAAGAGGTCCATGCACGATGACAGCAGGCAAAGACTCCACTTCTCGAGCATAATCGGGGTCATAATGAATCTTGTGTCCATTGAAGGTCAGCGCTGAGTACCGGAACAGCAGTGTTGAAGAGGGAACAAAGGACACAGAGTGGGTAGCTCTATCCGGAGGGGAGATTATCTTTTCAAAGGTAGCACCTCGTTTCTGACCCGTTTCGGCCTTCATATAAATGAGAGTTCGTTTCTCAGTGACAGCAGGCTCTTCGGCCGGAGCAGAATCGTTTCTGAGATCTCTCTGGATCGTAACCAGCAGCTTATCACCTGATGTGCTTGATCCGGGCTCTCTCACCTGAACCAGAGATTCGGAACATGTGGACTGTTCACCCATGGACAGCTGCCGTCCCTTGTGGAACTCCACAGAGCCTCCCAGCCACATGCGGTTGACATATGGTTCGCCTGGAGCCTGTTGTTCAGAGTACCCGTCGGATGCGAGGGTGGGTTCAGGGTCGCAGGGGTTGAAGTAGGCCATGTGGAAGCCCGGAGGCACGGCATCACCCACCTGAAACTGCTTTTCGGGCTGCTGGAATAGATGACTGATGGAAGTCTTGAGCATCTGAGATTGGGTGGGAGAGACATAATCGAGCTTTCTCCAAGGAGCCCGAGCCTTGAGCGCTGCAATTGAGCTGGCTGTGCTTGATGACGCTGTAGAGTAAGAACGGATGAACTGTCGTAGCATGACTGTGATGACTGAGTCTTAACGGGATGTGATCCAAATCATAGGAGAAGAACTGTGGGGAATCATGCAATGCAACTTTAACCCTCGGGTTATCGTCGGAGAAATGAGAGGGTGCTCTGTGGGAATATGGAGGGTGGTGGGACAACGTGGGGTCCTTTAATTGTAGGTGACTGGAGGTTGAAATGCAATTGAGCGCGTTATTACTAAATTGGAGTGCCTTTAGATATGCTTGGGGGTTGCTGTATCAACGCAACTATTGACCCAACTACTTATTACTTTATAGTTGGCCATGTTGTGATAAATATACTACAATAGGGCTCAAAACAGCATTGACAAGGCAGAAACTCTTCATATGTATTTTACGCTGAGATAAGAAGATCTGAAGAATGAAATGCGAATACAAATATGCAACTATCTGGAAATACATTCTTCCACCATAATGGTCCAAACGACCAAACACTTGCCCGCATTTTTATTTTTATAATACCATAATACATTCAGTTGTGTAATCTCAACAAGCGACATCAACCAAACCCGACAGCTGCTTCTACTAATCACTCTAACCCAACATAAGTAACTCTAACAAAACAGTATTATGTTATTACAGTATAAAAAAGCACACTGAGGATTCTACAGTTCACCAAGAACAGTACATACAGCACCGTACCACGTACTGAACCGTCGGTGATAATGTGAGTGTGCCACCATAAACACCACTGGTGACCCATTCACGTGACTTATCTACCTCCGCGTCTCATCTGCACACGACACATTATCATCCTTTCATTCTCTACAATTAGGACTTAACGGAGTTAAGCTGCTCCCGAAAGAAGCGACAAGGAAGAGACGGAGTCGCATGATTTTGGGGGCTTGAAAAACGAGACACTAGCGCGCTATTTTATAGTGTTTGCCGACGTATATGTGTTTGGATTTCAATTGTCTCGGTTCTAAAAGCCTCACGTAGACAACACGCCAGGCCGTTGGCCGCCCAAACGTCTCCCCAGCGTGTATCAGCAACCACAGCGCTTCATTGCTATTCTCCTGCGCAGAAAACAGAACAAGCGCCAATCGGCCTGATTGGGAACCAAAAATTGAAGGTTACTCGGGAGTGAGTTTTTCCGGGATGGTGGAGAACTGAGGGGGCATATGTCATACAAATGGACTAATATCGAAAAGTGAGGGCCAGCGAGCGGTATGGGAGTATATCAAATCATGAGGAATTGAATCCAACTTGTTAGATGGTCCATTTACCCTCTATTTCTCGTTATAAATTCCCTCTTCTCCTCCTCTAATTCCCGCTTATCAGGAATAAACTACTCAGGTGCCTGTCGGACGCAGCTTTTATCCTGCCGAATTCCTTCTGTCCCCGGAACGTACACACAAGTAGCAGTAACCACCGGTCGCTAATGCACGCAATCGTCCCACCATGTGGACACCTTGCCTTGCTATAGCCTGCCGCAGAGATTAAGTGAGTCTTTGGCTAATGCAAGAAGCAACTAAGTGTGTGGAGAGAGTGTGAGTGTGCCGTATCCAGTGGACAATGGACCATGTAGACAAGAACCCATAGACACGCTGCTGCCCTCGCACTTTTCATACACAGACAGATTGACAAAGACACCGTGCAATTACCCAACTGAGAGGCCGAGTGAGACACGCTCCAAAAGAGTCGATACGCAGACACGCAGCGTTTTACCAGACTCAGACATTAGCTACAAGAATAGCCACTTTGGCCCAGGAAACTTTTCCGTGTTGGCGTGTTGGACATCCCAAATGCAAGCGCATAGATACGAGCGCGAGACAATGTGGAGGGAATCCAAAGAGGGCGGGAGAATCTGAAATGGGTGTACTTGTGTCGGATTTTGCTCCGCTAGATTCATCGGACGGTCGTGTGCTCTTGCCACTTACTACAGCCGTTTGTTAGACTCGTTTAGCCCATCTCCAGGACAACAATTGTAGCTTAAAGTTCATGCAGTGGCTATGGGATGATTGCTACCAACCTTGGGTGGCATTTTGAGATTATCTACGGCGCCCAGTCTTTTCTCTTGACTCCCCACCGACCCCCGAAGACGAGTCGCCACCGCCCACACTGTCGTTGCTCAGCATTCTAACGTACCCGTGGAGGATTTTTTGCTGGATATTCGGCATCAAGCAGGACCAAGGAAACTCAGAAGAGACGACACCACTGTTGAGGGAACCCAGTCCGAACAGACCTACTGCTGCCACTAGAAACACGCTTAACTCACCCAGAGCCGACAGCAACGAGGCACTTACGAAACCTAAGAGCTCCTCTGTTCATAAGCCCAGCCAGATCACCAAATCGACCAAGTCGGCAGCTCAGAAACCCGTGTCCAAGACCACCACTACTGCAACCAAGACCGACAAGACATCTTCTCCTGAAATGTCATACTACGTCTTGCCCTTGAACAACGACGGCAAACCCCGGCCTCTGGGCAAGGGATCTTTGATCTCGCTGCCGGTTCCCAACCCGAGCTACCACCTGCGTCTGGTGGTGTCTTCGGTCAGTGACATTTCTCGAAATGGCAAGATCCTGACCAACGTGCCCAAGAAGGGCGACGATTTTGACCGAACCAAGTACCAGGCTTTTGAGTGAGTACAAACCTACCCAGTGAACGACCCTATCATCCCAATTGAGTACCCACTAACACAGAATCTCCTCTTCCTTCGAAAAGGAGTGCTACGTTGACATCCCTATCTACGCCCCCGGAGCCTACTCGTTCTACGCTGAATTTGAGACCCCCCGAAAGGACTTTTTCAACGCCTCCGAAGAGTCTCACTCCACCGGCAAGACAGAGGAGTACTACTTTAACGTGTCTTCTGGCTACACGCTCAATGGCGAGCCCGTGCCCTTCTCGGCCCTTACTCTGATCTCCATCATCTCCAAGTGGATGGGCCCCTACAAGACCTGGGACAGCAAGCTGCAGTTCATCAAGGACACCGGATACAACATGATCCACTTTACTCCTCTTCAGACCCGAGGAGAGTCCAACTCGCCCTACTCCATCTTTGACCAGCTAGAGTTTGACAAGGAAATCTTCCCCAACGGCGATTCCGACGTGGCCGAGCTTGTCGACAAGATGGAGAAGAAGTACGACATGCTTGCCATGATTGATATTGTGCTCAATCATACTGCGAACAACACTACCTGGCTGGAAGAGCATCCCGAGGCCTGCTATAATGTCGAGACCGCTCCCCACATGGAGTCTGCCATTGTTCTCGACGACGCCATTATCGAGTTTTCCGATGGAGTCGGACTTGTTCGAGACCCTGGACACCTGGATGAGATTATGAGTAATTTCAAGGACACCGTCTCTGGCCTTGATCTGTGGCAGTTTTACGTTCTGGATGTTTCTAAGAATGTGGACGCCATTGCTGCAGCCTGGTCCTCTCTTTCGTACATTGACAACCTTCCCGATTGGGCCCATGATCTCAAGGGAGTTGCCAAGTACGTGACGGAGGAGGCTGTTGAGAACGCCCATATTCTTGGCGCTCGATTTGGTAAGAAGGTTGATGCGGCCAAGGCCGCTGGAATCATTGCCACCTATCTTTCCAAGCTGGAGAGCACTGATGCCAAGGCCTTCCCTGCCGATATGGTCAAGTCTGAGGTCAAGAAGGTGCTTGATGAAGTTAACGACCCCTTCTACAAGGAGTACAACGCCGACCAGGTCACCATTCTGGACCAGGTGAAGAACCGAGTTTCGTACACTCGACTGGACGAGAATGGACCTCAGCATGGCCAGGAGGTGTCTAAGAAGTCCCCTCTGGTGGAGACTTACTACACCCGAATCACCTCCAAGGACGGCAAGAAGCTGCATCTGGCCAACAATGGATGGATGTGGGGAGCCAACCCTCTAGTTGACTTCGCTTCCAACAAGTCGAAGGCCTATTTGCTTCGACAGGTGATCATTTGGGGCGATTGCGTCAAGCTTCGATACGGTAAGAAGCCTGAGGACTCGCCCTGGCTGTGGGACCACATGGCCACGTACGTGCAGACTTGTGCCAAGTACTTCCATGGTGTTCGAGTCGACAACTGTCACTCCACTCCTCTTCCTGTCGGCCAGTATCTGCTTGACAAGGCTCGAAAGGTGCGACCTAACCTCTTCGTTGTTGCCGAGCTGTTTACTGGCTCCGAGGAAGAAGATCGAATCTTCGTTGAGCGTCTCGGTATCACTGCTCTGATTCGAGAGGCTATGCAGGCGGACAACGTTGCCCAGCTGTCCACTCTTGTTCACAAACACGGCGGTAGACCCATTGGCTCCTTCTTTGAGCAGTCTCTGGCTCATTGTACTCAGGATGGTGTTGAAAGAGTTGATGTTGCTGGTGATCGTCTGGACATCAACTTGGTTCGAAAGAGCAACGTCGATGCTCTGTTCATGGACTGCACTCACGACAACAACCCCCCTGCCCAGAAACGAACTGTGGAGGACACTCTGCCCAACGCCGCTTTGGTTGCCATGTGTGCCTGTTCCGTGGGCTCCAACATGGGCTACGATCAGGTGTACCCCAAGCTGCTTGATGTTGTGGGCGAGGATCGTGCATACAACTTTGATGGCGGCATTTCGAAGATCAAGGCTCAGCTGTACGCTGTTCACGAGGAGCTTGGCCGAAAGCATGCCGAGGAGACCTTCATTCACCACGAAGGCCAATTTATTACTGTGCACCGACTGTCCCCTATTGACGGTCATGGATACTTCCTGGTTGCTCGAACCAAGTTTGAGGAGCACACCCCCGAGCAGACTATTGCTCCCATTACTCTGTCTGGTTCCAAGGCCGAGCAGGTACTCGCTGTGAAGCTCGTCAAGACTGGAGACGCCGAAAAGTCCGACAAGGAGATCTTTGGTATCCCCACCAAGGTCGAGGAGCTTGGAGACGCCGATATCAAGTTTGAGAACGGCACTACCACTATCACTCTTCCTGACTTCCCCGCGGGCTCCATTGCGCTCTTTAAGACAAACTACGTGGAGGTGGACAAGGAGATGGACGAGTTTGTGCGAACTGGCGCCGACGAGGCCGTGTCCAACTTTGACTTGCTAGACCTCAACGTGGTTCTTTACCGAGCCGAGTCCGAGGAGCGAGATTTCTCTGGCGGAAAGGACGGCGTCTACGAGGTTCCTGGCTACGGAAAGCTCACCTATGCCGGCATCCAGGGTTGGGTGTCCCCTCTTATTTCAATTGTGGCAGATAACAACCTTGGTCATCCTCTGTGCGAGCACCTTCGACAGGGCAACTGGGCCATGGGCTACACCGTAGACCGTCTGGGCAAGTACGAAGAGGAGTACCCTGACGTCGCCACCTTCAAGAAGTGGCTCAAGAGCCGGTTCGACCGAATCTCTTCTCTTCCCAACTTCCTGCATCCCCGATACTTTGCCCTTATCATCTACACTGCCTATGCTGCTCTGCGAAACAAGGCGCTCTCTCTGCTGGACTCTTCTATCAGCGACTCGACCATTTTTGTGCAGAACCTTGCTCTGACGTCCATCCAGATGATTGGAAAGATCCCTTCTGCCTCTGTCTTCCCTGACAAGGTCGTTGCTTCCCTGGCTGCCGGTCTGCCCCACTTTTCCGTGGACTACATGCGATGTTGGGGCCGAGATGTGTTCATCTCCATTCGAGGTCTTGCTCTGTGCACTGGTCGATTCGACATTGTGAAGTCGCACATCCTCGGTTTTGCCAAAACTCTCAAACATGGTCTGATCCCCAACCTACTTGACTCTGGCAGAAACCCTAGATACAATGCCCGAGATGCCACATGGTTCTTCTTGGAGGCCATCCAGGACTACGTCAAGTTTGCCCCTGACGGAGAGAAGATTCTGGACGAGAAAATCACCCGACGATTCCCCCTGGACGACAAGTACGTGCCTGTCGACTCTCCGGAGGCCTTCCAGACCACTTCCACCATCCGAGAAGTCATCTACGAAATCTTCACCCGTCACGCCAAGGGCATTGAGTTCCGAGAAGCCAATGCTGGCCCTGACATTGACTCGCAGATGAAGTCTGAGGGTTTCAACCAGAAGATCACTGTCGACTGGAGCAACGGTCTCATCTTTGGAGGTAACCAGTGGAACTGTGGAACCTGGATGGATAAGATGGGTGAGAGTGCCAAGGCTGGCAACAAGGGCTACCCCGGTACTCCTCGAGATGGATCTGCCATTGAGATTGCCGGCCTGCTCAAGTCTTCGCTGCGGTTCGTCAACGAGCTCAACAAGAAGGGTCTGTTTGAATGGACCGAGGTGGAGAACCAGGACGGCAACAAGGTCAAGTTTGTCGACTGGGAGAAGAAGGTGCAGGACTCGTTTGAGCACTGCTACTGGGTGCCCGAGGAGGCTTCCCAGGACAAGGACTACGATGTGGACTCCTCTATCGTCAACCGACGAGGCATCTACAAGGATCTGTACCGATCTGGCAAGCCCTACGAAGATTACCAGCTTCGACCCAACTTTGCCATTGCCATGTCTGTTGCCCCCGAGCTCTTCACCGTGGACAAGGCTCTGCACGCTTTGTCGGTGGCTGACAAGGCCATTCGAGGTCCCGTCGGTATGGCTACCCTTGATCCCTCCGATCTCAATTACCGACCCTACTACCTTAACAGTGTGGACAGCGACGACTTTGCCACTTCCAAGGGCCGAAACTACCATCAGGGTCCTGAATGGGTGTGGAACATCGGCTACTTTTTCCGAGCCTTCCTGCATTTCGGACTCGCCCAGTTCGAGCATCCCAGCAAGGAGGCCCGAGACTCCGTCTACCAGCAGCTGTCTTCGCGTCTGGAGGAACACCGAAAGTGGATCCACGAGTCTCCTTGGGCTGGACTCACCGAGCTCACTCAGAAGGACGGCGAGCTGTGTGGAGACTCTTCTCCCACCCAGGCATGGTCTTCTTCCACTTTGATTGACCTTGTTTTTGACGCCAATCTCATTGAGAAAAACTAAGAGGTTGACGCACCAGTACAGTAATTTAGATCAATATATGCTATGATAGGATTAGGAGGGAGAGAGGTGAACTGTGTACGGAATGATAAAGATGCGATTCATATGAAAGCAATACGAGTGATAGGTAGGGTATTGTGTTCCTGTAGAATCAACAATAGCTGTAAAGTGCAACTGGCTATTGAAGACATCGCTTTCATACAGTGATTCAGACAGTCTGGCCCCTACATACGCTGCAATTACAACATTCAAGGACTCTACAGTTTTCTAATCGACAAAATGTCCACTAAATACACCATGAGAATGCCTTCACAAGGCTGCCGAGAGTATTTAAGCCCATTCGCGTACAGTATTGTGAATGTATGTGGTTGGAAAGATGGGTCATTAAACATCAACTAAAATTAGTGCTAGCTTCGGAAACAACTGAAACAAACAAAAGTTCTTGTGGCGCACTCGCCCACCAGCTTCTGCACCTTCTCCCAAGGTCCATGTCTACCAGTCCAGGCGCTCTGGTCACCAGAACTCTGCTGAATGGCCTGATAAATAAGTTGCACCACGTTTTGTACATTGTTGGTGTTGTAGGAGGCCATGATGGTTCGGAAGAACTCAATGTCGGCAACGGCTTGGTACATGCCTCCTGGTCCAAACAGCTCCACTTCTCGAATAGCCTCAAGGAGAGACTCCAGTGCATGCTGCTGAAGAGCATGAATAACAGGAGAGACCAACTGTGGAGAAATAGACATGAGCTGAGCATGCACAACCACCAGCAAAAGCAGAGACTCGTAAATGTAGTTTGAGATATCGGTGGGATTGGCGTTGCTGGGCCATCGCTCCTTGTTGCCCTGAATACCCTCCTTGATCACGGCGGTCAGAGCGGCCTTCTTGGGGGCTGTGTAGGTACTGAAGAGCTTCTGTTCACTCTGGGTAAGCGCGTCGTAGTCAAATTTGACCTGTGTGTTAAACTGTTTCTGGAACTGTTTGACCAGGGGAGGAATGACGTTGGTCTTTAGTTCTCCCAGGTTACTGACAACCCACAGAATCTTGGTGTCAGCAGGCAGGGGAGAAGTCTGCACGGAAATGTAGTCAGTAGCGTCCATCTCACCCTTGAGTCGAGTGGCAAGCTGTTGCAACTGCGCATCTGGCTTGGAGTTCTCTTCTCCAGAAACCAGCTTGATGATGGAGTCCACAATCATAAGATTGGTAGAGAGGAAGTATGTCTGGAGAGCCTGTAGAAGCTTGGGAGCAGGAGGAAGAACCACTTGGACATCTCGTTGGCCCTGGTCGTTTGTGTTGAGGAAAAGTACCTTCTTGAGACCACTAAGCACAAGCTTCTGGTACTCAAACACTGTTTGGGGGACATGGGTCACGTGACCCTTACCCTGCTTTCGGGACGGCTTCCAATTTTCCAACAGCTCAAACTTGGAAGTATCGTCCTTCCAGACGGCACAAAGAGCTTCAACAGATCGGGTTCGGGCCAAGTCCAGCACGTGACGCAGGGTTTCAACGTTCTGGCCAGGGATTCGGGTGTTGACAATGTTCCCACAAGATACAGCGAGGTCCAGAACAAGCTGAGGAAGGTATTTACAGGTGGTAAGAGCGTTAGAATGAGGAGGCAGGAATCCAAACCGTTTCCAAGTCTCTTGAAAGCTCTCGGGTCCACCTTCCACGTCGGCTGCGTCTAGTTTGGAGTGGTTCATGACCTTGGGCTTCTGGGTGAAGAACTCACCAATCTGCTGAGCAGCAAGGTCGATCAGACCGCCAATGCTGGCATAGAGAGTTCGCGCATCGACTTCAGAAAACTTTAGGTGTTCACTGGGAGGCAGCTGTTGTTGGGCAATACCGTCAATAAAGTCACGAGTTCCCTTCCACAGAGCCTCAATTCGAGCACAAAGAGCATTGATGTCCACCACAAACTTCTTCACGGTGATCCACATCTTTGTGCTTGGAGGAGCACAGGGTTGGCCTCGAACCTCCTCAATAATGTTCTCCACCCACACGGTGTTATTCTCTGGAAGAGCCAGAATCTCGGTTCGAGCAATAGTGATACTGAGCATGAGCTTCTCGCAGGTAGAATTGATCTCCTGTTGAATCACAGCAGCTCGATGCTTGACCCAGTACACGACAGGGTTTGTGGTAACCTGAAGCTCTAGCAGCCTACTGATACTGGGGAGATGAGATCCAGCAGGAGCAGCTTCCAGTTTCGTCCAGCATGACTTTTCGTATTCCTCGATGATATCCTCCACGTCGTTCCACATTCTATCGGTCATGTGGACGGTAGTCATGTCTCCCAGTTGCTCTGCCTGTGCCATACGTTCGTTCTTGGTCTCCTTGCCTCGTTTGTAGTCTCGCATGAGATTCTCATGGTCTCCAGCCTTGATGTGTGCTCTGATTGTCGAGGGTAGCTCGAAGAGATATCTGTTGGCCGTCACCATCTCCAGAGCAGCCTGTAGCCGTTCTTCCTTGAGTCGTGTGTTGAAGACGGGATTCATCAGGATCGCAGCTTTGCTGTTTCCTTCATCTAGCGACTGTGTCAGCTCTCCCATGCCCCACTCGTTTTCCTGGGTGAACCCGGACGACTTGAATTGCTTGAATACCGAGTCCAGGTAGCTCTTACTCTTGACGAACTTGTCAAAGTTGCGGTCCACGAGGGTTTGCAGGGCGGAGCTTTGCTCGGTAATTGAAGCCTCCAGGTGGTCCAACGATTGAGCAAGGGTGTCGAAAGAGGCGTCCGCATGCACGTCTCGCAGAAACACTCGGGGATTGAAGTCTCGTGACGAGATAAAGTACTGGTTAGCAATGGCCGGAGACTCGCTGCAATCGACGCCCTTTTTACGTAATTGAGTCATGACCGAGGCCGAAAATCCCAGTGGATCAGCTTCGTCGTCGGTGATGGCGTGTCTGCTGTGTTTGTTGCCGCCAACGAGCTGGTTCAGCAGCACATATCGAGAGGTGTTGACGGACGCTGATGCTGCTCCTGATTTCGTCTCTTGAGCAGGATCGGCCTCGGGCAGCACCGACAGATCAAAGTTTTCGCTCTCCGTAAACGTCTCCGGATAGTCCTCGGAGATGTTGTACTTGGCGTAGATGGCCGCCTTGTTCATTTTTGGGAGCGAGTTTGGTGATGTGTTAGTCGTGTAGCCGACTCCAGAATGCGTGATAACGTATTAAGGTGTTGGGAGGTATTTACGTGTGCTTAAGCCCCGGAAAAGCTGAGATGACAGGACACGGAGAAAAAGGAGGTATAGGAACTGATGAAATGATTAATTGTTTAATGAAGCCTGGGTTTTTGGTTTCAGTGAATTATTTAACGAAAACATATCGCTTTCGGAGCAATTTGGGGACTATGAATGATTGACACACAGTCAAGAAACACCATTAGGGTTAACCCCACTAATTAGTTGCAGATGAGATGAAATGTGAAGAAAATTTAGGGAATGTATTTGTATGATTTGAGATGTATTCGAGGTCTTAAAAATAGTAATGGATGAATTATAAGACCTTAAGAGTATTATACGTGCCCATTTGGTCTCGTACTCCCTCATTATACGGACCCCTCGCCTTCGTTTTTTCTTCCAGCCTGATAATTACTCTATCATGACCATATTTACTTGGCCTACAATATTGCTACTGTAGACAAAATTCCCACAGAAGTTACAGTACAGTACCGATACCTGTGCTGTACTCGTACTATCGTGCTCGTGCTCGCAATATCTATTTTACATTCATCATTACATCTAGCCAGCAAATACATACATCATCTTCCTCGTCCCCGTCCGCCCCGGCCTCTGCTGCTTCGCACAGCAGCCAGAGTCTGAGGCCGAAACATGGGCGCGTTCTTCAGCATCTCGGGGATGGAAAAGAACCGCACGTGGGATCCTCGGATGTAAACCTGCTCGAGATGCGACACTCGGCCTCCTCGCGCAGTGACGGTCACGTCTCGAATCTGCACGTTCATGTTATCCTCCGCTGAGTTAGTATGGTGGTCTAAGGGGAAAGTGTTTGGCAGTATATCCAGGTTTCTGAGAAACAGCTGCGAGCCGCATGATCTCGTTTGTTGAAATGAAACGTTTATGCTTGCTTATGGTCGTCCTCTGATAAGCCACGGTCGATTTCAACTCCATCAATGCAGCGACACATAACAAATGGTCCATCTTTCCGCGTAAACCGCTCCATTGAAGCTCCGTTCAGCAGCTTGCCCTATCTGTCGTCTAACCTCCACGAACAATTCGGTCTCTGCGGCACAATCACATGGTGCTAATTTAATATCACATGGATACCCAGCTTCGCGAGATTCTGAGCGAGCGAGCAACACCAAGCTGAAGCGAGGTCCTGACTCCGCTGACATCCCTCAAGTTGCCACAATACCCTTATTCTGTACTCACCTTCAATCAATTTTCCCCGATAAGTGTGTCCTGAAGTGAGCTCAACGGTGACAACATGACCCTGTGTTAGTTATGTTCTGGGGTGTGTGGCGACACAAAAGTCGTGCCCATACGCCATTTGCTGCATCATGTCAACTCCTCCTCTGTTTTTCTTTACTCACCTGAGCCTCGCTGAGGAGTTTTAATGGAATTCCGCCAGCTCCCATAGTGTGATGTGTGGTGCTGCAGAAATGTTCATCGGGATAGAGTTGGTGTAGCACACGAGGAGTGGTGGCGAGGCTAAACTTTTAGAATAGGGAAGAGTGCTACGAAATGCGATATATGGCTGACTGTTGGGGGTACAAGCTTCGTTTAACCGAATTATTGGTGAGAAAGAGCTCTCCGTGATTATGACAAGATAAACAAGTTCCTGTCAATATTAGTTGACGAAGAAGAACGAAAAAGGGTTCCAGTTTGTGACTATTGTAGCTATGGTATGTTCACTTGTAATTAGATAATTCGTCTGATCTCTTTTTCAGCAGTGTTTCATTCTTCTAAATTACCATCTTTTTTTATTACTGGGCTACATTGTTGTCTTTATATCGTCTTGTTTTTACGTGGTGGTTTTTTATTTATTTATATACAGTATCATCATATATTGTACAAGTGAATTGTACAATTTTTATAACATAATATAAGTATGTATTGTACTGTACATTCTGTATATTGTACAATTTTTTTTTTCTGCATATACATTCATTTAATTATACAAGTACAAGTACAAGTAGCTACTGTATAATTATACTGTATGTAATTTTTTGGCCTGTCTTATCCCCCTGTTCACATTTTAAGGTGACTATCAACTGACGTTAATCAGCCATGTACAGAGATCAGATATCCAGGATGATATAGCGCCAGGCCGAAACATGCTGGGAAAAGCAAATCGTCAACTTTCTGACCATGAGAGAAGTAATTCTCACATCTCCCTTAATCAGCATGAATGTTTCTACAGATAATCTACTTCCCAGCATTCATACAAATACTGTATTCACATTTTGTAGGTCCTATGGAACTCCATCCAACTACCCTCCATTAAGCTCGCTGGACATCTGCATGCACAGCTCAGCTCCACATCACCAACACCAGCCCTACAAGTAATTATCGCACCAGCATGGACTTTCCCCCGGAACCTAACCGAGCTGTGGAAAGCGAAAAGTTTGCGGTCGAGCCCGTGCAGTTCCAGTTCGCCATCTCGTCGATCGTGGCTCTGGCGGTGGCCAACAACACTCTCTGTCTGGCGCTCAAGTCTGGGCGAATCATTCGAATTGACCTCGACAACCCCGAAAGCGTGGATGACGTGGACGTCAAGGACGGCGGATGTGACATTGAGAACCTGTTTCTCGACCCCACCGGCTCCTACTTACTCATCGCCACCAAGACCCGCGACAATTATGTGCTCAACTACCAAACGACAAAGGTCAAGTCTCTGGGCCGATTGAGAGACCTGGCAATCACATGCGTGGCATGGTCCCCCATCGAAAGCTCTCTGAGCTCAGGAGAGGTGCTACTGGGAACGGCAGACGGCTGCGTCTACGAGACATGCTTGGAGTTCTCGGACGAGTACTTCAAGCGGGAAGACAGATACGTGCGCAAGGTAGCCGAGTTCAAAGCTGCCGATAGCCACGTGGTGACACCCATCACCGGAATCGTTGTTCAGCTCGGATCCAGCCCAAATTACAGAAAAATCATTGTGACAAACGCCAATGGACATGCCTACTATTACTCTGGCAAGATCTCTGCCCACCTGCAGGACGGTATTCCCGTCTACACCAAGTTCTTTGAGCGTGAAGAACACGTAGATCAGGAGTTTGGTGCCGATAACGGAAGAGCTGCCATGTTGTCAGCCACTCCTCCTGACCCCAAGTCCTCATCTTGGGCCTTTGCTCTGCTTTCAGAGGTCGGTATTGTGCACAGAACAATCAAGAAGGACGAAAATGACACTTTGGAGTCACGGAAGACCTTCTTTCAAGGATCCAATATTTACATTCTCAACCAGATCCAGGAATCTTCTATTGTGGGTATGTGTCTGACCAGTTTTCATATGGCCATTGCTACAGAAACCAAGCTGTATATTGTCAATCGGTTCTCTCATGAGCTGGTGTTTGAGCAGCATGTTACCCAGGGCAATGAGACTCTTACCGGTCTCACAGTTGACCCCAAACAACACACCTTTTGGTTGTTCTCAGCTGAAAACATTTACGAAATCACTGTGGACGACGAGTCTCGAGGAATGTGGAAGCTGGTGCTCGAACAGGGTGATCTGGACGAGGCTATGCGGTTGTCTGAAAACGACCCTGATCCCTCTTCTCAGGATGAACTGCTAGGTATTCTGGGAGACAAGCAAATCCAAGAGAAGGACTATCTTGGAGCAGCCAACACCTATGGAAACTCGCGAAGACGCCCCTTGGAACAGACTGCATTGTTGTTCTTGGATGCGAACCAGCCTGAGGCACTGCTCAAGTACCTTCAGAACAAGTTGACCGTCTTTCCCAAGGCCAATGTCACTCAACGCCTGCTTGTGTCCACATGGATCATCGAGTTGTTTATGGAGCAGTTCAACAAATTGGATGATCAGGAGGCCACCTCGGACTCCCCTCTGGATGAGCAGCGTCGAATCCTGTCGACCAAGTTCCACGACTTTATTACCAAATACAAGGGCGATTTGCATAAGGGAACCGTGTTTGAGATCATGAGCGTCAACGGCCGACAGGAGGAGCTGCTATATTACGCTGCAGCTATTCAGGATTACAACTTTGTTCTGCAATACTGGGTTGGTCTGGAGAACTGGTCCAAGGCTCTTCAGGTGCTTCGACAGGTCAAGGCTGAAGAAGACCGTGCATTGCTGTACAAATACTCGACGGTTCTGCTGGTGCATGCTCCCAGAGATACCGTTGACACGTGGATTGTGATAGGAAAGGAGATTGACCCCACGAAAATGGTTCCTGCTCTGTTGAACTACTCGCAGACTGTCAGACCTGGCAAGGTTGCCAGTGACCAGGCTGTGCGGTACCTGAAAAATGTTGTGGGAAAGCAGGGATCTCGTGATGCTATTATTCACAACACTCTCATTTCTTTGCTTTCTATGTCTCCTCAGACTGAAGAGACCGAGCTTTTGGATTATCTCCACGAGTGTGCTACTCTTCCTCAGTTGCCCTATGATGTGGATTTTGCTCTTCGTACTTGCATTCGATGCAAGCGGTTCGAGTCCTGTGTTCACATCTACTGCAACATTCACATGTACCATGAGGCAGTCAAGCTTGCTCTTGACCATGGCAGACTGGAGCTTGCCATCAAGGTGGTTGAACAGACTCGAGATTTGGACGAATCTGATGCCGCTTACACCCCTGATCTTTGCAAGAACTTGTGGTTTGCCATTGTCAAACATGTGATTGAGGAGTCTGACAAGTCCGACGAGATTCCCTTATCTCAGGTGGTTTCTCTTCTCAAACAGAGCCAGGTGCTCAAGATTGAAGACGTTCTGCCTTTGTTCCCCGACTTTGTCGTTGTGGACGACTTTAAGCAGGCTATTTGTGACTCTCTGGAGTCTTACAACTCCAACCTGGTCAACATCCAGCGAGAAATGAAGGACTCAATTGCCACTGCGGACAAGATTCGAACAGAAATTGAGCACACGCAGCAGAAACGATATGTCATTGTTGAGCCTGGCGAGTCTTGTGTTCTTTCAGGCTACCCTTTGCTGTCCAAGAAGTTCTATGTCTTCCCCTGCCAGCATGCTATTCGGGCCGATGCTCTTACGGAGGCTGTGGTCAAGAATGCTTCTTACAAGCTCAAGAAGCGGATCGGCGAGCTCCAGTCTCGAGGAGTGTCCTGTAAGAAGGAGCTGGAGGAGGTTCTCGATGATGTCATCTCCGAAAAGTGCTTCATCTGCTCCGATATCAAGGTGGATCTTATTGAGAACTCGCTTATGCCCCAGGGCAAGAGCGAATGGGATCTTTAACCATACTCATGTAATTTATTAATGATTTACGACCAATATTTGATGCGGGTGTAATATGCCAATGTTGCATCTAAAAGATGGGCAAACCCTCAACCCAAGTGACCTTCAACGACATAGCCAATTGACTGTACTTGGGTGAAGAACATTTACTCGCCGACATCTCGCCATACTTAGCCATAAATGTTGGTAATAATTTTATATATAATTATATATTTGTTAGATACATCGGTACTTTCCATTAAACGGCCGCTTCATTATTGCATTAATGTGCCAGGAAAACCAAATTAGGGACCTCCGCAACATTATATATCCAACTATTCCCAACCAAACTCCCAAGTGCTACTCCTTCTCTTTGACCACCACTCCTCCCAACCTTGCAGCCAACTTTCCAGTCAGCATATGACGACAGACCTACAGAACAGAAATCCCAGGTGAGATCAGCAATGGGAAATTTCCGGTAATATTTTGGAGGTATTCTGCCTGTAGACTAACAGTTCCACCCCAGGACTCGGCATGATCTGTTCCAGGCTCCTCTGGGACGCGGCTTATCCCACCGTTCCATCACCATTTGATCTGCTGGTGCACGAATGATGCGTTATCTAACTTAATCGCTCAAAGTGGACTGCGGGCACTGTAGCCAGTGGCGACTATTCATTTCGCAATCTGGCCGATCCAGTTATCTGATTGGCCCATTTCTGCACCGCCAAGCGCCCCATAGCTGTGCCACGACTCGACAGGTTATGAGCTGCTTGGCACACCAGTCAACCTTAGTTTAACAGCGCATCTGCATGGTTCGGATATACGTACCCCCAGCTTTCCAGTTCACCACAGCACACCACACACCACACACACGACGCAAACACACACACTCACGTCAGCGAAAATGAAGTGTGTCAATTTGGCGCTGGCCTTTCTTGCTCTAGGAGCAAGTGCCGAGGTTTTGAAGATTGTGAGTAGAATAGGCACCTGGTACCTACCGCCCGCCATGAGCTACTTGGTCTGGGGGCTATGGGCGGACACGTTGGCTTCGATATTGTACACGAAGGTTGGGCAAAAAGCATCTCCGCTCGAAATCAATTGCTCGGGGGCTTCCCGAGAATTTTTTTGGTGTCTCTTTTGGGGCGCCGTGCACGAAGACATGCTTAATCACGCCTTCCACATCTATCTTGGAGTTATCTCCGGTTACAGCTTTCCAACCTGACTAAGACTAACACAGAACAAAAACTCCCGCCAGGAATGCTCGGGTATCTACAACAAAGAGGACTGGGGAGGAAAGCACGACGTTTACATCGAGTTCACCCCCGAAAAACTAGACACAGACGACTGGCTGGCGTTCGCCATCTTCGAGTACCGAGATGTCGACAAGATGGGCTCCGACATCCCCGGCGACACAGGTATCAAGAAGTACGTTTGTGACCAGCAAGCCATCGACTCGAACCTGTGTACCAAGGAACAGGAGGGTACATATATTATCCCCAAGGAGGGAGAGGTGGAGACATACGCCAAGATCGAGACGCATCGGGTAAACCTGCGAGAACCAGAGACCTACAGATACGACGTGTCCAAAACTGGCTACTACTGTATCGCCACCTTCTCGAACGACGACAATTACAAGGGTAAGATTTTCATTCAGAGCGCATACGGATACCTCCCTGGCAGTCAGATCCCCAAGCACCCCTTCTACGGCATTCTGTCAATCTGTTACCTGGTGGCCTTTCTGCTGTGGATGTTCTCCTACTGGCAACACAGACAGGACGTTTTGCCTGTCCAGAACTACATCACCGGTATCTTTGGTTTCCTGGTGGTTGAGGTTATGTTTGTGTGGTCTTATTACGACATTGTCAACGAGACCGGAGACTCTCCCGGCTCCAAGGCCTTCCTGGTCATTGTCTCGATTCTCAATTCGATGCGAAATGCCTTCACCTTCTTCCTGCTGCTCATTGTCTGTCTTGGATACGGTGTTGTCAAGCCCACTCTGGGCAATCTCATGTGGAAGTGCCAGGCTCTGGGAGGCATTCATTTCGTCTTCACCCTCATCTTTACCATTGCCCTGTATCTGATGGACCCCGTGGATGCGTCCAACGTGATTCTGTTCCTCATCATCCCCCTGTCCATCACTCTGACCACTTTCTACATTTGGATTCTGTCTTCTCTAACCGCCACCACAAAGTATCTGGTGGAGCGAAAGCAGCACGTCAAGGCGCAGATGTACCGAAACTTGTGGTGGATTCTGCTTGGTTCCGTCATTGTCATCTGCGGCTTCTTCTTCTTCAATGCTCTGATCATGACCTCCGGCTCCATGACCGACACTATTGTTTCCGAGTGGAAATACCGATGGTTCCTATTTGACGGCTGGGTGAACGTCATCTACTTCATTGACTTTTTGCTCATTGCCTTTATCTGGCGACCCACCGCCAACAACAAGCGGTTTGCCATGTCCACTGAGCTGGCCCAGGATGAGAACGACGCCCAGGAGTTCGAGATTGGATCTCTGGCCGGCTCTGACGACGAAGACGACGATGAGGAGCGAAACGTCGGCGGCATCCCCCAGGAAAACCCTTTTGGAGACCATAACCGAACATCCATTGACTCCATGCCCGATGATGTGGATCTCACCCGATCCGACACCAAGGCCACTCTATCGGGAGTGTACCAGAAGAAGGACAAGGAGGGAGCCTCCAGCTCGAAATCGCCCGAGATTGAGGCTACAGATGATGCCACTCTGTTTGCTCTAGACGACGAGGATGAGGACGATCAGCAGGGTGAGTCGTCGCGAAAGAAGAAGGGCAAGGGAGGAGAAGAGGAGGAGGGACTTCTTGGTTAAGGGAAGAGGAGATATCGGCTCCTTTAGCTACATGCACAAATAGATTATTCAAGTGCTGTTTGAGTACCGTTCGAATATCGTGCGAGTGCTGTGTATATTTACATCCAATCGGGTTAGCCCCCCCATCACCATCAACACCCATATACTTATATATATAAGTAGCTAATTGCCATATGAAATTACTACTGCATTACACTTTATACTTCTGGCTATCGGCTACAATACTGTAATAATATACACTAAATTAATTAGTGGATGGCGCTATCGTCGTACACTTTTTGTACTTGTTATCAGAGTGCATATTATTATTTGCAGTACAACCACGCTTTCTGTTCAAGTATCGACTTTGGTGACGTTTTATAATGCATTATTATATGAATTTCCTTCTGTATTGGAGTTGTCCGAGTCCCTTTTATGTCGGTTTGTACTGCTACCTCTAATTCTTGTCCTTGTCCTTCTTTTCCTTCTCTTCTTTTTCTTTCTCCAGCCAGTCGTTGTAGTAGATGTTGACCTGATCTCTGGTGAAGGGCCGGTGGTCTCGTTCTCCTCCCTCTTGGCCAGTCTCCATCTCCTTCATCATTTTGAAGAAATCAGTCTGGGTTGCAGGCCGTTTCTCGTCTTTGGTGAGGGGCAGCAGAATCTGCTGGGTGGCCTCGTCGGTCCGCAGTTTGCCCAGTTCCTGCGCGTGACGTTTTTGCAGCAGCAGCAGCGTCTGGTTGAGCATTTCCGTGGCCTTGGTCTCGTCCTCTGGGCTCTTGATCTCCAGCAGCTTGTTGGCCAGCTCCTTGCCAATGTCGTGGTAGATCCAGGTGGTCACGTCTGATCCGAGGTACTGCACGTGCTGCAGTTGCTGGGATCGGTAGCTGTCGACATCGGTGACGCCCTCGGGGAGCCACGAGCCGTCCAGCTGGCGCCTGGCGCTCAAAATGGCCAGGTTGTGCTTGGCTTGGGCCGCCTGGGCCAGAGCCTCGCTGGTGGTGGTGTACCAGGCGGACAGCTGTGTTTCCCAGCGCGAGATGGTTTCTGGGGCAGTCATGTGTGGGGCGAGTGTGGTGAAGGAGCGTCTATTAAGCTGGGTGGATCCGCTCTAGTGAAAAGTCGGTTATGATAGTGTGTCTTTCTTGTATCAAATTGCTGGTCCTGCGAAAGATTATGCATGTCCTCCTGGTTTTAGATTGCTGGGAGGAGGGACAAGGTGCATGCATGGAGTCAGTCAGCACCTGTATGGAGGCGGTTCCAACTGAGACGCTAACATGTTGCCAAGGGTATCTGGTTCACTTGCCACGGACATGCTTTCTGCTACACTTGCTCGGCCATACATGTTCCCCTCTTCTTTCCCTTACGATCATACGTGCCAATACTAGTAGTAGGAGTACTGTGGAATACTTGAAGGAGCACAAGTATATCCTAGCTATAGGAAATGCATAGACGGAGCACCCGTTCAGTTACTATGAGCACAACGCCCATTTGACTTTGGGCTTCCTTACCATTACTGGTGCTACAAGTATATTAGTACGGTAGTTTGTCCGTTCGCACGTAATTACCTCAAATAACCCCCAATGGGCCGCGTTGCATAAGTACTGAGAGTTTGCCAAGTTGCACCCAAGACGGATTCTGGAACTCGTATTCGCTACGCGACAATACAATTGTAAAGTAACAGTATGTACATACAAGAATGTACTCATACCACCGATACTTGTAGACCTACCAGACCTACTTTTGTACCAAAGGGCACATACCATACAATTGGCCACCGGTAAATTACTCCTTGGCCCCGACTGTGACCTGTCTGCGGAAAGAGTGGCCCCTCTGGGCGTCCAGTCGGGCCATACCTGTTTCGGCTGAGCCCAACCTTTTTAAAACCGGTCCACACCAAATTGGCGCTTTGGTCAGCTCTATTGTGGCGTTTCTTAATGTAAAACTACAGGCATACTTGTACGTACAGTACATACAGTACAAAGGGTACATCCATCTCGCCGTGTGTGGTAAAGGTCAAAAACCGAGTTGGGAGGTTTTCCCCTACTGTAGCTCTACCCTTACCCACAATCAAACATGGAGCGGGTGGAAGAAAGAATAGGTGAAAATGTAGGTGAACTTGCCAAATTGCTTTTCAACGGCAGCCAACGCCAGTCGACGGTCACGTGATCACTATTTTATCCCTGTTTCGCAGCTCAACTTGTCCTCTGAATTGCAGCTCCTGCCTGCTCCTACGAGCACCATATGTACTTGTCCTACCTCCCAACTCACGTGACTAAATTCCAGCATGCAGATACATCATCATC
Organism: Yarrowia lipolytica; assembly: GCF_001761485.1. Taxonomy (NCBI): domain Eukaryota; kingdom Fungi; phylum Ascomycota; class Dipodascomycetes; order Dipodascales; genus Yarrowia; species Yarrowia lipolytica. The sequence continues at coordinate 1,988,492 of NC_090770.1, read as the reverse complement.
ACCGCTGTTGTGACACTTCTGCCAGAAACACACAACATGCCTAGAATCCACGATCTGGACACGTTTATCCAGCGAAGTGCCTCGATTCTGGAGGCGCGTCCCGACACCACCCGGCTGTCGCTTACCTACAAACACCAGGTGCGAAAAGTCGACCCGACACGAGAAGCCACTCCCGAGGCTGAGGAGGACGAGGATTCTGCTGCTGCCCAGCCCATTTTGTACGCCAAAACCTTTGATCCCGTCTCCGGCGTGTGTTTCCGAATCAAGATCACTCGTGCCAAGCAGCTGAATCGGCTGCTTAGTGCCCTGGGTCCTAGAGGAGTGGAGATCACCAAGGTGTCCAAGAAGAAGCGAACAAACAAAAAGGCCAAGCTGGACAATCAGACCGAGGACGTCAATATGGAGGATTCTAGTGCTCCTGCGCCTCTCGCCCCCGGATCCACCGCCGTTGTGCGAGAAAAGGGCTTTGCTCTGACCATGAGCAACACCGAGTACGTTGAGAAAGAAGAGACTCCTGCGCCCGAAGCTCCGAAGGAGGTCGCCCAGGAAAAGAAGGAGAAGAAGGACGGCAAAAAGAAGGGCAAAAAGCGAAAGTAGATAATATATTGGTTTGATTGGATGAGTTGAGGAACTCCCAATACTAGAGGAGCTTGAGTAGAAGGGTTATGCGAGTAAGAGCAATGATAATGTGACTTTCGCGTACTTGTACTTGTACAAATACGGTGCGTGTAAGCCATTGCGAGCTTCCTTTTTGCTTCATGGTGCCTTTTGGCTGTGTTTTGATCTTGGTGTTGTTGAATCACTTTTGGAGCCCTTAGTTTGGTTGGGTATAGGGAATCTCGTCAGAGTTGATTTTTGGATAGGAGTAGAAGGAAAAGCAGTGCGAACCTGAACAAGTACAAGCACAAGTACGTACTGTAGCACGAGGCTGTGGACCTGAAGACTGCAGTGATACAGACATAACTTTCATAGCTCACCAGTCGTACTACTAGTAAACTACAGTATCTCTACATGTAGACAATCACTCAACAGTACAGTCTTTACATACAGTACTGTAATATTACGTGCGCGAACACCAGCCTGTTCCAGAAAACATAGTCATTCCTTAGACTTGATCTCGACATGATAGTCGCGGTTTTAACAAGCCGCACCTCTCGGAGCTCCCGGATCCCCTGCCGCTATATTGGTTCTATTGTATCTTGAGGGGTAACGGGGATCTCGCTAAGATAACGCACCATTTTTCATAGATCTAAACAGAGCATGGAGGAGTGTCTGGAGGCTGCAATGAGGATAGGTAGAGATTTGTGAGTGCCTGAAAAACAAGAAATGCATTCAGATTCTTGCAGTAATATACCCTTCGACTTTTTTCGTCCAACCACTAGTCCTTATGGCGGCTTGGTACTCCACTATCCATCTGGACCAAGGCATTTTAAGTTCCGAGGAAAGCCCTGACTTATGGCGATAACTCGAAAATAGCTCAAAAGCCCTGATATATTGATCCATTTAAAGTGAGGAGTCCATGCCTTCAAAATAACCACCTTCTGGACCGAGCGGGTCTCTTTCCCCCCTCCTTCATACCTCTATCTTGTCCAGAATACTAAGTTGATGAGGAGGGGAACTTGAAACAGATAAGGCTACAAGTACTACCGGTACTACTACTTGTAGACCTGAGTGGTGCTGTCTAGAGAGCTGGTCAATTTGTTTCAGTGTTAAATATATGTTAATTATGTTATGTGAAGTCCAATACCTCTAAAGTGAGAACTGAAGTCTTGTAATCTGGACCTGCAAGTTCACATCACCAACATCAGGTAGGCTCGAGAGCGTCATGCCCATAAAACCATGTGAGAATCAGCAGGATCACGTGGATTGCTCTGCTACTATCTTTCTTGGGGTCTACGTGCCTCACATTGCCTTATCTAAGGTCTGGGAGTTGATCTAACTGCTACTTGTAGTTTGGTTTGTGGGGTAGTATACCAAGGAATTGGAGGTGGCTGATTCTTCCTGTGACAACCATGGGCAGTAGGTAACTACGTTATAGCACATTTGAAGGTCAATCGACTTTGAAAATATCAACTCTAGGTACCCCAAAGATGCTCCCACTTCTCTGTCCCTACCTCCATCCCCACTGATATCACCATACTACATATCCTGCTAGTCACAGTATGCAGTGCTAGATAAGCGGGGAGAGATGAGGGGAGCAGCGCGTGACTCTATCACACATTGATTCGGATCGTTATATAAACCAATGGACTTTGTAGCCGTGCAACTCAGGCAAAACAATCATGGACACCCCTACAACAAGTCATCACGAGGTGGTTTCTACCACAGCAAGTTCATTCGAGCACTCTACTGCGAATAGTTCTCCCGAAGTGAATGTTGCTGAAATCAAAACTCCACCAACGGTTTCTGATGGCCCCAGATCTCTGAGTGACACCCAAGATGGAGATCGCCGACCCGAAGTCATCATGGTGACTCTTGAACCTGATGACCCTGAGAATATCTCTACACAACTCAGCTTGGCTCACAAGTGGCTACTAGCAGGCATTGTGTGTGCAACGTTCCTCCAAATCACAGCCAATTCCAGTGCGTTTGGTAACGCTACAGGACCCATCATGAAAGAACTTCATTGTGGAAAAGTGGTGGCTTCTCTAGGTATTTCCCTGTTCATTCTGGGTCTAGGTTCCGGACCCATGTTGTTTGCACCCCTGTCTGAGTACTATGGACGAAGACCCATCTACATTGCTGGTCTGTTTCTTTACGTTATCTTCCAGTTGCCAGTGTGTCTAGCACCTAACATCCAGACAATGCTGGTTGGACGGTTTCTCAGCGCCTTTTTCAGCTCCTCGTTTGCCGCTGTCTCTGGAGGTACTATCACCGACATCTTCGACAAGAAGACCGAGGGCGATATGCTGGTGCTAGCAATGTCAACCTTCTCAATCTCCCCCTTTTTTGGTCCAGTAATCGGCCCTCTGATTTCAGGATTCATTGTTCAAAACACAAAGTGGAGATGGGCCTTCTGGGTAATGATGATCTGGAGTGGAGTGCTTTTTGCCATTGTCATCCTGTTCTCCAAGGAAACCTATGCTCCTGTGCTCACTGAACGAAAAGTCAGAAGACTGAGAGGTGAACGGGAGAAGAACTTGAAAGATCATTTGGTTTCTGTCTTCTCCAGAGACCCAGAAAAGAACCCCAGTGCTCCAGTTACCATCAACGAAAAGACCCCAGTCTACTACACCTGTGCTCTGATGGAGACTAAGAAGACTCAGTCTCTGGGAAAAAGTGTCATGACCAACTGTCAGCGACCGTTTGGACTTCTGAGTCGAGATCCAATGGTACTGCTAGTCTGTGTCTACTCTGGATTTCTACTGGCCATTGTGTACGGCTTCTTTGTGGTCTTTCCTCTGGTGTTTGGTAACATCTACAACTTCCAGCTCCAATTCAAGGGCATGTCGTTTCTGCCTCTAGGAGTCGGCCAACTGACAGCGACTTACGGATCCATTCCCTTAATGAGATACCTGACCAAGAGGTTCAACGACAAGGAGATCGCCAAGGGAAAACCCGGAGGAGCGCCCGAGCTGAAACTCATCCCCATGATGATTGGTTGCTTCCTGTGTCCCATTGGTCTCTTTTGGTTCGGATGGACATGTTATCCTTCCATTCACTGGATTGTTCCCATGATCGGCTCCGGATTTTTTGGAGCAGGCATCGTTCTTGTGTTTGCTGGCACTTTTGGGTTCCTCGTAGACGGTTATCGAGTCTACGCTGCTTCAGCGATGGCTGCCAACGCCTTTGTACGATCGGCCATGGCCTGCGCCTTCCCTCTGTTTGCACGACAAATGTTTGACAACTGGAGCTACCATTGGGCCACCAGTTTGCTGGGGTTTGTCAGTTGCATCATGATTCCTATTCCTTTCGTCTTTTATATTCATGGAGAGAAACTGAGAGCAAAGTCTCCTTACGCTTGGACTTAGCTACGAAGTACAATACACAGGAATCAGGCGGGTACTGAGCTCTTGTATAACCACATAATTTCATGATTCTTTATAATGCAATGGCCAGAATGATTCTGTAGTAGTTACAAACATGTGTATTTAGTTACATACACACTACATTGTAGACACACCACTCATGACTTACGGCCCTTCTTTCAAAGGTTGTTGTGGACTCATTTCTTCGTTTCCGTTCTTAGATTCGCCTCAATAAATAAATGTACATTAAATAGTCAGTGGAATGCTGTCTCAACTTGAGTCACTGTCGCTCTTATAACTAGGAGGTGGTGACGTGTTAAGAGACCGCTGGGGAGGATCGATGATGACAGACTGAGCTTCCTCCAACATGTCCAGGACTGTTTGGCCGTCGGACGTAGAGGAAGAGACGCTAACTGCATCTCCAGGGGTGGTCTCATCAGTGACATCTTCCACTGTAACAGAGCTAGTAGGCTGGTTGTTGGTCGCAGTCTCGGAAGCTCGGGGCAAGTTCTCCACGGACCCCTGTTGGGGGGTCAGTTTGGCCAGATTGATGCTTTCTTCGGGGTACTCGCATTGGAGGTCTCCCAGAGAAGCGGTGGAGGTGCTGGTCAGAGTCCTCTCGAAAGAAGGAGGAGGGGATTCGGGTTCGTCAACCTCGGCCTCGGGTTCTTCCGACTCCAGAAGCAGCGAGTTTTGCTGGTGTCGGCCGTAGGGAGGCGGAGGGGCCAGGTTGCCCTGGACGGGGGCCAAACCCCACTTTTTGACATTGGCCTCGATGAACACAAATCCAGACTGTCCGAAATTAACATGCAGTTGACAAGGTCCGGTAGCGCCCACGGTGGGGAAGAGGTTGAGCCGCATGCCGTGGACCACCTCTTCGAGTCTTTTTCCATTGCGGGTGAAGAAGATGGTGCCACTTCGGGGTCGGTAACCCACGCCAACAACATCGCCTTGGTTGAAGGGTAGTCCGTACTTGGGCACGTCGTTGAAGGGTTGGTTGTTGCGCTTGTGGCCGGTGGACTCGAAGCCCACAGAGTACCGGTGCTGTCCCGGGAGCTGAGACAGAGGGTATGGTTTGGTGCACAGTCCCACGGCCACGGTGGTATCGACGGGCTTGTCATACATCTTGACCTCCCAGTAGTAGGTTTCATTTTGTTTGGGGAGCGGCAGGTTGGTCTGGACCGACCGTGGCGACGTGTATGTGATGTCGGAGTCGGTCTGTCGGTTGATGACACCTCCCAGAAACTGCAGCTCCGTGCGGTTTTCCACAAAGCAGGTAATGTGGGCGCTCTGGGCGGCGTTGCTGAGGGCTGCGCTGCTCGTGTTGGCAAACAGGTCCATCTGGAACTCCCAGGCTGCCACGCCCTTCTCCTGGATGGTCATGTACTGGCCGAGAGATATCTCGCTCTGGGCGCTGTTTGGGGGGTTGGTCTGGATGAAGGCCTTGGCGGCAAAGTAGGCCTCGCGTTGCTGTTCGTCCATGGCCTCGATGGCCTCGACCTCGTCCCGTAGAAACTGTTGTTCATCGTCGTAGGATCCCGGAGCAGAGCCTCCCAGTCTGATACGGCCGGACGATCGGCTCGAGGGGATGGTCAGCCACACTGTGATGAGAATGAGCCCGAGAATCAGCGTTCCCAGGCCCGAGGTCAGTCCCACTATTAACGGTACGTCGTCCATGAGAGTGGTGAAGGGTGCGGTTTTGGTTGCTGTCGAAAGAGGTTTCACTTGCTGTTTTTTGTGTTTTTTTGAAGATGGGTCGTCGGTGCTTCTCAACTGGGCACTGCCGTCTCTAGTTCTCGCTATCTAGTACTCCCGTTTTTGCCCGCTCGGTGAAAACACTCGAGATGTCGTAAAATGTTGTGCTCTTCAGAGTTGTGCAAGGTGAGATTGATTGATACCAGGCAGTGAACTTTATCGAACGGAGACGGGACACGGAAACGAAGCCCGTAGATCCTGAGTGGTCAACAGCAAACGCAATCTGCAAGACACTTTTCCGTATGTGCACACCCAACTGGCGAAATATCTTTTCATCCGCTGTCTATCACAACACCTGCCCCGTCTTCTACTCTATCTATGTGCTTTTTTTTACTCAGCTCCAGTTACTGTACCGCGCAACCTTACGCCACAGTGCATACAAGAGCTAAAACTAACGGCTAACTTGCACTGTGAGTTATGGTACAATATCGCACAGTAGACAGACAGAGTTCAGTCGTATTACAGCTGTGGATGTAAGGGGCAGAACATAGGTAGTGGCACGCTGAAAACCGGCACACATGAAGCAGAATGTGCATGACGGAACGTCAGGGGCTGACGGGGCAAAAAGAACTGCCCGATACTGGAATCGAACCAGTGACCTTTGCATTCCAGTACATTCTGAAAATACAAGTGCAACGCTCTACCCCTAAGCTAAACGGGCCCACGGTGCTGGCGAACTTTGTTGGACGGTTTTACTGTCTACTCAGACCAAAAGTTGCGAAATAAAAGCGACGGCGATTTGAAAGGCTTGAAAGAAGTATTTTTAATTAGAAAAGGTGTCGAACTGTAATGTGAAATCTGTAGTTTCTTGTGGTATTTTCAGATTTCAGGTGGTGTCCTTCCATCCACAGTTATACGTCCTTTCATATGTTCCGTTTTGGAGTTTCCGCGGATCTTGGTATTCCGCGACTAGTTAAGTGGTTGGAGATCGTGGACTCCTAAGAGTGGATAACGGACCATAAACAGCATGACAAACACCAACCAAAAGCAGGAATGCCACATTGTCTACCTGTGAGCTGCTTTTTCTTCATATGATACAACGAATTTCCATTGCTCCTACAAGTAGCCACCCACAATGACGTAAAATTCTGTCTCTTTCCAAAACTGTGACTGTCAGGAATCTAAATCTGCACAGCCCTTCATGAGTCTGGACTGAGTCTGGACTGAGTCTGGACTGAGTCTGGACTGAACTATCTATGGCACTCGATAGAACAAAAACGAGATATGGTCGTCCCCGGTATCGTACAGCACCAAAATATCGAACAGTGGCAGTGGCAGTGGCAATACACTGGCAATTGCGGCAACTGTGGGGCTGGATGCATGGAGTGCACTTTCTAGGTACGGCCTGCAGGCGGGGTTCCTTGGGTGGGGTGGATCCACGTTAGCCGCTCCTACTCGGTCATTGTGAGTCTCGTGTAGGTACGAGTACGTATACAAATACAAGAAATTACCGATGGCTAGAAGACAACCAAGATCTATGGTACAGTAGTCACAGCACAGTAGCGGCAGCACATTGCGGTCCGACTACGACTGCTATATTATACGCGCGGGAAGTATGTATGTACATACATATGTACACTGTAGTTCACTTGGCGAAAAACTACGATGATGAGTTGCAACGGCACACCAACGATTGAAAATGAACATTAAAGAGCAACGACAAAGGGAAATGAGATCACGTGATGCCCGAAAAAGAACCCCAGGATGATAGTTTTTCGTCTCCGTAATCAAATGCGGCCAGATATCAACCTACTAGTACGTATTCGTCTTACCCTCGTACTCGTTTCCCCGTACTCGTCTTCCCCGTACTCGTCTTACCCTCGTACTCGTCTTAACATCATACTCGTTCTCCGCTACAGTTACGTAGCTTCAAGCTTATCAGCCAGCCAGTCACAGGGGGGAAAGGACAATGAGAAAGCTCTAGCACCAGCACGAGGACAAGTAAGAATGAGGCGATACAAGCCGACTGGATGGTGAGACGATCCATGATGGAAATATTTAACTAGAAGAGGTGACGAAATTGGACATTGATAATCAAAAGCCTTCCACATCATCATGACATGTCTTGTATGACAGCTCCTGGTGAGCGATACGGCATGGTCGCATCTTCATCTCAGAGGTAAATTCTTATTTTGGGTTAATTGGTAGGGGAGAAATGAGGTACAGTACATACTTCTACTATGGACAATGCCAGTGTATACTTGTACATACAAGTGCTGGTACAGTACTATACGGGTACAAGTACAGCATACGCAACAGACTGGGTAGGATGACATTCGTTGGTAGAAGGCCATTCACTTTTTCTATTATCAGCTCCGGAAAAGTTCACAGTACTATATCGTTGGGGCGAGATCATGGTACAGTACAGTACATACCTCCAACCTGCACAACTGGAACTCAAACACTTCCAGTTGACTCATTGAGGGCAGAAGCAGTAATGCGAAATACAAACAAGTACTTGTACCGGAAAACAACAAGTACTTGTACCGGCATACAACAAGTACTGTACCGGCTCTCGTGCATTCCCTGAACCGTCGGGAAGCCATCTCCGAGAACAGCTGTGGTGTTATAGTTGTGATACCTATTCCGTTGATGACCCCCGCTTAAGCCCGTAAATGCCCGTTGATGGCCTCCGGCGGCAGTTTTCGCGCAGAAAGAATCTGACCCAAAGTCACTGTTTGACCCCATCATTCCACCACGAAAACCCCACTCGACTTCGTATCGTACATGGTGCTCTCGCTCCACTCCGTCTGCATTCTCACCGTTCACTCAACCTAATCTAATCCAAGCTGATCTGGAGCGAAAAAGTGCCTCCAGAGCTCGCTGAAAAAAAGACAGAGAAAAACAAACAAACCAAATGAAATCTCCCGTCCCCAACGACCACAGTGATACCAACAACATCTCTCTTCAACTCAGCTCATGCTCCAACATGTGGACTTGCATATTCCTCTGCACATGCTTAGCCGCCGACATGAGAAATGCAGATCTCTTCGTGTGAGATAAACCCGTCGATTGAAAATAGCTCTATGATGATGCTACAGTTACCTACTTTGGTCGATTCCCCTCTTTTCCACGATCATAACAATGCAGTTCGATCCAAAATTGCCCACCCCTCAGCTTGCTGCGACTCCGCAAACAAACATCTACATATTCCCCACACACCGAGATAACCGCGTGCCAGTCATACGAGTCTTCATCTACGTGCACCAGACGTACATGGTATAAGTATGTGCCTTTCTCTGATCTGTTACATCATCAACTTCATCAACATCTCCTACAACCACTGTCAACATGTCCAAACACCTGGCTCTAGAGAGAGTCCGAGCCAGTATGGACTCTACTCGAACCCCAACTCCTTCTCGACCTGCATCTATCCTGACCAAAGAAAAACGCGAAGACATCATCGTCGAAGTCACCGACAGCTGCTCAGTCCAAGAGGTGTACTCCGAATGGGCTGCCTACACGGACGAACATAACCCTGAGGGTCTCAGAACCGCCACAGATTCCGACAAGGATCTCAGACACATTGCTGGACCGGTTGGAAAAATGACCTACCTCTTGTCAATTGTCGAGTTTGCCGAACGTGGCTCCTACTACGGCCTAGTCAATGTCATCTCAAACTACGTCCAGTTTCCCTTTCCTGAGGGAGGAAACGGATGGGGAGCTTCACCAGTAGGCACTCAGCTGACTCCCGGAGCTCTAGGGAAGGGTCTCCAAATTGCCACCGTCGTCACTCTCGTTTTGCAGTTTCTCTCCTACGTGGCTCCTCTCTGGGGAGCCTGGCTTGCCGACGCCCGATACGGACGATTCAACACCATCTGGGCCGGCACCATTGTGTGTGGAGTGGGTCACGTGATAATTGTGATTGCTGGCATCCCCGGTATTATCGAACACACCAACGCGTCTTTCGGTGTCTTCATGGTCGGCCTGTTGGTCTTTGCTATCGGAACTGGTCTGTTCAAACCCAACATTCTACCTCTGCTGCTGGACCAGTACCGAGAAAAGGCAAATTGGGTAAAGAAGCTGCCTTCTGGCGAAGAAGTAGTCATTGACAGAGATGCTACTCTGCAAAGAATGACCCTGGTCTACTATTGGGGCATCAACATTGGGGTCACTCTGGGTATTGCTACAGCCTACTCTGAGAAAAGGGTTGGTTTCTGGCTCGCCTTTCTCATCCCCACCATCCTCTACTTTCTCTTGCCTCCTCTTCTGTGGTACGTTCGAAAGGATGTCTACAAGGTCCCTCCCAGCAAAAGTTCTGTTCTCAGTGGCTTTTACGGAGTCTTGTACCAAAGAATTATGCGCAAGCCACCCACCTACTCCGAGGACTTTGTCTTTGACGTCAATTCCACTCTTATGGCCTGCAGATTCTTCCTCTTCTTCCCCATGTACTGGATCAACGACGAGGGTATTGGAGCCTTGTTCAATTCTCAGGGTGCTTCCATGCTCACCAATGGCGTGCCCAACGATCTCCTCAACAACTTCAATCCCATTACCATCATTGTATGCATCCCTATTGTCGATTATATCATCTACCCCACGCTCCGACGGCTGAAAATCAACTTCCGAGCCTCTTTCCGCATGTTTCTGGGCTTCATGCTGGCTGCTGCCTCTTCCGGGGCTGGTGCAATCATTCAATGGCGTGTTTACGAAACGTCTCCTTGTGGATATTATGCCACAGAGTGTCCCGAGGGGGTGTCTCATATCACCATCTGGTGGCAGGTGGTTCCCTACTTTTTGGCTGCTGTCTCTGAGATCTTTGCAGTGATCACCTCTTACGAGCTGGCTTACTCCCTGTCTCCTGCTGGTCTCGAATCCGTGGTCATGTCGCTGCTGCTGTCCATGTCAGCCGTCTCTACTGCCATCAAGACCGCCATCACTCCTGCTCTCAAGGACCCTGATCTCATCTGGCCCTTTGTAGGAATTGCCTGCGGAGGAGTTGGCTTTGCCGTAGTGTTCTTGATCTGTTTCTGGCGTCTAGGAAAGGACCAAGTGAGACCGTTGACTTAGTCAACTTGCCCTATCGATCAAGTGAAACCCAGTACTAACAATAACACCACTTCATAGAAGATTGTGTGAAGGCTACGTGTGCTGTGGATTGTTCAGTCTGTGATGATATGCGAAGGACCTTTTGATATGAGATCCTTCCTGATACATCTGGCTACTGTAGCATAAACGAACCATTCCTCCTATATCACCGGTCCATACACGTCCCACAGCACACCTACGGCTCATCTACAGATTCTCTTCATTCAATGGCATATATATTCAATAATAATCTAGCTAATAAAATAGCTCGTGCTAAGCTACTGATGGCTACAAGTTGTCGGTCCAGCCTCTCACGAAACTGTCCATTACCGACATCTTACTTGGATCCGTAAGAGTAATCCTTAGCCAACCAAGAGTTGAGCATCTCCAGAGAGTTCTTGGGCTGGTCGTAAGGAACCATATGGCCGGCCTCGTAGACCCGCAGGAAGGTAAAGTGCTTGTAGTTCTTGACCTGGCCGGCCTTCTTGCCGTCGACGACCCAGTCGGACAGCTCCTTGGGCTCGTACTTCTCCTTGCCGAACCACTCGAGCTCGTCGGTCCATCGCTTGTTTCCGAGCCAGTTGCAGATGAAGTCCTTGTCTCCGGCGTAGATGAGGGTGGGGATGCCCTCCTCGAGTAGAGCGGGGACGGCGGTGTAGTAGGGCTTCATCCAATCACCGGCAAACTGGAAGTTTCGGTTGATGTCAAAGTTGCAGCCCTCGTACTCGGAAACCTGGGCTCCGACAGCCTCCATCACCTCGGGCTGGTTGAGGTACTTGTCAATGTACTCGAGGTCCTTGTAACAGAGAGAAGTACCGGAGTCGCACTCCTTTCGGATGTCGTAGACATTGAGACCGGTGGCCTGGTAGGGACCAAGCATGGCGTTGTTACAGTAGGTGGCGGCAGGGAGACAGGTCCACACAGACTCGGTGTTGTAGCAGGCGTTGATCAGGCCGTTGCATCGGGCCTGGGAGTCACGCATGTTCTCGCAAGTAGGCTCATCGAGAACGGGAGGAGCACCACCCTTACCGCAGGCCATGGGCTCGTACTCGTCGTACTGTCGGAGAGGGTCAGTGAGGCCGTTACCGATGAGAATAGAGGTGAGGTTGAATCCTCGGTCATCATGGGACTGGATCTCAGAGGCGAACACGGGAATGTAGTGACCGGCGTACGACTCGCCGGCAATGTGGAACTCCTGGCCCTTGTTGTACTCGGGGAACTGCTGGAAGAAAAGCGACAGGAAAGCGTAGACGTCTCGGCCGGCAGAGACGGTGTCGGAGACAGAGCCGGAAGAGTAGGAGTAGCCGACGTTGACAGGCTGGTCCAGGAAAATGACGGAGGCGTTGGAGTTCCACGAGTGGGGGTTGTGGATGGGCTTGAGGTCCTCGCCGATAGAGGCAGGGCCCAGCTCGAAGAACAGGCCGGTCAGAGAAGAGCAGCCGGGGCCGCCGTTGAGCCACAGAACAATGGGGTCGTTCTTGGGGTCGTTTCGGGACTCGAAGAACCAGTAGAAGAAGTGCTTGTCCTCGTCTTCAACGTCGAGGTAGCCGGAGTACTGCTTGACCTTGTCCAGACCCAGAGAAGAGGGGTCCTTGGCCCGCAGAGCGTAGTTGGGGAACTGGGCCTTGTTGGTGGCGGTGTAGAGCCAGTTGGCGGAGTCGGTGGTGGTCTTTCGAGCGCCATCGGCCAGCTTGTCGGCCACGTTTCCGAGCTTCTTGGAGAAGTCGCCTCCAAGCACATTTTGGATATCCTTGAAGAGAGGGTTGGCGGCCAGAGCGGCGGACGCTGCCAGTCCCAGAGTGGCAATTGAGAACTTCATCGTCGCGGTGTGTGGTTGTGATGAAGAGGAGGAAGAGGACAAAAAGACAGGTTGGGTGGCGTATGTACTTTGGGGGGAAACTACTGGTAATTTAGCTGCTGTAAGCCTACAGTATGTTGCTTATCGGGGCGTAAAAAGTTAATCTATTGATCCAGCCTAGAAAGAAGGCTGACCAGCAGCAATGGCCAATAAAAACACATTATAACAAGGTAAACCGCAGCATCCACCCATCTGCTTGGTTACATCCTGCGCAATGGCTCCAAACGGCCTCCATCATCCTCTCAACTCCTCTCGCCTCGTCAAGGGCTGAAACCCTATTCCCAAACTGGGCAACTGCAGTCTTAATTGGGAGATGACGACGTGAACGGCAGCGGTTATGGAGAGGACAAGAGGACTCTACAACGAGCCCCATGCCCGCCTAGATGGAAAGAAGAAGCCCTGGACGAGGGTTTAACCGGTCACGTGACCCCTGAATCGGCCCCTTTCCCCGCCTTTTTTGGCCCCCGAGTCCATCTTTTGGGTTGTCTCCTTTTCTCTGGCTCTCTACCACCCGTTTTTAGCGTAGTGCCCTTTCATGCGCCTCGGACTCCGCATAAAGCCCATGAGGTAAAAAGTCAACAGCCAAGGCGAGGGCGAGTGAGTATGCAAGAAGACGGCGCAAGAGGACGGCACAAGATGACAGCCCGATGTATACCATAAGGGAGTGGAAAAACAGGGGCCGGCAGACCAATATAACTAGTGCTTAGTAATCAGAATCTACTCGACTTGCCCGCTTCTCGTCTTCTCTGTTTCTCAGCTTGTTTGCTTTTCAACTTGTTTGCTTCTCGACTGTCCCCTCTCAGCACTCCTTCTTCAAGCTCCTTCTCCTACCGCTTATCTCGCATCTGATAGCGTGATTTAAGCTGTGTACTGTAGGCACAAGTGTTGAACAAAACTACGGGGCGTCGTTTGGGAGGGGAAAAAGAGCAGGAAAAAAAGACCATGATAACACTGTGTCTACTTGTACTAATTATAGACACTGCAAGCCGACCAATCAGAACCCCGCCATCCACACATCACACATATATGCCTCAACATTGCGCAGTCTCACTTCTACCTCAACCTCTTGCAGTGCTCCGAGTTTAATTTGGTGGGTGAGTTCGGATCAGTAATTATCTGATCTGAGTGGATGAAAGAACAATTATGAAGAAAAAAAGGGAAAAAAACCAAAGATCAGCGAAGACAGATACATTTGCGTGGGCACGTTGTTAATTTTTGAAAATATCGTGTTAAATAATGGGAGTTCAGACACTGGACAATTGCAACGGCGGAGTCCTAGAGCAAGTCGTCAGCCTAAAGTGGCTAGACTACACTTGTGGGGTACAGTAGAACCACGGTCTTGGTCCTACTGAATAGTCGGAGCATGTCAAAGATGGCATGGCAGTGATGCAACGTCGAGTGGTCATGTCACGATGGAACAGAATGTACACCTTGGGAGGACACTACCAGAATGGCCATCCACTTACAAGGTCCAACCGCTCCGAGCCTAAAAGTAGACCCTTCTCGTGTGAGGAAATGTAGTCTCTTCAGGACAGTAATGGCACTTGAACCGGTACCGGTCACTGTCCTTGCTCATAGCCTTGAGCGTATCATGGGCGAGAATATGTCCACACGGTAACATCAACGGAGGGTTGCTATCCGTAGTCTGCTCCTTACTCACAGGACAGACAAACACCGAGTGAAATTGGAACTCTGGTGGCAGATCAATCTCCACAGGCAGCTCGTTCGACGAGGTCCATTCGGTTCGTTTGGTTTTCATGATACCGCCCATTTTGGCGAGAATAGGAAGAGCCACAGTTCCCGAAGACACTGCCTGGACCAACGGCGATTCGGACGACAGACCCAGCAGCGTGCAAAACTCCTTAATCAGCGTCTGCTGAACAGTCTTGAGAGCCACAGCATGATCGTCTCCTGATACTTCGCCTCCTGTCTTTTCATATGGCGAATTTCCAGTGTAACTGTAAAGAATGCTGGTGACTAACTGCGATATCTCCTTGAGATAGTGTCTCTGGTACCTTTGGAAATGTGTACGTGCGTATGCAAGGGCTGCACTTGTATCTCTCTGACTCAAGAGCATCTTAAACTGGAGCTCTCGCAGCTGGAATTCGAGATCTGAGCCTCGGCAGTCCAGAAATCGCTGGTGCGTCGACGCCCAATCGATAGCCGGTTGCAGATTGCGTTCTCCCATGGATCTGAGAATGTCATACAGCAGCTCGAACTGCTCCACCAACAATGGAGGCAATTTGGTGGCACTTTCACCAAGAAAGATGTTGGCGGTGTCAAACTCGCCCAGCCGCAGCAAATGCACCGCCACGGCCCGGTTCAGTTCCTCACGTGACTCCACGGCTTCCTTGCTGTCGTCGTTATCAGACGCAATCTGCACAATTGACGACGCTGCCGAGTTGACGTTGAGCTTGAACGTTCGGTCCAGTGCCTTTCCATACCGCGATATGGCCTTGTGCACATCGTTGGGTGTCTGGATGATCTGAGGAGCCACCTGGCTGGTGTACATGGTGTGAACTTGGGCCATGTATTGTTTGTCAGTGACATTGGCCTTTGCCTGCTCCAGAAAATCGAGCAGAGCGTCCACCGAGTCCTCACAAGCCTGTAGAGACGCATTCTTGCCCAGCTGGCCGGATTCTTTCGTGATTAGGTCCATTCTTCTGAGGTGACCTGGATTTGATATGGTGTTGCGCGGTGGTTCGCGTGGTTGGGTTGCTGTCAAGCTGAGCAATGGGTTAGTATAAATAGATGTCGAGGGTCGTAGGGGTTCTCTTGGCTTGGACTCTCTGGTGCTGTTGGTGCCGTTCTCTGCTCTGTGGGTCTGGGTGGTGGGTGGTGACAAAAGTCCAAGCATATCGCATCATGTGGGGAACTTTATGATACTGCAGCCTGACACTGGAGCAATTTTACCACCGTTGTGTGTACTATACGAGGGAAGTAGTAAACGATAATGTCGAGATCATGGAACTAGGTGTTTCAAATTGCTCATATCACAGATTATATTTACCCAAAAAACACCACTTCTCCTCCTTATCTCTATCTATCTTGAGGGGTTTGGCCCACGTTGAATCTCAAGTATCATCCCCACCAAACCCAATTAAAAAAATCGGTCGTTAGTTAAGTTTTCCACATGTTTGCCACCACAGCAAACCACATGTGGGGACTCTCTGAGTATTAGACGACCAAATTGAGCGGTTTGAACAGATTAAAAGAGTTGCAAATCAACCCCCATCATCTTAAAATAGCCCTAACCCTGCCAGCTATCACCATCCCTCTCCACAGTCATAATCTATGCTCCTCCAACTCCTGGAAAATAAGCTCAAACGGGGTATTCCAGTTACAGCCTTACGCATGTCGACTACAATCGTGCAAGAACTCGTACAAGTATCGACATTTGACTACAACACAAGACTCATAAGATGATCCCTCTGGCGCTGAAAACGACCGAAAGCACGGACTGGTCACGTGCCATCCACAGATACATTGCGTCGTCATACGGTCCGGACTACGCCGAGCAGTTTCGGGAGGAAATCTCGTCGTTCCAACGACTACGACAGGACATACGGGGAGCAGGACGAGATGCCACGGGACGAGATATTTTGTTCCGGTATTTCGCTCAATTGGACTCACTGGAGCGCCGGATCAACGCGGCCGAGTCGGGGATGAAACCGGACTTCACCTGGTCCGACTCACTGTCTCAGGAGAAGGTGACCCAGCACTCCATCTCATTCGAGAAGGCCAACGTGCTGTACCAATTGGGAGCAATTCTGAGCTGCATGGGCGAGGAGATGTCACGTGACGACTCATGTGACCCCAAGGCGTCCTTCCATGCGTTCCAGAACGCTGCTGGTGTCTTTGCCTTCATTGCCGACAAGTTTCTACATGCCCCTTTGCCCGACATTGGCCAGGATGTGGTTCGTGCCTTCAACAAGCTCATGCTGGCACAGGCTCAGGAGATGTTTTGTCAGGATAGCATTGCCAAAAGTGTGTCTGTGCTGACTGACGTGAACCAGGAGCAGGCCGGAAAGGTGTCTGCTCTGACCGCCAAGCTGTGTGCCGGAGTGGGGGCTCTGTATAAGGCTGCGTTCGAGTCCTTCACAGCGATTCAAGAGGAACAGAAATGGGGCGACAAAAACTGGCCGTTGGAGTGCCAGGCCAAAAACAAGTACTTTACTGCACTTGGTTCGCTTCTGTATGCCAAGTCTCTTCAGAACAAACCGTCCACACAAAAGTTTGGCGAGAGTATCGGATA
This sequence comes from Yarrowia lipolytica, assembly GCF_001761485.1. Classification (NCBI taxonomy): domain Eukaryota; kingdom Fungi; phylum Ascomycota; class Dipodascomycetes; order Dipodascales; genus Yarrowia; species Yarrowia lipolytica. The sequence goes on along the minus strand of NC_090770.1, from coordinate 1,971,628 downwards.
CATTCAAAAGTCCATCAATGAGTTTAACGAGGCTTCAATGTTGCCGTTGCCCAATGGAGCCAACAAGAAGGACTTCAACAAGTGGTACCGAGATCTTGTTTCCACCGCTCTTGATCTTGCTCGAAGCACTCTCAAGTCTTCGGAACACGATAATGATCTCATCTACCACTCGCTGGTGCCTGCTCCCGCCACTTTGGGAGCCGTGGAACCCAAGGAAGTCGTCACTGCTACTCCTCTTCAAGACATGTATAAAGAAGAAGATCACGTGCGAGTGGTCGGCCGCGACCTGTTTACCCGACTGGTACCCATGCACGTTCTGCAGCAGACTTCTGTTTACAGTGAAGAAAAGGCCTCTCTTTTGCGAAGTGAAGGAGAACGAATTGAGGTTGCTGACCAGAAACTCAACTCTGCGCTGGAGTACATGGGACTTCCTGGCGAGTTGTATGCTCTCAAAAAGGATCTTCAGAGCGGTAGAGACTCTGGTTCTTCAGCTCAGGTGCCTGCTGTTGTTCTTGGATATGCTTCTGAAGTGAAGACTCTCGATCTCAGTCCTCTCAAGACTTCCAGGGATCAGATTCTGACCCAGATTAGAGACTCCCAGGCTCTGATTGCTTCTGAAGAGACGGAATCCACCAAAATGAAGGACTACTACAAGGACGGATGGACACAGGCACCCTCTGCACAGGTCAATGCGTCCCTCTTGAGCGACATTCGACGTGTGCAGGAGTCTCTGGTGGCTGCCGGTGCCAGTGACGAGAAGCTGCAGGCTCAATACGACGGTGTCAAGCCTGATATTGAGCTTTTGTCACGTGGAATCAACAACCCTGAGCTTGAAAAGTTGTTTGATGCCGATTCGTCTTCTTCCAAGTCTTCTTCTGGACCATCTGAAAGTCTTATTGATTTGGATTTCTCTCAGGGAGCCGCTTCTCGGGATCCTGCTGCCTCTTCTACTCTTGACAAGTTGCTTCCTTCGTGCGAAACTTCTTTCAGAAAGCTGCAAAACTGTCAAAAGGACCGTCAGGCTATTTTCTACGAGTTCAAGGACAAGGTTCACAGAGACGATATCTCTGGCGTTCTAGTCAACTCCAAGGGAGCAGACGACAATCTTATTTTTGAACAGGAGCTGGAGAAGTTCCAGCCTTACCAACAGCGCCTGACTGCCACTATCAACACCCAGGCGCTGCTGATTAAGGACTTGGCCGACAGCTGGGAGAAGATTACACGTGACCCCGTGGTCAAAAACAAGGTGACAGACCGAAAACGGGCTCTGGATCACAGTCACGTGATTGTTGAGCGATTCCGAAAGGCCTTTGAGTCGTGGAAACAGGTCAAGACTGGATTAGACAAGGGTCTTGAGTTCTACAGAGACCTGCAAAACATGGCAGACAAGGTGAATGTGTCGGCCACTCAGTTTGTCAACGCTAGACGACAGGAGGGCAAGTCCATCTTGTCTGCCATTCAGAGCAATACCACCAACGAGCTTCAGTCTCAGCTTGGACGTCTTTCTTTTGGCAGTGGCAGCTCTTCTGCAGCTCCTACTTCTGGTGGGGCCCCCACCTTGCCTCCCAAGCCCCAGCAACATACCGGTGATAACTATGGCCAGCCTAGCACGTATGATCCTTCAGTATATGGCCCCAACTCTCCGTTTATGCAGCAGCCTCCCCAGCATCAACAGTACGGACAGCCGCCCCATCATCAGCAATATGGCCAGAATCCTCCACCTCCCCCCCAGGGTGCCAACCAGAACCAGTTCTGGAACCAGTATCGATAGGTATCTTACGATTAACATGATTTAGACCAGGAACAGCATGTACTACTGTATAGAGCCTTGATGCGATCTCTGGAGTCAAGAAGGCTAGACAACCGGGAAAAGATACTAGAAACCATGAGTGGATGGATATAGCTACGGTTCAAGAGCACGGCCAAGGTCACTTTGCCGCTTTGGGCGATGTTTCCTAGGCTACAGTACATACGTTAGAAGATAACCACTGGAGTCTTTTCAGATGGTAGGAAAGCCACCATCCACTATATTACAGATATATTACAAACAATATAAATACACGACCCCGTCGTCTTTTTTGTTCGCCAGCTTCGCTTCAGCATCTTGTCCTCCTTTGCTGGCTTCGCTCGGCGACTGACGAAACCATCCCTGGTGGTAATTCAAAGAGTATAACTTCGAGTCGGCTTTCGCAATCACTGCCACAGCTCCCACAGAGTACGGCCATCAACTGCTTGTCAGACCCGCATCTTCGTCCAACACCTTATCATAGTATGAATGTACTAACCGTTGCTGTCGTAGTCCGTCTTTCAACCTTTGATCCTTCTAACTTGGAAGCCAGGCTGAGTATTCTTTGCGAACATGTTTGTCGATGGAATCTACGCGAGCGATCATCTAGAAGTTCTTTGGAAACAGCTTTTGGCAGCATGGATCTGTCGACAGCCAATTCTGCTCCACTCGTGACCTATCTATACATAGTTTTGACACTCTTGCCAGAGATGGTTTCCAAAGTGTACCATTCTTAGGTGCCCTGTCGAAATGTCGGAAAACTAGAATCGATAGGTTTAAGTCATAATTGTGTTGCGGTTGTCCATCTTAGTTCTGGTGCTTTCCCCTAGGACATTCTTCTGCTGTCTCTTTCGAGTTTTTCCTTGTTTTGGCCGGTGGATGAGACGATAGAGACGAGTTGGAGTCCTCGTCAATTTCCTGTACGCCGCTTTGACGACTAATTTTGTGACCGCCATGGCCGTTGTGATCGTGACTGCTGTTGTGGCAGCTGTAGAGGGAGTCGTCAGTTGGGTCACCGGCTGTTCTCGAAGCCGCCACGGTCAGCTTGTCGATCTCATACCGCGCCCCCAGATCATCCCAAAGGATTATTACCCGCCCATTGGGTGAATACTATGCGGTCGTACCACAGTCTCTAGGGTGGCACATGAACGTACCCACTTCGAACTGTTTCGACTCTGGGGTATGCTCAACATATACTGCGTGAGGAGTTCACAGGATGATCCCGGACAACGGATGTATATCGAGGTGTTATGAACTGTCGAGTGTTTTATTTTCTGTTTAAGCCGAGACTGGCTTGTTGGTGGCGATGTTGAAGGATTTCAAATATACGTCTCGAGACTGCTTCTGTAACTCGTTATACCCTCTCTCTCGAGTCGGCGATCATTCACTGGATACCTTGAAACACGTTTCTTCAGCTTGAAAGAACCAACATAAGACGGTGAAACATGGACAGAATAGATGGACTGTTGGAGGGTTGCATTAGCTGTATGTGGTGTGACTGATGTATGTGGGGGGTCACAATTGACAGATAAGTGGCCGGCAGGTGACAAGTGCGGTATGGTATTGTGTGGTTGGCTACTATCAATTAGTTGGGTTTATTGGGACTTTTGTTGAGATGAAAAGTCATCTTGTGAGAAAAAAAAACATTAAGAAGAGGGTCAGATGGTGTCTCCTTTTGCCATCCTGACGCGGATCAGTTTGAATCGTCACCTACAATAAATATATTCCAATTCCGAAATGTGCTTTCCAGTATTCAGACCACATCAATGTCAGCCCAGTGCAAATTCCCCCCAATTGAAACGACCATTCGTAGTCGTCTTACCGATACTGATCACTTACTTACACTTGTACTTAATAGCTAACCCCTACCTTCAAATACCCAACAACACTTACTTTACCTCCCAAGTACCAGTTCCAACTCCTCCCCCACTCTGAAAATAAACTCCACTGTCCTGCATCTCAATCTACACCTCCATCTGCATATATCAACATCTCACCACATCCGCCCGTTCGACCTTTCAGCAATGCAGTCGAAAGAGGGCCAGCCTCGGTCTGTGTTCAACTCGCCGACGTTTGGCAACCCGCTGTCGCTCCGAGTCGATGAGAGCGTCGGCTCCATGTCCATCAGTCCTTCGGGACGAGACGTTGTCCTGGCCAGGTGAGTATTGACAGAGAAGATGTCATGTGACTTAGCACGTGGCGTAAACAACAGTCGCATGATCAGACATGTGATATGATATGTTTCCTTGGATTGGAAGAGATACATGAACCATTGGTATCTCACATTGATCCAAGGGCATCAAATCACACTCATCAGCCAGGAGTCTGGTAAGATGACGCGATAGACCACATGACCATTAACCAGGATCTTGTCCACTCTTGTCCTACGGCCAGTTTATTTTTGTATACTAACCCAGCCGAACCGGACTCTTCGTTGTCGACTTGGACGATCCTTTCACACCGCCAAGATGGATCCAGCACCTCACATCATGGGAAGTCGCAGACGTGCAATGGTCGCCACACGCCGCCAAGGCCGAGTGGGTCATCTCCACATCCAACCAAAAAGCCATGGTATGGAACCTCGCACGAGACAGCAAAAAGGCACTTCAGCAGTTTCTCCATGGCCACAATAGAGCTATCACCGACATCAATTTCCACCCGTTCGAGCCAGAGTCGCTCGCCACATGTTCAGTCGACACCTTTGTGCACACGTGGGACCTGCGGTCGCCCCAGAAACCCGCAGGCTCGTTTGCTGACTGGTTTGCCGGCGCCAGTCAGGTGAAATGGAGCAGAACAAATTCAAACGTGCTCGCTTCGTCCCATGGACGGCGACTAAACATATGGGACAAACGAATGGGATCCAAACCAATGTTCCGGATCCAGGCACATCAGGGCAAGGTCAATTGCATTGATTTCCACAGAAGTGAGCCCTATAAGTTGGTCACTGCTTCCACAGATGGAACAGTCAAGTTCTGGAACTTTGCTCAAAATACCGAGGGAGGATACCAAGGACCCAGCGAAGGTTGGAGGACAAACTACTCGTATTTTCTGGAGCCTGAGATCACCGTCGAATGTGGATTTCCAGTTTCTAAAGCAAGACACACTCCTTTTGGCTCGGGATGCGCCATCATGCCTCTACGAGGAGGTGAAAACTCGGTTCATATAATGAACTACAAAGACAAGGAGGGGAAGGTCAATATGGACCCTGTCTACACCTACAGAGGCCATGGGGATGTGGTTCGAGAGTTTCTGTGGCGAGCAAGAGGTGGACTCGACCAAAAGGTGGACGACCGGGAATTCCAGCTGGTCACATGGTCCAAAGATCGTGACCTGCGTCTCTGGCCTTCTACTCCTGGTCTCGAAAGTCGTGTCAACTTTGTGCGAGGTGAGAAGCCTGTACCATATAAGTTGACACGAAGGGGGGCTCCATACGTCACGTACACTCATGAGCCTGTGGGAACCGACTCATTCCCTGTGGGAGGAGTTGGCATTGGAGGGCGACGGTCGGGATTGTCTGTATCTCCTAGTCATGGCAGTTTTGGAGGAAACATGGGTCTTGTCGGCCCGGCGGCAACTACAATGCGTACCAAGGTAAGGTCATCTCAGGGCAAGCGAAACATGCATTTGTCATGGCTCTCGGGTGTTCGAGTTGGTGCTGCTGCCTTTGCTTCTCACTATGGCTCGTTTGATGAAGGAGTGGGTATTGGAGGAAGTCTTGTGCCGACCTCGCTTGGAGAAGAAGTTTCCTGCGTGGGGAAAACTTTCCCGAAAGTGCGATTTGAGAAGATCAGTGTGTCTACAGGTCAAGTTGTGGTATCTCTTAATGGTCAACTGGACGAAAATGAGCCGGACAAGCTGACATTCCTGCGAATCATTATCAAGTTTCCCCACGATTATCCTTATGATGTTCCCACATACTTCATTGAGGAGAATGAGGACCTGACCAAGGCAGACATCAAACTGATCAAATCCAATCTCAATAGAATCAGTAGCAGCTACACTGATCATGGTCGGTTCTGTCTCGAGGCTTGCCTAAGATTTCTTATGGGCGAGTTCTTGTCTATTGATGAAGCTCTCTATGAAGAACATTCCAGCAGTGATGATGGCTCTGAGATGACAGACTATGACGAGTATGGATCTCATGATAACATTGTGTTTGAGTCTGACGATGGAGGTAATTCCGGTGCTGAATCAGATGTTTTTGGCTCATCTTCGTCGGATGATGGAATCATGCCTATGGCACGATTAGGGAAAAACTCATTCAACTCCACGCCTATCCCCAAGGGCTGTGGAGCTGTTTGGTCACGTGGAGGAATGCTGGTGTGTTTTTTCACTCATCGAAAAGACGATATAGCCCACACTCAGCGGAAAATCGAGACAAATATGAAAATCAGCAATATGGATGGCTCAGATTCAGACTCGGATGATTCCCAGGATTCGCTACAAAACGCCGTCTGGCCTAGAGACGCCAAGTTCCGAACATCTCTTGTACCCCGGGCTCTCAACAGACGAGTGCGGTCTTCTGCAGAGTCGGACACGCAGCGGTCCTTTGGCACCAGTCCCAAGTTGCTGTCGACAAATATTATCAAGGTGCTCGACTTGAGAAACCTGATTCCATCCCGAAAGATTTTAGCACAGGGATACGAGATTTTAGGTCTTCCTCCGCACTTGTTGTGTCGCCACAACGCTGCTGTGGCCGAAAAACACGGCTATGAAGAGGCATCCGACGCTTGGAGGATTCTAGAACTCATTGTGGACCCAACTGAGATGTCCAGAACATTGGATACTTGCACTCCTGGAGGTGGTGGACGCTGGAGGTGGGTGAAGCGCTGGAGGTGGTGGATCTGGAAGTAATGCTGCTCTGCCTTCTCTGACGTCTAATCTCATGGGCCACATCAACCCCAATATTGGCCAGATCACCTCCAATGTCTCTGACGGTATTCTGGGTGACTGGGGTAACCATCCATTTGGCCGTAATGCTCTGGTCACCCGCTTGTTTGACTACTTTGAAAAGCAACACAATACCCAGATGCTGGCAAATATGAGTTGTGTCATGAGCTCAGTGCACCAGCAGGAACAGTCTGAATTGAACGTTCCCCAAACACCTGGAACACTCTCGTTTGTGAGATCTCCGGGTTTCCCGCCAGGTGAACACTCCACCAACTACTTTCTCAAATCTCCTGTCAACGCCGAGGCTTGGGACATTCCTGAGAAACGGAAGAAACGGTCTGGGTCACGTGTCATTGACATTTCGCCGTTTGGCTCGCAGACCTCAAACACAACATTTGGCTCGCCCGAATGGTGGAAGAGGTCAATGGCTCGACCGTCTTCACGTGATGTAGCAGGAGGAACGTTGTCACGGGTTGATTCTGCTTTTTTCACACGCGACCAGTCGTACACCCCGTCGTCTGATGACAATATCGACTTTTCTGGTCTCTTTACACCTCTTCTGCATAGACAAGCTTCCATCGTTCTGTCTCTAGCCGAACACGAGCCTGCAGACTACCCCAAGATGCAGATTGAGTTCTTCCCTACTCTCCAGGACACGTCTCCAGTTTCTCTACTAGACCCTGCACGAGAAGACAAGTTTCAAAGCTACCGAATGCAATATGCGTCGATTCTAGCGTCCTGGGGACTGACAGTCGAGAGCCTGGAGGTACTCAAGTTCAATAATCGCACGTATAACTCGTTGTTTGGAGAGATTAAAAGCGCCCAGATTGGTTTGTACGCTAAGCAGTCCACGCAAGTGGTTTCCAAGACCGTTTCTCAGCAGCCTCCTCGAACCGTGCATTTCAAAGCCAATCCGAATAACAACAAGGAGTGTGCTTTCTGTTCAGTGACGGTGCAGGGCCGGTTCTTTTTCTGTGTCGTCTGTGAACACGTTACCCATGCCGCCTGTGCTGCCGAGTGGTGGCAGACCGGGCTGGGTCAGTGTCCTGCGGGTTGTGGGTGCGAGTGTATGGAGCATAGTATTGCTTCTACGGAGGTGTGCTCATGAGTGCGTTGCAGGAGTGTGCCACGCCGGTAGGGTGTGAGTCAACAGTCGCGCCACTTGTGATTGCACTCGTCTAGCCATTATTTAATACATACTAACTTATAATAGTGGAGGGAGTATCAGACCCACAGAATGAAGGCTAGTAGTGCACTGTAGTAAAATAGACCCGAAGAAGTAGTTCAGAGTGAACGGAGGGAGCTCAGGCTATTGACAGGCTAGAGTCCGGCCGAATCTCGATGGGAAAGCCCCGAAGTTCAACACCCTCAGCAGTAATCATCTGCAGCGGTGAACAGTGGGTTGAACTTGAGTACAATACAAAGGCAGATGAGTTCTCACTGGCATGATTCCAATTACAGTAGGTACAGCAGATGTTGAGTCATGTTGCCTATTAAAATGTCTTATCCAAGTAACCTTCACTAAAATTAAAGACTTTTCCAACAAATGTTTCAACCAAAAATGACGAGGTACTTGATACGACTCTTACTTGACCCCAGACACACGATAGAGAGAGAAACGACCTCGGAAACGAGAAGATCCATGAAACGACAATAACCAGATACATCGACATCTAGAGTAACTGTTGGCGTCTCAGATACCAATACCATTGACGCTCATAAGGTATCGTCTTGTACACTCCTCCCCCCACCAACCCCCACTCGTGTTGCTGCGGTAGTGCTCTTCTGACCCGGTCGTGTGAACTCAACGGTTTAAAAGGGCCCATTGACCCGATGAAGCTTTGTCAAGCTCGCATCGCTAGAACAAGTGCTTGTCAATACGTTGTGGATCCGAACTGTACCCTGTCTGACGGTATTGTCTCAAATACGGGTCATTGTACATTGCTATTGAATAATACTCGGGATGGACGTTTACAAGTACCGTACAGTACAGTACAATGTTCAGTTATTACCGAGGTACTTTACGGTACTTGGCCGTTCATAAACCTCATCTATACTCGCACTCAACTCTGATCCTTGATGAAACAGGTGAAGCGTACAACTCGATTCCTATCGACAACGTGTTTCGAAAACGTGCTCATCCGCTTGGTAAACCAACATAAGCCTGCAGTATCAGGCCATGTTGCTGTAGCCAGCCACCCCTTGGACCTGCCGACGTTGAGCCAAGCTTCAGGAGTATTGTCCAAGTACAGTAGGTAATGCACTTGTATAGACAAGATTCTGTACTGCACCAGTATTATCATGTCGCAGATTTGAAAAAGAGGACAATGGACGGACGCAATGCAACGGTGTCAATGTTTTCATTTGGTATCTTTCATTTGTTTCTCTCATTGTTTCTCATTATTTCTTTCATTGTTTCTCATTATTTCTTTATTATTTCTTTCATTGTTTCTTTCTCAAGCGACCAATTATTTCTGCCCCTTGTTTCTTTTTTCCCTTGTACTTGTTTGCTTGTTGTCCATCTGCCGCTGCAACTCGTATGGGGTACAAGCCCAACCTAATCATCTTTAGACCACTCCCGCATCAACCTTGAGTATGAGGGTCTCCCTGCCTTTTGGCTGGGCTTTTGTCTGGGAAAAAGGTTGAGTGAAGCTGCACACCTCCCGAGAATTTTCCGGATAGGCATGTTTAGGCGAAATGTGGGGACGGAGAAGTTGATTGGGGGTCTTGAGAGAGCCAGAATGGGGCTGCCCAGCGAAAACCGCACTGTAGTGCACCTCGAGGGGGTACATGCAATACCGACACTCTTAAGCTCACCGTACACCAATTATACACCTACATCCATGTCTCGGACTTCGGAATATTGCCAGCAACCGTATATTGAAGTAAAAAAGAGCAAATATCCGGACCGCGACACACAAGCGGCTTGTTTCACAACTGGCGCAGACCGCCCTTGTCCTGCCATGCCCCTCTGCAACCTGCTGCGGTAAAATATGGAGTGCAGAGATGCTGAAAATACCGGACCTGAACCTGACAGGGTTGTCCTTGGCTCTTGTCCCTCTTGTTCACACATTGCACTACACTACCGCACGCACAAACAGTATTAACTACATTAAATGCGCTCATGCGCTCATGCGAGACCCTCTCCTGGAGTGTGGCTAGTGACGCCACTTTTCGGTGTCATGGAGATGACAGCGCTGACAATCGAGATTGGATCTGCCATCGCATAGTCGACCGGTGGAAAAAGAAACGAGCTTGTCAGACATAGTTGCTACACGGATCTACAGAAAGGACTTCTAATCAATCAAACGTGGTTTCTCACTCTACTCTAAAGCAATATTCATTGCTCTACAAACACCGAGGTCTCGTCTCGTCTGTACCGTGTACCCCATCAGCCCATACTACAAGTAGCCACTTTGGCAGGTTAATATAGCCTACTTGGTACAACCAATGGCTCTTATTCACGTAATACTGGTTCCTGTAGACATCTCTTGGCACTGTAGGCACACTTGATGGCGTTTGCTTGTCTATCTTTGTAATAACGGAAGTGGTAACCGATCTTTATACCTGCGGCGTCTACCTTTCTACAGTCCGACTGGTCCATATTCAGATCGTATTCGTAACGTAACTCTTGACAGTTGCCAGCATGGTTGACAATGGAGTCCACAGAGCGATATATTATCACCTGATTGAACTTTCTCCCTCACACATCTCGGCTTCAACCCTATGTGGTCCTCTCTTCAGCTTCTGCCTGGTGGTCTGAGACTTGCTTAAAGTTGCATGTACCGGAGATGCGGGAAACATGGCGGTCGCTGAGTGGACAACAAGCTTGTTTTTCGTGGACATTTCAACCGAAATCACATCTATTCCACCTCATTAATCGATTTTTCAACTCGGCGTTCCTCTAGTGTTATTATTGGTGCAGCTATAGACACCGCAATCGTGCGCCCTCACAATGCGCCAAACCTCCTCCACGCGCCCACCCAATTCTAAAACCACGTTTAACACAATACGAGGCACTATCTGAGACCTGCACCGCAGCATTTCCGATTCCCTGTTGAAGCTCTACCGGTCTGTAGCTCTGAATGTAATCTGCAGCTCAAGCCAACACTCCCCACACCCCTCATCTCAAACCCCCCTCCTCTCGAACAAGCACAAGCCAACTCTGAATAGAACCTTTGTCTTGGTGTCTCGAAAGAGGCTTAGACGATCGATTTCTCCTCTGCAATCACCTTTCCCAGTCCAATTTGTTGACAAACTTGACTTCTCTTGTTACTGCACACATGAATCCAATGTCCAATAGTGTATCTGCACACCTGCCTGTCTTTGTAGATCCAAGGACTGTACAACTGAATGTTTGGCGATGGAGATGTTTGTAGCGGAAAAGCTAGACGCACCGCTGCTTCTGGTATACAGTGGCTATAACTGCTTGATCGGGTCGAAATATATGTCCCATTGCTCGTAACATCTCTGAGCTATACGCTTCGGGTTGTACCTGGCCTGTACCTGATCTGTACCTGCCCGTACCTGCCCGTACCTGCCCGTACCTGATGTAACACCCTGCTTGTTACCCGCGACTGTGCATATCTACTCGATGCGTGACTTCGGCAAGACTTGGGGTGGATTACCAGGCGTAGGAGCCGCACTGATGCTTTGCCGACTGATGCTCTCAATGTGCAGATTTGGCCAGCACGAGCTATGTATGTCGCATTTCTTTTTCAAAACACGTGCTCAAGGGCGTTACATTCCAAGCTGTCGAATGACAAGATTGCAACTCCACGGAGCCGCTTGCTGTGTACAGTGCTTCCGTCAGGGGTTTGGAGGCGGACTAGGACAAGATGTATAGCCAGTACAGTACACAGTGCGGGTACTGTAGTCGTACGACACCAAAACCGCCGATCAGGGAAAGTTCATGACTGAAATGAAAATTCTGCCAAGTACACCGAGTGTAAGACATCTCTGGATCTAGGTCGTGTCTCCATGGTCTTACCTCTCGGTCCCGTGGGAGGTAGAAGTACATAGAGCCACATAGCAGGACGACAGTATGAAGCTAAAGGTAATCGGGGACTTGACAATCCTGGTTGTAACGGACTCGAGGACAGAATAGAGATTCAACATGTCTCAGATGGCGTTATATCACGCTCAGTTGACCACGTTCTGAGCCGCAGACTGAAATTTTTTCATAGTCCGACTATTGATAGATGACGAACGCTAGATAGTTGAAAGATCGACTACACGAGCCCTTTTTTGTATGTTCATGTTAGTTTCACCATCGTCACCGCAAAATATCCTAACCAGTTCATCCACTCACATGTATCCCAACTAGATACTGGGGTATTTTACTTGACCTCCAAATGGTCCAAATAAACTTCAACCTCACATGAGAGCTGCTTAACACTACTCCGCTTAATATCACCACATCACCAGCTCCATCTCACTCAACAGAGGACAGCCGAAAAACACCAAATACAGCCGTGAACACAAATCCAAATACGAGTCGACACTCTGCAACGGCCTATATTAACCATGTCACTTCCATACGCCCCACTAACCCATATGCCACCACAGCGCAGCTCCAACATTTCTCTCAACGAGGAGGTGCGTCTCTACTCTTCGCCAAAAGAGAGAGAACGATACGAGAACCTCGCGGAGCTGTACTCGATTATTGTGTCCCTGGATTATCTTGAAAAGGCCTTTCTCAAAGACTCTGTGTCGCAACAGGACTACTCGTCAATCTGCACTCGGTTGCTGTCTCAATACAACACCCTGCTCAAGGACGAAGGAGTACAGAATGAGTTTGTGTCGTTGCAGCATTTCAAGGACAAGTACGGACTCGACTGTTCGCTGGCAACACAAAGAATCAGTGTGGGAATCCCGGCCAGCGTGGTCATTGCTTCCCAGGCATCGTCAGCACTAGCATCAACAAACATTGGGGGAATGGACGGAGGAGGACGATCCACTCCCACAGGGGAAGGCCCCTCGACGTCACGAGCTGTTGCCGAGGCCACTGGCAACTTCATTACTTGCATGGACGCTCTGAAGCTCAATTACTCCGCCACTGACCAGCTGCATCCTCTGCTGGGAGACCTCATGACCTCGCTGGGTAAGGTGACCAACAAGGACTTCGCGGGACGAGACAAGATCGTCAAGTGGTTAATCACGTTGAACAATATGAAGGCCACGGAGAGTATCACCGATGATCAATCGAGACAGTTGTTGTTTGATCTTGATAATGCTTACAAGGGTTTCTTTGCAGAACTAGATTAGGGACAGCTAAGGAGGCTAGTCCAAAGCGCAGCATGGTGCGGTATCGAATCGCACAACGCCATCCATCTCCATGAGGTACGTACCTCTCTTGAGACGTGGTGCTCACAAAGATGGTTTGTTATCTCCCTCCCTCCCCCCACAGCAAATATAGATAATGGTACATGATTTAATGCATCTCGTTATGACTTGGGCAGATCCGTGCACTTGTAGGATATAAATATATTGATAAATACTGGTCATAAATACGTAATAGATCACTGCAAGTCAGCCAGGGCAGCCTTTCTGCGCTTCTCGACGTCAGCCTCAGTGATATCAAACTCCTCAGCGGTCTTGATGAGATTGTCCACCGACAGCACCTTGTCTCCCACATTTTTGATGTACGTGTAGAAGTCGGCTGCCGAGTCAAACTCGAGCAATTGCGACTTGTGCATTTTGAACAACGCCAGAGCAGTCTTGAACAAGAACGACATACCTTCCAAACACAGAAACACGTCCCAGATCCGGAACAGCACCTCTGGAGGAAGCGTGTCTGCAAAACAACTGAGGAACCAGCTGAACGTGATTGCTTCGAGGTCGATTTCCAGCTGGTCCATGTGTTGATTTATTTGGGGCAAGTGCTGGACAATGTAGCTTTTGAGCACCCTTTGGTCAGCACGAGAAGTGAGTAAAGGAGGAGCCAGGTAGTCTGTGGGCAGCAGGTTTGTGAGGGCCACCAAGGCCCAAAAGGCATCTTCCTCTGTGGGAAATGCCAGCAACAGAACAGCAGCCATAATGTTCATCCCCTGGCAGTATCCAGTGTCCGGATTGTGTCTGGATACCGCTACCAGAACGTTTCGCAGCTTGGCTACTCCCGGACCCTTGCCAAAGAAGATGTTATGAGGCATGGTTCGGTACAGGTCCAGGTCGATCTGCGACGTGTTCTGCGCAGCTATGGGGTCATAGTCTGTGGCTGAGCTGTTGCTGTCTGTAAGCAGCTCCTGGTACAGCCCAGGAATGGTAATAGACTCGGCTCCACTGCATTGAGACCAGATTTGGGGCCGCAATTTGACAGGAATGCCGCCCAGAACAAGAGACACAAAAGACTTGTACAGTTTTGGATAGTGGGGTCGGAGAGAAACGCCGCCGAGACCTAGGAGATTGGTACATGCATTTTCATCCTGTTCAGACGCCAAGGTGGAGAGAGTGTTGAGGAACTCGGTCCAGTTTTGTAATTGAGCCTTTTGCTGAGTGTCGTGAATGTGACTGAGCTGGGAAAGAAGCAGTTTGACGGGTGTGTTTTTCGAAACATTGCTGACACTGTTGTTGTTGACATTGGTGGTTAGAGAGACTGTAGCAGTGGGAGCACTTCTCGAAGGGGGTTCCTGAAACGCACTGGAGATAGGCTTTGAAGTTGTTTTCGTTTCTGAGGACTTTGTGGTTGTTTTAGACTGATCAGAACTGCTGGTACTTGAACTGGAGCTCTTAACCGGCTCAAAAGAAGAAGTATTATCAATGGTGCTGTCTTCCGTGCTATGAATGGAGACGGGCTTTCGAGCGGACTCTTTTTGAGATCGCTTCCAGTCATACTTGAAGCCGTATCTGTCTGTGAGCAGGTCACGTGACTGTTGGAGGGTCGGAGGAGCCATGGAGGGGTCGAAGATGGATGTCATTTCGATACTTCTGGGAGGGTCAGAAGAAGTGGACATGTTGGTGGCTGTGTCGTTGTTCAGCGAGCCGTTCTTGACACTCGAGTATTCCTCTTCACGGGTGTTTGTTGTCGTAGAAGAAGTTGTGATTGCGGAAGTGGAAACAACTGCAGAACCCGAGTTGTTGCCGTCTCCACCCTCGTCCATAAAACTTTTGAGCGAGGCAGAAGAAGATTTGACCGAAAGGAGGGAGCGTGCACTTCGAGGACTGTCCCACAGAGTCTTGGTGATACTCAAGAGACTCCTGGATTCGGATTCCTGAGGAACATCAACTAGAGCCTCCTGTAGAGCCTCGTTGATGACGTGATCCGGATTAACGACACTGGTGACGCGCATGGAGCTTAGCCGCCGTTCAATCTCAATCACAGACACGTCGCATTCCACCAGCATGGTTTTGAGCTCGCGTTCGCGGTCCTCGTGCTGTTTTCGCATCACAACCACTTCCTTCTCACGTTGGGCCAGATCACGTGACAGCTGCCGTACCAGAAACATGCCTCCGTGTCGGTCGATCATTTTAGCCAGCGATTCGTCAGACAGGTTGTGGAGGGCGCTTGGCATTTCATCCAGCGAGGAGAACAGAGGAGTGTCGTATGGAGCAGGCGAATGTGGGTTTGTATGGGCCGAATTGTACGATTTCCTCGGGCGGAGGACGGGGGCGGGCCTTGTCTGTGTTTGTGTTGATACCGGACTGGAAACAGTGTCCTTTATCGAGCCATGACTGTCTTCGTCAGAGACAGCCTCACATTGTAGAGGGTCTGAGTGTATAGGGGTCATAGCATGAGTGAGAGGAGATGGATGGAAGGCCGTCGGTTGTGTGTCGTTACTGGATTGTGTGGTGCTGTTGTCTCACTTGTCGAATCACTGTCGGATCCCTTTCGAGTCGCTGTTGAATAGCTATCTCCTCTGTTCTGTTCTGTTCTGTAGTCCAATTCCACACCTACAAGTACTTGTAGGCCACTTGCTTTCTGTATGCAACTGGCTCCTCGAGGCGAAAGTTAATTAGTGCGAGAGGAGTGTGTGGGAGGGAGTATAATCAGTAGACAGGTAAAACAGTAAAAGATGCCGTATATATAATGTTTCTAAAAGAGTATGTGGAGCGTGGGATTGGTGATTGTGGTGGGAACGATAGGAATGCCTCAGCTTAGTAAGTTCTCCTAAATATGACTAAGCTCGGGATCTACAATGGCACATCCGATCTGACGATAACCTGATAACCTCAAGACAAGATGCCATTGTAGATCCCGTGGTTCAGTCACGTGGTCCCGGCGTTGATATTAGTCATCTTCGGTATCTCAGGCTCGTCTTAATATTCCCACAAGCGTTGTATTTTGTACTTGTACGGCGCAGTAGTATCACCGTATGTATGGTAGCCTCGGTCTAGGCCTAGCTGTGCTTACAGCTTAATAAGAGGTCCAAGTGAATGGTTGAATACTAGATGTACGTCTTTTTTCTGCCTTTCAATGGGTCTATTACTAATATAATTGTATCATTTTGTAGAGAAAAGCTGGCTGAGTATTTATTCACTTTCGGAACCGCAATATCTCTAAAATTTATTGTTGATCCAAGCTTCTATTATACCAGGAGTACCAGTGAGCAGAGTCTGGTTGAGTTAAAGGGCAACTGGACGAAAGGATGAATTTAAAAACATTAAAAAAAATGATGAAAAAATGATGAAAAAATTAAAAATTAAAAAATTATATAAACATGAGTCAAAAAAGGTGAAAAATACACTGAAAAACTAATATGAAAATTGGATGCGAGTTTGATAGACATTGAAAAATCGGAGCAAGACAAAATAAACGCACACAAGAATGCCCCGTGTACTCTCCAAAACCGGTTCTAGCCAGGGACGCAAGGTTTGTAGATTAGTCATGACGTCACCTGCTCTGCTTCCTGCATGTCATGTCCATCCATGTCCCCCCCCGGACTAGAGTCGGCCGAGCTAGACGGTCATTTGCTTCTGCATATTACTAATTGCTGATTGGCATAAAAAGTGAGGTAGCGACGGTACCGGACGACCACCACTGAAACAGATACGACCAAGCGCACGCGATATTACTGTCACACAAACATGTTGCGATCGCGTCTTACACAAGTACAGCCCGCGGCACGACGGTTTAGCACCTCGGCTAGCCTTCACAAGAACCCTTATGTTTTCTACGATTGTGAGTGACCAGAGGACCGTCCAGGACGGATTGGAGATGACAAGACAAGACCCGCCAAAAACCAGTTTCACTAACCAAGTACAAAGAAAACAGCCACGAGGAGTGGGCCACAAAGGAGCCAACCACAAAAAGACCTTTTCTCCCTCAAAACCCTCCAGTCTCACGTTTGATACCTCCGACCGAAAACACGACAACCTGACGGCCCAGCAGAGAGCCGAGCTGGTTTTCGGAAAAGTGGGATCTCGAAAGGCCCGACGAGAAGACGCCGAGAAACTGACCCGGGTGATTGCAGGTGTCCGAGTGCCCCCCAGACCCGAAGAGCCCGAAAATTGCTGCATGTCCGGATGTATCAACTGCGTGTGGGAAATGTACAAGGAAGACATTGACCACTGGCAGGAGAAGCGAAAGCAGGCACACGAGGCGCTCATGAAGACGCCAGGAGCCACATGGCCGGCCGACTTTGGAACCCCACCGGCAGATCGAGCCAATGACCCCGAGGCTAAGGATGAATGGGATGACGTTGACGTGTCTATCAAGGTGTTCCTGGATACTGAGAAGCGACTGCGAAAGAAGAAACAGGCCAAAAAGTTGCAGGAGATGGGAGGTGGCGCTGCACAACAGCAGCAGGCCACCGCCTAAAACCACTTGCAACCGAATGGCCAAAGCCCTAGCAGGCATTTAGTCTGAAGACAACAAACAACAGCACAGCAACAGCAACAAACAGCAAAAACAACAGCAAACAGCAACAACAACACAACAGCCAACAACAACAGCAACAACAACAACAAAATGATGGTCTAGACTTGCATCGTCCACCTGTGCGCGTTTGGAAAGTCACGTGACTGGCTCTGCCCCCACGGCCGCATCCCAGCATTGTCCGTTACTATCGTACTGGATGCTACGGTCTCCAAGGCTGCTATCAAGACGCTCTAACTACAGTGTTATAGAATGTGACAACGAGAGCATACCGAGACTTTCAACATAACAATAGATTTATAGACTATTAGTGTAGGGCTGTAGATGGTACTGGTGTAAGAACCAGGCGGTCGTGACACTGGGCTGAGGAACGTAAGGACCATGGCCTACATCAATGGAAGCAGCTCGATGAGACGATCAAGATGCACATTTCGTCAGTCACCTGGAGTGACTTTTACTCGTACGAGTCGTGGTTTGGCGTGGAGATCGGGTTGTTGAATGTGAGAAGCGGAATTTGGGGGGTTTTGGATCAAAAGAGATACCTGGAATGTCGTGGAACCCTGTAGAATTCATGGATTGTCTTTTCTTGTCTGTTTTCCTTTCAAAATCCCATTCTACAAGGCCAATGGTTCATTTCGGACATATTGGACTTCTCGTCGTATTGTCCCTGCGATACGATAAAAGACTCATTCAAGAGCTTCGTGCCATCTTTATTATTTCGGCAACTTTTCAGAGTGTCGTGTAGATACAAAATTCGGAGTAAACACGTCTCAATACTCGATATTTGTACTCTATTGTGGTAAGTACGATCCGCGTCGCTGATGATGCTCGTGTATTATCCTTCTATATTAAACAGACACGCCCTTGGACTTGAGGTCGGCCTTTGCGAGCTTGATTTGCTGGGTTAGTAGGGAACATGAGACGAGGGGAGGCCGAATTCGAAAGTCGGGAGTCACCTAGAACTTGTAGTTGTCGTTGACTGGACTTTGGGCAGGTGAGGAGTCTGACCATTCAAGGGCTTGTACGATAGTGATTGTCTTACCACTGTCACGTCTGAGAGCCACAGGCCTCGTAAACACGCGCCATAATCAGATCATGGCACGTCTGCCATATTTGATTCGAGCAGTCAGCACTTGTCATTAAGAGCGCTGTCAAGTCACCACAGTTTAACCCTCTCAAAATCACACACAATGGCACGACTCTGGTATAGTGATACTCCGTATCCACTCCGGCACTTCATCTCCATCCAGGACGTCACACTTGCACTGCACATATTCGCAACGAAATGCAACCTTGTCACCTCTCCTCTCCTACTCACCTCCTTCAGCTCGGCGTACTTCTCGGGCTTGTCGTTGAAGGACAGAATATCCCAGCCCAGAGTACCCAGAGAATAAGAGCCAAACGAAACAATGGTCCAGAAAGGCAGCAGAGGCACAATCTCCTGTCGGATCTTCTCGCCGACAGGAATGAAGCCGAACCACAGAGCGGCGTACACGGCAATTAGAGCCACAAAGAAAAAAGCGGTTTCGGTGGCCTTGGTCATGATGTGTGTTGGGTTGGTGTGTGTGTTTGTCGGACAAGAGTGATGTGCTGTAGATACCTAATGTATGACGCGTGACGTGTTGGTAAATTAGGGTTGTGTGGGTGGGGTAGGTTGGTCCAGTTATTGGGCTTGATATTGGCTCAATCGGGGCCATAAAGATATCAGAAGGATTGCTGGGGCTTGCTTATCGTAATTGTTCACTCAGATTGTTTCCAGGATCAATATTGAGCAAGATAGCCCGACTTGTTGTTTTCCTCCATTTTGTCCTAACCGAAACGTTAATATATATGCTACAGGGCGAACCGATTTGTGAGTATTAAACGATATTATTTGATTTTATTTGATTTCATTTGTTTGATTTTATTTGTTTGATTTTATTTGATTTTTGTTTGATTTTATTTGGTTTTATTTTATCTGATTTGATTTGTTTTGTTTTTTTGGTTTGATTTTATCTGGTTTGATTTGATTTGTTTGATTTGTTTGATTTTATTTGATTTTCTTTTATTTTCTTTGTTTTATTTTATTTTCTTGTCTTTCCTTATTTATTTTTTATTCTACAAACTTGCATTGATACTGGTGAGACTGAAAAACCCAAACCAAGGAAAACGCTCGAAAAAGACTGAACCGGGTCAACATCGCCCGCTCGTAACCTGTGGTCATAACCTGTGTAGATGGCGGGCCGATCCTCCGCCTGAATCCGGCTACCAAAACCAAGCGGGTTTTTCTGCCCGGCCAGCTTCAACAAAAATCAGCTGTTTGTCCCTTCTTCACCTCCAGCCAGTTTTCTCCGCCTCTTTTAAACTTATGAGGGGGTGCATATGGAGAATCGGAGCAAGTGTAGTTTTGTGGGCCCTGTAGAGCAGCTGGGGCCTTGGCGATGCCTTTAATGGACTCGCCAGCCCGTTTCATGTCGTTTTGTGCCCTCCAATCATCTTCAAGGACGCCGTAACCGCCCCAGCACATGACCCCTCCCCCATCTCTGGTGCATGCATAAAGTTGCCCAGTGTCCTGGCACAGCAATCTACACTCAGCAGTTGTGAGAAGCGGACCGTATCAGCTGTGAAACGACTCCGACACCCTTTTGACACTCTTCAATGGACCCCAGGCAAGCATTACAAACGATCGGCAAAAGTGGCGTTCTTTCCGTCGGATCTGCCGAGCAGATCTCGGAACTGTCAGTCACTCTCAGAGACACAAAGTACCAGTCGGACATTGGCAAGGTGCTTCCTGAGATCTGCGAGGTGTTTGATCTACCCGCATCCACCGACAACCTCATTGTTGTGTCCTACTTACGCATCATCGGCAACTGCGTGAGTGAAAATGAGGTCAATAGAGCCATTTTGCTGGACGTGTGGCTCAACCAGGACTCCTTCAGACACTACATGAGCTCATTGGTGAAGACTAAGAACTCGATGGCCCTTCCCTTCTACTCGGCAGTGCTCTTCAACTGGGCCAATGGCGAAGACCCCGACGTCAAGGAGGAACTGGTTCACAGTCAGGAGTTCACCCAGGGACTGGTGTTGCTGTTTGAAACCCTGACAGATACCGACTTTGTATCGATAGGCACTCTGCTGACCATGCTGCAAATGTGGGTGATTGGTCGACTAAAACTGGACCCCAGAATCCTCGCGGCGGTCTACCAATATCTGCTGAATTGTACCCAGAAAGACTCCAATGTTCCGGGAGCCACAGAGCTGCTTCTGGTCATGGTCAACGACGAGGAAACAGGAAAGATGGTGGAATTTGACAAACTGTACAAGCTGGTAGTGGATTTATCGCAGGACAATCCCGATGACGCTCTTTTGGCCCCTCTTGATCTCAGAAGAGCCCTCTACACCGCTCTGGTGTGTGCTTCGGAAGGTATCAACATGAACCAGCTCGAGTTTGTGTACCAATTGAAAGATCTCAAGTTCTGGGACCCTCAATTGGCCGGAATTGGGCCCTCCTGTTGGATTGCGGTGACTAGTACTCTGATTACTAATGAGTCAGATCTGGCCACTGTGCTGACAAAGTACCCGCATCTGATTGAAGAGTCGCTGTTTCTGCTCCAAACTGGCCAGTACACGGACCAGTTGCAGTCGGGAGGCCACTTCCTCAAACTGGCGTCCAACAAGAAGGATTATTGTGTGGAATTGGCAGCTAGTCCACTGCTCAAACAAGGACTTACTAATCTGCTGGCTTTCCCTTACATTCCCGAACTGAGACTTTTGGGAGCACAGATTCTGCTCAATGTCGTCAAACACGTCTCTGACAAGGACACTGACGCTCTATTGAAGACCCTGGGAGCCCAGTTTTACAAAAATGAAGCAGACGCTCATATCAAGTCTGTACTACAAACCGCCCTTTCATACTGCTCGGATATGGATCGAGACATGCTTGACCATGTAATCGACGGGCTGGCCGGGCCCATTACCCCCCGAACCATGCGAATCACCACCGTTGTCGGTGTTCATGCTGCCAAGTTAGATGAGGCCCAGCGAAAGAAGGTGCTCGCCTTTTTGGAAAAGTGCACCGAGCTGGACAAGTCCGACCAGCTCAACAAGGGCGTGGTGAACAACGCCGCGTATATTTGCAAGGTGGGTGATTTCGGCGATGACCTCCTTCGCAAACTCATTTGATGGGTTGTCTAGACTACTCTCCTGGGAAGACGAGACATAGTCTTGTGACAGGACCTTCGGTGGTCGGTGACTTGGGCGCAATGTTCCGTGGGTCTCTTGGGCCGTAGACGGTGGCTACTGCGAACTACTTCAGCGATCAAGTCGTGCGTCGAACGTAGTCAAGCCCGTCGCTAAGACTACGAGTACTCTCCTACATCTCATAACAGGTCATGACTGTGCAGTATCGTCAGCAATTCAATACACTAAGGAAATGGTTAATGCATTATGATCAAGATAGCAGCAGGCCTCTGAGCTGTAGCTGGTGAATTAGGTAAGAAGGGCGCCCTGGACATTTTCCTACTAGGCACTCTCAGTAGTGAAACACACATTGTACCCTCCCGAGATCAGAGAATACGCTGATACTGGGTTGTTTCTGCTTATACATTCATTTATTTCCGTGACGCCATTTTATTTAGACAACGGCTGTTGTTACAATACCCAAGTAAACTCAAGTAAAATGTGACTTGGGTCAACTAATCCTCCATCACCTCAAACGACCCTTATCACGATCCACAGACATTCCATGGATAAGTAGATACAAGTAGTATCAATCTGTTGCACTGGTCTTGCCCATTTTGTTTACATCAATTATTTGTAATAAAACACAGACAGTCGAGTGAGACGTGACCACAAGTACAACAGTCGACCTACAACATGCGTATGTACATCGTCCTACGACAATTCACCTTAGAAGGACACTAGATGAGAGACGGCGGTTTCCTCATTCAATACACGTACCGTACTATCACTACACACTTTCTGCTCATTATAATATGCATCATCTAGAACAATTCATACTTCATCATGGTCAGGCCAGATCACAGATGGTAGTGACACTGAGATCCTCGCCGAACCGGTACTGTACCGATAGATTGTTGTTTCCGTATCGTATCTCCGATTTGTCGCTCCCTTAGATAATCTGCTCCATCTCCTTGGCGTACTCCAACGAGTTTCCAATCAGTTTCTCGGTCACCTTTCTGCTATTCAGAGTGGCGTCCTCGCTGATAACACCCGGGAAGGTGATTCGCTCACCGTGGATCTCCCAGCCAGGCTGCTCCTGCACAAAGTCCACCACGCCCTGGTCCGAGTCGAAAAACAGCAAATGTCGAGCATTGTTGAGAGGCAGCGAGGTGTATGCCTTTTCGGCGCACAAAGCAATTTCACCCCGGATGGCAAATACTAGAGGGTCGGCGAAACAGAGAAACTCGGAGCTGGGAACAGCGTCCTTGTTGGTGATGGCCTTCCACACCCGGTCGTAGGCTCCCTCCATGATCCATCTCTCTAGCTTAATGGGGAACGATAGAAACTTGTCGTTTTCCACCGTGTCAAAGTCCAACGACTCCAGCTCGGTGTGGAACTGCGCAATTTCGTTCTGCGACAGCAGCAGCAGCAGATAGAGCGCCACAATCTTGGACTCGTGGGGCGACGCAGAAAGACCCTGGATGCCATAAAACTGCCGCGATTGCGCCACAAACCTGGTGAATTCGGCCTCTTTGCCCAGATTGACGGCAGACAGAGCGCCAATCTCGAGCGCCGTTCGAGCTGCCTCCAGGTCCGCCTTTGAATGACCAGACGAGTTGGGCGACGTCAGAAGCCCGCTTTTGGCCATGTCCACCTTAAGGGGCAAAAGCAGCTGCTCCACCTTTTCGTAGTCGCCGGCCTTGTATGCGCTTTCCAGAGATGCGATTGGAGACATTGTCGTTGTGATTGCGGTTGTGTGGTTGAGTGGTTGAGTGGTGCTGGATCGTGTCACTACAGTTAGGTTAAGTGGCGATGTGCATGCACATAGAGGTTAAGAGTATGCGAAAAGGCGGAGTGAAGGGGGTCATTATCGGCTCCACAAGAGGGGGAGATGGAGTTTTTAGGGCCCACAGATGAGTTGAGTGGTATTGATTGCCACCTGCTTAGTCATAC
The DNA here is from genome assembly GCF_001761485.1 of Yarrowia lipolytica. Classification (NCBI taxonomy): domain Eukaryota; kingdom Fungi; phylum Ascomycota; class Dipodascomycetes; order Dipodascales; genus Yarrowia; species Yarrowia lipolytica. The sequence goes on along the minus strand of NC_090770.1, from coordinate 1,948,025 downwards.
ATGGGCTGGGGGTGTCATGGATCTGGACTGTTGATGACATGCGATTAACTGGCGGTATGGGCATCTGGGAGACGTGCAAATGATACCATTGGATATGGAAATATATGGCTCTTGATATGGTATTCTGGAGTTGAAGGAGTACCTCTGCTAAAGAGAACGGGTGAGGTTGTGAGACGAATAAGTGAGCTGGAGGGTAACGAAAGAGTCAGAAGTGGATTAGATGAGATTCGGAGTTGGTTGAAAGAGTCAGTTGGCCAATATTACCCCAGGATGTTCTTCTACGGTACAGTACATACTCGTTCAGTATCCAACTGAAAGCTGACTGATGGTGACGAACAAACAGCACCTTATAAGAGGGATAAGGACACGCCGAGAGATGATAAACTGATTGAAATGGGCATGAAAAGAAGGACGGATTTGTCAGATTTCCAATATCTCCTCTGTGGCGTGAGATAGATTCGTTGCTATTTGATAGACGACTGATGTATGTATAGTAGCCAGAAATGCCCGTTTAAGGAATTTTTCCGTTCCAATAATGCACTTGTAGACTTGACACCCGCTCTGTTTGTTACCTCCATCTTTTTTTTTGACCCAGGTCACACTACAAGTACTGCACTGTAGTAAAAGTTTTACTAACTGATCGTTACTTTTTGCCATGAGACAAGGGATTGGAGAGGGCTTCTAATGAGGCCAGTTTTGCCAATATGACGATAATTTTTTGACTGATCGAGAGCTATTGATTTGCTGATTCCAACCATAGTCTTTTCTAGTTTGTTGAGCCACCATTCTGTCCGTTGCATACGCCTTTTTATGTTCCTCCAATATGACGTAATTGTCATCTCTAAAAAACATCTTATTCCAATATTGACCATATAGGCCTTCCAAACAACTGGTATAGAAAGGGGTCAAAATGGCCGCGTTGCTCGAAACCTGTGCAATTCAATTTTCAAAATATATATAAAATCGACTCTTATCAAATCGGGGGTTTTCCCGATTCCAATCTATTTTACTCGATTTTTCTAATTCTGCCCGATATCACATCGTATCCAAGTGTATTGTACTCGCTCGTACATACTCGTACTCGTACTCGTCAAGACATCTGAAACACGTCACCCAAAGACAACAAAAGACACCAGCCAGTGCCGAGACAAGAGGCAGATGGTGCTTCTCTCAGGTACATGTGGAAATTGTGCAATCGGAGTTCTACAGAGTACAAGTACCGCTGGTTGTGCCACTTGTAGTACAACTGTTCTCTCTTGCTCTCCTGTATAGCAGGGTATATATACTCTCCAAGTGCAATACCACCATGTTCCCGCATGAGAGTCGTCAAAAATATACAGATTACACCCATCGGAAGGAGTCACGTGACCTCCACACACTCATCCCCCCACCCCAACGGACTTGTCCCGCTCTTTCTGGCTTATCTCCTAATCTCAAGAAGCGCGCCGAGTTGCTCGTATGTGGGAGGGTTGCCATTGTGGATGCATGGGGTATGCGTGGCTGGGATGTGTTTTCTGTTAGGGTAAGTGGGTCGTGACAGGATGTACTTAGGGCTGAGGGTTACGCGGGGACTTGGGGAAGAAATGGCGGGGCGGAAATCTCCGGCAATGGGCTCCGATTGGCAATTGACCTGGAAAAGCCGTTTTTCCGCCGCTTTTGGGCCTCTACAACCGGTGTTATGAACATGAGCTCATCTTATCGTGTTGGAGGGTAGATTGCCGCACCTGCAGGAGAGTGTGTTTAGAATGGGCTGTGGGGGTCCCAGCGCGATTCTGAAAAGAGAAATCAGGAGAGAAAAATTGGGCGAGTATTTTGGCGGGGTTTCTCTGTCTCTAGCGCGTCTACAAGTCCCTCTTTGGACCCCCTTCAAGGCCCTCCACAGCACGCCATGCATGCGCAACTTTAAAATCAAAACAAGTTTGGCGATATCTAGTGAACTCGTACTCTGAGACGACTTGACCAGACGACATACTGATACAAGTTGAACGTGCGACCCTCAGTTGGAGACACAGACGACGTGACGCAGACACAAACCGACGTTACATAAACAGCGCGACAGCACAACACCCCCGAGTTTACACCAAACACTTTTAACCAGCCTAGTCGAGACGAAATCCACCAGAAAAAAAGTACTCGTCCGTGGTTATACGACACAAACACCGACCATCATCACATATCCAGTTGCACACAATGTCGAAACTCACCGTCAACACGGACCTCAGCGACTCGGAGGACGAGGTGCTGCAGAAAAACGAAGAGTCGCTGGACGACTACTGTCCCGGAGGCTACCATCCCGTGAAGATCGGCGAGAAGTTTGCCAACGGCCGCTACGTGATTGTGCGCAAGCTGGGCTGGGGACACTTCTCGACCGTGTGGCTCGCGCGGGATACGCAGAACAACGACCGCCACGTGGCCATGAAGGTGGTGCGGTCGGCTTCCCACTACACAGAGACGGCCATTGACGAAATCAAAATGCTGGAGCGGGTGAGCAGCAAGAACCCCGACCATCCAGGCAAGGCCCATGTCGTGGGCCTGTACGACAGCTTCAAGCACGTGGGCCCCAACGGCACACACTACTGCATGGTGTTTGAGGTGCTGGGCGAAAATCTGCTGGGTCTCATTCGACGACACCAGTTTGCCGGCATCCCCGTCAAGCTCGTCAAGCAGATCACAAAGCAGGTGTTGCTGGGCCTGGACTACCTGCACCGCGAATGCGGCATTGTGCACACCGACCTCAAACCTGAAAACGTGCTCATTGAGATTGGCGACGTGGAGAAGATGCTTAAGCTGGCCGAGGAGGAGGATCGCGCGGCGGTCGAGACGAAAAAGACCAAACCCGGGTCCAGAACCGGTCGTAGATCGCGACGACAATCTCTCATCACCGGCTCCCAGCCACTCCCTTCTCCTCTGCGCTCCAACGCGTCCTTCTTCAACGATCTCACCATGACCAAGATGGTGGAGGAGGTTCGACTCGACGACGACCACGAGAAAAAGACCAGCAACCAGCTGTCCAAGAGCCCCACATCGGTATCGCCCACCAAGCCGAGAACCGCGCTGGCCGAGGAGCTCATCAGCGTCAAAATCGTCGATCTCGGCAACGCGTGCTGGGTCGAGCATCACTTCACCAACGACATCCAGACGCGACAGTACCGGTCACCCGAGGTGCTGCTGGGCTCGTTCTGGGGCGCCAGCAGCGATATCTGGTCCATGTCGTGTTTGGTGTTTGAGCTATTGACCGGCGACTATTTGTTCGAGCCCCAGACCGGCTCCAAGTACTCCAAGGACGACGACCACATTGCGCAGATCATCGAGTTGCTCGGCAAGATCCCTACCAGCGTGCTGCAGACCGGCAAATGGACGTCAGAGTACTTCAACGACAAGGGCGAGCTCAAGAAGATCTCCAAGCTGAAGGACTGGCCACTGGAGGCAGTTCTGCATGAGAAATACAACCATAGCAAGGAGGAGGCCAAGTTGCTGGCCAGCTTTCTGCTGCCAATGCTGCAGATGGATCCCCAACAGCGAGCCGATGCGGGCGGCATGAGCAATCATCGGTATTTGGACGATGCCAGTGGTCTGTCTGATATCAAGGTGGATCGAAAGTGTGGCAGGAGTGGTATTGATATTGTTGGATGGGCCAGTGAAGCCAAGTAACCGAACGAGTGCTTAGCACGAGGGAGGATGCTGGGGCGCCATACTAAAACTGTCGCTCATGAGCAGCAGCAAATTGAATGGGTGGGTGGACTGAACTACTGATAAAGTTGGGTAGGGTCTCTATTATCTCTACTCTTGTGACATCTTTTAGAGTCGTGGTTAGACTCTCCCCCCTTTCCCTCCCCCTCATTCAGATATCACCACAAGGTAAAACTACGTTAGAGTAGTGTTTGTGGTGATGAGGAAGAAGATAGAGAGATGCAAGGAGGCATACAAGACGGTACGTATGTACAAACAGATTTGTATAGTATAATAGGAAAGAGACGGACCAGGCCCGAGTAGTTTGGCTGTTGATTAGATTGATGAAAAAGTGTTGTGAGCCGAATGACAGACTGACTGTGCGCTCACATTCTACATCCCTTCTTTAAAATAAATATATAATATGTACGAATGGGTCAAGTTCACGGTCATGCTCCCAAAGTAATCAACGAGTCCTCGGCCTTGTCGTCCTCTGGACAAATGAATTTGTGTTTGAAAATGTCAAAATCGTCATCTTCATCTGACGAAGGGTCCGAGGCATCCGAAGGAATATCTTCATCGGGACCTAGTCCTAGTCGTCGTCTGATTCTGTCTTCTTGGGAAATTAACATGGACTTGGGCTTTGTGTCTGGCTTAGTACGTGACATGTTTCTGAACTTTTCCAGCCGTTCTGAAACAACAGTGTCAACTTCTGTGGTCATGTCTTCTGCATCTTGCACGTGATGGGTGGTGGTTGCTTGAACGGCAGCAGGTTCCGGTTGTTCCGCGGACGCCTCCACCTTGGGCTTCTTTGCGACGTTGGTGTTGTCCTTCTTGAACTTGTCTTCAACCAGCTTGGAGACACTCTTTTTCGTAAAAACAGGCTCCTCATCGTCGTCATCGTCATGGTTCACCTGAAGCTTTCGTTTTGGCTTCTTCGGTTTATCACGTGAACCAGACTTGTTTTCACGTGAGTCCGCGTCGGCGCCCGCGTCGGCGCCCGCCTTTTGTGTCTCTTGCACCAGCCCTCCTCCCAGCACTATCTCCACGTTCTGCACCGTTTGAACGTACATCGGGTATCCATCTTCGGTCAATTCTCCTCGAGCGATATCTTGGGCGTTGTAAATAGTGTCTCCGGTGATTTTTCCAATCACAGTTCCGCTGAAGGGGATTTCTTTGAGAGCAATAAAGAACTCCGTGGTGGCAGAATTGGGGACCCGTCGGTTGTTCTCGGTGTATTCGCTAGCCATGGCCAAGTAGCCTCGTTTGAGTTTGATTCGGGTATGTGGTTCGTCTTTAAGCTTAGGGTAGCTGTTTGTGTTGTTTCCAGCCTCCTGTTGGCCACATTGGATCAGTTCTCCCGGCAGCACTCGGTAGAACGGCTTTGAGTCGTAGTATCCGGACTTGCAGAGCTGCAGGAAGCGTGTACATGCCAGCGGCACCTCTTTGGCAAATAATTCCGCCTCAATGGGGCCTTTAGTGGTCGTCAGCACCACCTTGGCGGTCGTTTGGGGCTCCATGGTGGTGATGTAAAAGTGGTGATGGCAGCTTTGGAGGTGGAAAAGACGTGCATGAGACATGTGTCTAATAATAGGTAGGGTAACTCAGGGTAGTTGGGAGATTAGTTGAAGTGACTGAGGAGGTTATTAAGAGTTTGTTGAGGACATCTGGGACGGGGTATTGTGGGCGGTGTAGTGATGATAGTGATTAATTGGCTTAATTGTCATGAGGTAGTTGTTAGTGGAGGGTTGGGGATGAAGTAGGATATTTTTCAAGTATATGGCATCTATATTAAGTGATTTAGGTGATGTTTTTGGGGCTACGTTACGATGAGACGTATTTGGTGGGGACGATGAGATGTATAGGGGCTGCTAGAACTCATTTGTTAACTGAAATTGGGGCATATATAGGTATCAGAGGCTTTTTCGTGGCCATCAACTATCATTCGAACAGCTTTTAGTGACATGTTGATACTTCACTGTTCCAGTTTGGTCGGGAGCCAGATCAAAAGAGCCAGTCAGGGACTGAGTGTGAGTCTGGAAAGTGGACAGAGTGGCAATAATCATCCACATGTGCCTCGCACTTGACACTTGACACCTCACACAACTCTCTCAACCCCCTCATCAAACAACTCCTCTGCGCCGACCAAAACCACTCGTGAAACAACATGTTCTCTTGTAGTCGAGTGTCGCACGAGCGGAATCACTGGATACGAGTCTTGGGTTGACACAGAACCATACGACTGGGGTCTGGACTCGGTTTCGTCCTCGGCCGCCTCGGGAGCATTTGGTATGTTGGTCTCAGAAGCATTGGTAGTGGTGGGCGTGTTGGTATCGGTTTGGGTATCTATGGTTCTTTGGGTAACGTTTTTGGGAATCACGGGCTGGGTGTTGGTCACCCACTTGACTAGTCGGCTCGCGAGCTGCTGGATCTGCAGTTTCCAGTCCATTGTAGCGGTGTAGGGTGGTACTGTAGCGTGATAGCGAAGTCTTGGATTGTGTTTGTTATGATGAAGAAATATGCTCACTATTTAGAGGAGGGGGGTTTAAGTTAGTTGGAGAAATGGAAGGGGTAATTTGGGGTCTATCTAGAATGGTCATTATTGGTGCCAGCGAGTTTGTAGAAAGATGAATCTGATGCTGGAGAGTAAAAGAACCGAGTTATGTACTTTTACGTGCCACGATCCAACCCCATTGTCTCCAGAAATACATCTTGGTGGCTCGTCTAAATATTAGCTCTCGAGCATCTTTTATTTAGCCGCCGGTCTAGCCGTCTACCAGAAGTTGAGATCACTGGCGAAAGGGCAACATGTTCAAAGTATGGGGGAATGCTTGGTACCAGAAGAGAGCCCGTGTTTTGGGGCGTATAGTGTTGTTTTATATTTGCTTTACCACTCTACCACTTCTGTGGTCCAAATTATAAAATGAATATACAGAGTAAAATGAATAAACAGTAAAGTGAATAAACAGAGTAAAGTGAATAAACTGAGTAAAATGAATAAAAATGTATCAGAGAATAAAAAGAGAATAAAACAGAACAAAACAAAACAGAACAAAACAAAACAAAACAGAACAAAAGAAACAAAAAACTCGCAGCAACAAGACACCAAATACAAGTACAAAACAGTACATACAGTAACCAATAAAAGCTCCAATAAACAAGCCCTGCATGAGTCGGATAATCATATTGGCCACCTGCAACCTACATTCTCCTGGCGATGGCGAAGCAGACATTTGTTGAGCAGTGGATGAGCTCATGAGCTCATGAGTGAAACTTTTTTGGAACAGATATTTTCATGAAACAGATTTTACTCTGACTATATATAACTTTTACAAGTACAGCACAGTAGAGTATCTACAAGTAGTGTAATATATACTCTAGATATATATATATAGACTTGGTCATACTATACCTAACGCCGAAATCCGATGGCCAACGCAGCGACCAATGCCATTCAACCCACCAATTCCACATCGACCAAAAGCAGGGGCAAAAATAAAAGTCCGCTATATTCAGTATACACTACAAGGACCCATTTCCTTGTCCTCATGCTCGCTTATCAGCACTTGTCTGGGCGATATAGTCTTGGCGTCGGAGAAGTGAGCTACATTGTAGTGGTGTACTGTACGTACGTTGGTATGGTATGGTTCAATCTATGTTCTGTAGTATGTTCCATCCATTGTAGCTACTGTACTCCTTTTAGTAGTACGACAGTACACTCCCATTTGTAGTACAGCACACACTGCTCCATGCTCCATGCTCCATGGTCCTTCCTCCTTCCTCCGTCCTCCTTCCTCCTTCCTCCGTCCTCCTTCCTCCATGCTCCGTCCTCCATCCGTCCTCCATCCCTCCGTCCTCCCTCCGTCCTCCCTCCCTCACCACTCACATGATTGAAGATCACATGAGAGGCAGTGCAAAACATACACCCCGACCCCAAGCCCCATTGCTTCCAACTCCGCCTCGCAACACTCCGCCCCAAAAGGTGAGCTCCAAAACTCCCGAAACTCCCCTTGTGGAAAAAGGTTCACCGGTTCGGGATTTACAACTGACCTGGGGTACAGCTGCAGAGACACAGCAAGCGGCCAGAACGGAGTATCCAACGGCGCGGGGACGGGCGGCGGGGTCATGTGACCGCGAGATTCGGCGTCGTCTCGGCCCCACGGTTCGATTCGTACCCCATTCCTGCGGTTTTGCGTCTCTCTGTCGCTCCTCTTTCGCCCCAGATGGTGTCCAGATAGCCTCCTTCTAGACGTCAGCCGCGCGGATTAGACGTTCGATTTACGCCGCATGATGCGTCTATATATACACGTGGATACGAGATGCAAACTCTGTTTCTCCCCCTCCCCTCAGTTACATGGAGCCAGTTGTTGGTCTTAGTGGGCTTGGCCAGGTATATATATATGTGTGGTACTGAAGTTGGCACAGACACAGTCTAATCAGTGAGCAACAGAGATCAAATCGACTCACCACTCTTGACCGACTCTTGACCGACCCACCAACCACTCACCAACCACTCACCAACCACTCACCAAAGCAACTCTTGACCTAGACTCATTCCCATGTCTCTCGTAATTGCCACCCTTGTATCCACCGTGATTGCAGCCGGCATTCCTGCCAACGTTGTGGTTCGACAGAATCCCAACATCCCCAACTTGCCCAACATGCCCTCGGAGCTGGCGGGTCTTCTGGACGGAGTCAACATACCTGCTGACATGGCAGGGCTTCTGGGCGCCACCAACGTGGCTGGACTGGCCGGACTGCTCAACGCTGAAGATATGCAGCACGTCAGCGAGGCTCTCCAGTGGGCCGGAGACTCGGAACGAATGTTCAACGACCCCCGATACCAGTCGCTTCAGAGCATTGTGCTGTCCCCCGAATTCTCCACCATGAACGAACAGGAGATGCGAAGCGTCAATCAGGCCATTGGGTCCATCGCGGCCGAGTATCACTCCAATAACCCCGCCTGGCGCACCCGGAGCGACTGGGGGGACGACGACGACGATAACGATGACGACGATACGCGAACCTTTAACCCCGCCATGGTGGCCACCGGAGCCGGTAGCAGAACTACTGGTGCCTCCAGAAATGATGACGACGACGACGACGATACGCGAACCTTTAACCCCACCGTGGTGGCCACCGCAACTGGTAGCAGCACTACTGGTTCCCCCAGAAGTGACGATGACGACGACGACGATGATGATGACGTCAACGAGAAGGCTAACTCTCAGAGTGTAGCCGTGAGCGGCCCCGGTAGTGCCCCTGCTGCCTCGGCCACTGGTGCTGCCTCTTCGGCTGGCCAGGCTGGTTCTACGGCCGCCTCTGCCGCCTCTTCTGCCGCCTCTGCCGCCTCTTCTGCCGCCTCTGCCGCCTCTTCTGCTGCCACCTCTGCCACTGCCGCAGTTGGTTCTGCCGCCGATTCTGCTGCGGCCTCTGCCACCGCCGCAGTTGGTTCTGCCACCGATTCTGCTGCGGCCTCTGCTACCGGCAATGTTGGTGTTTCCAATGGCGTTCCCATGGCCGGTGCCGCCATTGTTTTTGTTGCTGCTCTTCTTTAGGGAACATTTCTATAATGTTATGTATTTACAGTGTCGTTTGCTACCGTAGTTTAGTGACCCGTTGTTTACTCCTTCAGCCTTCCATGAACACTTCATTCAACAGCCATCAGTTCCCGGGTGACACATCACACTCGGTTCTCAGAGACGGACAAATCGCTCCTCCCACCGGCGAAACCGATGTGCAGCTCTTCACCACCTTTTGTGCTCTCAACGAATCTCTTGTAGCAACACAGAAGCGCCTGGAGAATCTCCAACAACAGATTCAGCAGGAAGTGCACAAACTGGAGAAGACGAAACAGCATTATCGCCAGCTCAGGGAGATTAACAGGGAGTTGATAGCGGGGGAGGGAAGGACAAGAGAGCAGGCAATGGACAGGGAGCAGGCAAAGGAGAGGGGTAAACTGGAACCCATTCCAAGAGGGTGGCTCAAGGAGAATAATTACCATATGGAACGATATCAATAGAGCCGCTCTCCTGGTATGGGTGTGATGGGCTCTTATGGTGTCAATTGGGCTGTATCGTAGCTACATCAAGTATCTATGGAGGAATATGGTTCCCTCGGTCTACAAGAGGTAACCCAGAGTTGAAAGAAGATGGTCAGTTGGCCAAAGACTCTGTCGAGTATCATTCATTTCGAACATCTTGTTTGTGACATCATGGGTAACTCAGACTGTATATGCTACAATAATGTCAACTAGAGCTTAACTAAATGGGAATCTGAGAATTGTGCAGAATCGCCTACCTGTCTAGATATGGGAACAAAATACAACAATTTTAAAACATATCTGATTATAGTGAACATCCTGTTCATTCTGAACGTATTCCTGTATCAATGGAATGTCTGGAACCTCGTTTTTGAACCCCCAGCAGAACTTTTTATCTAACTAAATCTTAAGTAATTTGAGAAAAATGGTGATGGGCTACATAGAATCCTGGAAATGGTAGGACATTCGATTTGCACGAGATATAGAGGATAAAATGAGAACATATAGAAGGTCTTGATAGGTTATAAATACATAAAAATCAATTTATTCTGTAAGGATATATATTATAAGATCAGAAATACTGCATCTGTTGTTTCAACTAAAACTTAACTATTATCAATATATACTCCAAGTAATAATGGAGGTCTTGATCAATACATGCTACAGTCCGCCTCATACCCGCCACAAAGAATAGTACAAGCAAAATGTTGACCAACTATTTATACACGCAAAAGGATCACCCAATGCCCCATTGAACACACCAAAGCCATGTATCCATGTAATTGTGGTGTCTCCAAGTTTCCTCTTAGCGACTATACAATATAGCAAAAGCAAAGATATCTATTTGAACGGTTAACAAGCAACAATAGAGCGAGAGACAGTAATAATCCTGTCTAATAACTTCAAAAGATCCAATAACTTCAAATTATCCGTTATCACTCTTCTCTTCCCCCCATATCTCCATTTACCAGTGTAATGGTAAGATGTTTGTGGGTCAGATCTGGACTTGCGATCACAGTGAACTGATTATCTAGTAACAAATACTTTCTACAGACGTAAAAACTACAAATATATTCATTTAGACTGTTCACGTGATTGCCTCATTGATCCAAGCCCACGTATTTCCCCAAACAATCGACTTGCTCCCGGTAGTACCAATCTGTCTCGGTTGGTCTCAGAGTCCCTTCAAGAAACGAATATTGGTAGAGAGACTCATGTTACCAAGCTATCCTTCGCGTGACTCCCCAAATACACGTGACTCCCCAAATACACGTGACTCCCCCAATCCACGTGCCAAAAACTCAAGATCTGATATCAAGGGACTGCATAATCAACTCCTTTCCAAAATAGTCAAAAACTGATATAAAGGCGAAAGACGCTTTATCATATTCACCAAGCAGTGTATAAGATGCCGAGACTTCTTTGTTATTGTTTACCGGTGCGGTGTAATACATTCTGCACTCCTGTCTATGCTCTACCACTGTCCAGCTCCTATGAGAGGGGCATCTACTGGACTATCAAGACCAATCAAACACATGGCGAGTTCTGAACATGAATTTTGTTTGCCAGATGACGTTACTGCTGCACGTCTTTCCATTGTCAAATCAGTTCCAAGTCACCAACTACATTCTTCCACTGTAACTGTATAGGTCTTCAATGATACATCTTCTAATTGGCCAAGGAGACAAGCCAGAAGTATGGGGAGTTCTGCAAAGGATTTAAAAATACGATTGAAACATATTAATATCTCAATTTTTATCTCAACCATCTCCTAATATGTTCTTGTTCGTATAGAATAGTGAGTTCCAGACCAGAGGTGATGAAGATCACAACTTTACCAATTGGGGGCATAATAATGAAAAAATTACTACACTTATAACTAGTACCATTATAAATAAACCTGACTTGTCCTCTTAGAAATTACTAGAAAATTGACAGAGATATGGGCAAAAGCAGAATTGTTATGATTTCTGACATTTAGACTTACTTAAATTGTTATCTAAATGCAACACAATACTTGACACTTTACTTAACTGGGGGAAGAATATGGGACTAAATGCCCCCCAATCACCGTTTACCACAAATAACAAACCGAGTTCCACCAGAACTCGAACTCTCTCATATATTATCATGTTTATTCTATTCCAATGTATCATGACGATCTGCAGATCATGGTGTGATTTGATACACTCTCGTCAAGACTTCTGACACTGTTTACCAGAGCGATAATGAAATTGTCTACAAAAATATAGAAAAAATGTGTATTTAAATCAATCACTTCAATATCTGAGACTGTCAATTATCTTTTCAGCCAGTTATCCCGTCACTTTTGGACTCTGGTACAACTCCAAAAGGTTGGGCAAAAAGTAACCAGAAAAAGCACACAAATAATTTGTTTTCTACCCGAAGAATTAAAAACTTTGGCCAGATACTAGTTGGACCGTCACGAGATATCCCGCACCACGTGACCTCCTCGTACTCTCTTTCTCTCTGGTCGTTGCTTTTTCCTTTTCTCAACTCTGAGTCAGTTGTTGGGCTCCTCTCTGTGCAAATATATGTATGCTGTGTTCTTTGCATGGTACATGAAGCAGCCAGAAAAGGGGTGAATAAAAGCGTGCGCTACGGCAATTATTGCACTATATATTTGAGACAACAATGAGTTGGTACCAACCAAGTACATTGTGCAGTTGTGCATGTTTAGGGTGTCCAGGAGAGGGTGTCTTTGAGGAGTCTTTGAGGCCTCAAAATTTACCAGAACACTATCAAAGTTCCTTGGTTGCTCATTGATCCAAGTCGGAGACGTTTGGTGAACTCCGGGTCATCACTCCTTCTCTCCTTCTTCTTCTGGAGGTCTTCTTCAACCCAACCTACAACACATGCGGCCATGTGCAAACAACGTAGGTTACTGTAGTCACACATGTCTACAGAGAAGATCCTGTTTGCTTTTTTTAGCCAATTATATGCATGGAAAGAATGTATTCATGGAATGCGAGTCTATGTGCTCTCTTGTGCTTCTCAAGAGGCTTCTATGTGCTCTTCTGCACAGATTCGTATTGTACTGTAACGTAACCTGCACAGGAATGAGCAGGGCCTGGTAAGAGTGGAACCACCTGTTTAATTTGTCTGTTGTTTGTTGTTTTTGCCCTGCACAGGCCGCATGGAAGCAGTTTGGTGCATGTCTGACTTGGAGCGACGCCCTGGAACATCTCTTGAGTTGACGAACTGTAGCTGTACTCGCTCGTACACAATGCGCTATACGGATAGAGAACAATGCAGCTTTGAAGGTATTGAACCACAAATGATGATAATCATCACGTATTATAATAAAAATCGCATATTATGAGCCCGTGATGGTCCATTGAGCCCGCTATCCTTTGTCTCACTCGTCTGGAACATGTCTCACTTGGGTTAGGGGGACACACGGAGGAGAGGTTTCGAGGGCTTCTACAAGGGTCTGTAAAGGCGGAGGAGTTGGTCATGTGATATAATTGGGGGAGTTTTAGTCATGTGGACTGTCAAAAACCTCCTCCTGGGTTTGTCCGGTTCTCATTTTGAGGTGTGGACACTCCCGATACTGCCCTATAGACACTCCAACTATTGGACATAATATGTGAATAACATGTGTGTTTGAATACGAGAAAAGGCATCCGCCGGCCCAGACAGCTATTATGCCCTGCATTAGTCGGATATTTGGCGCGTGTTTCATCGGAAACGTCATAATGGTGACATTACTGCTGCTTGCACTGCACTTGCCTGGTAGGTGCAGTGGTGGAACCTTGCCTGGGGGTTTGAGACACATACAGAGGACGAAGAAAGAAGGGGATTGGTTTTATTTGGTCGTTTATTTAGTATTTTCTGCTGCGGGCTCTCTGTTGGTCAGTAAGTTGAAACAGTTGTCAATTTTGTTAAAGAGCGAATGTTAAGTAATGGTTGTTGATAATCTGGGATTCTAGTTAGTTTATTGTTGGGAGAATATGTTTTCAAGTAATACTCAAGCAAAAATATAAGCAGACATTTCGTCGGTTTCAGAGACTTTTTTGGAGCTAGATGAACACAATTGTGTTAAATAGATGACTGAGAGAACAATGTACTCTTGGGAATATTGACAAACCTCTTCCACGTTGAGATAGAGAGAGTATCTCAAAGCACTTTTGTTAGACTCTGTCAACAGGGATATTAATTGTATAAAACTCTCTGTTGTGACAGTAAAAAGCTACCCAAGTCAATCAACCAACTACTTGCAACTCTTACAATTTATAAACGCTTCTTGTCTCCATCTCTTACGCGCCAAATCAACCTCGTTTGTTTGGTTGTCATTGATTGAAGTTCTAAACTTGATTGGTGAGCGAGTGGTATATAACGGTCTTGAAAGGTATTATTTGATTTTATTGAGCTTTTATTACTTGTAGTTACTCGTATGAATCGTGTATGCCAGTGCTACCGTTTCAAGATCTCGATCTTCGATATCCACCATGAATCTTTCAGAGACCTGCTGAAGAAAAAATGGGTTAGATGGAAGCATTGAAAGGGTTCTGACGGTCTGGGAAGTTAGAGATTGGTATGGTGTCACGATTATTCCAGATACTGAGCAAAGCAGTCTACATTTACGGACCATTAATCCCTTTTCCAGCTAATAAGGAGTTCATGAATGTCATTTGTGAAGAGACGATAGACGTAGCTCGTGGTGATAGAGACAGTGTAATTCGTGGACTGGATTCTGGACAGATGACTAAATGGTTCTGTATGACCGAGTTGTACAACATTCTAAACCCCTAGAACTATCTGAACCACTAGTACAGTTGCCGCTTTTATAGATAGTATCATTCTACAGTTGTAGGTTGATCATATGATATGATCTTTGATAATTTTGGCTGAAGTCAGTTGCCGGAAAAATGATGTTGGATCAGGTGGAAACTACGATATGTCCATCATTCTGAACTCGACTACATTTAGATAAGTTTCATGGCGACTTTTCGACTGATAATTGACGTATAGTACATACATACTATACAATTGAACATCAAGATTGGTTATTTACCGAAAAAACCCGCCACAAGTGTTCCGATTGAGCCGGTCATTTTTTCTGGCTGGCCGGTAATTTGTCTGACTATCAATGCTACACTTCCTTCTCCTTTCTACTGTGATTTCATAGTCTACCGATGTGGTAGATATTTGAATCTCCTCAAGATGCTTATTGAACAGAATACGACTCTTTTTGGCGGTTATTATTATTTACAGTGCATCAGATTGGAGAGTGGGTAGGTATTTATAACCAGAGGTCACCATTTGTCCTCTGAATTCGCCATTTGTGGGGTTTGGGCCCTTGTCTCTAGGTCTTTTCTGCTATAAGTCTGGGCGAAAGTACCATTCTGTTGGTATGGGGTGATGAGCTTCTGGATTGTCTGATTTTTGATTCCAACTAGTACCTCTAAGGAAATGGAAAAACGGAGGCCTCGAACCTCTTATTGTCTTTGCTGAATTGGTCAAAGGAGATTTTATTCAGCAGATGGCCACGAGGAGGAGCTGGCTCAAAAGAAGTTCAGCAATCGAAACGACTGCCTCCCTGGTTTGTTTGAGAAGCGGGATGAACATGTGACTCGAGGTCTGAACCAGGGTATTGTTCTTCCCTACCAGATGGACTTTCTGGTTCCAAAAGGAACTGGGTCAGCGGTTTTTTGGCAGCACTTGAAAGCATCTCAAGAGAAAGATATTTTCAGTTGATGGAGCAATAATTGTCAATGCTGACCTCAACTAAAACTATTCGTGTGTGTTGAAAATGAAGCAAAGAGGTCTCAGCCAGGTTTTCTGCCCTGAAGGAGGTTGGCTTTACTTCAGGTTCACAACATCTGATAGATGAACCCACAGTAGATCTGGTAGCACATTGTTACACGTCTACAACCATTGAGACCCTGAAGAATCGGTCCCCAGAAAGGGCTAGTCAGGGTGACTGCAACTGGCAGTATCTAACATTGACCAGCCTGACTATCCCTGACCTCCCTTGTCTGTCTACTCACCATTAGGAAAGGCTCCAACGACTCTGAAACGACGCTCACTCATTTCTCCAATAAGACTATGCATTTGTCATCCAGTACTTTGAATCTGTTTAGTCACGTTTGTAGATTTAAATGTCTTGGAGGCTGCTTATCTAGAGCTTTGGAATTCCAATTCAGTCTTCTCCACGACTCCACAACTAGTCATTGGATGTGTGTAGATATACAACAGATATATGAGTCGAAATGACCAAAAGTCGCAATAATCCTCCTCCATGATAAAAACCGACCTACCTTGTCATCTTACTCGAGATTCACCAACTAGAGATCCTCATGATCAATAAACTGGAACAGTCCACCAAATACCGATCTCTACCGAAAACGAACATCAAAAATCATCCATATAGCTCCCTGATCTCAACTCCCTGAACTCCCTGAACTTGTCAACCCCAAACTGCCGTCCCATGACGTCGTACCCGCAAACTACCCTGATCACGAGTTTTGATACGAGTTTTTCCAGCCCTCACGTGACTTCCAGCCCCTCACGTGACTTTCCAGCCCTCAGTGACTTCCAGCCCTCCCGTGACTTCGCACGTGTCTTCCAGCCCTCACGTGTCTTCCAGCCCTCGCGTGTCTTTCAGCCCTCACATGTCCGCATGCGGAAGACGATATTTGATCTCCAGTTTTTGGAGTGACCAGCAAAACACAAAAACGGGATATTTCAGATATCAAATTGAAGCAAAAACTCCGCTGAATCCCATTATCTCGTTTATTTCCCCATTTTCCCCACATTTGATTACGTCAGCACCAGTTTTGTGGTTTCATCTGAAATTAAGCGCAAGGTTTCCAACCTTAATTTAATCTAAAAGATCCAGCCCAACCCAGCGCCAGCCCGTATACCATCTATCAAGGGGTAGTTGGCTAGTGCGGAGTAACGTTGTATTCCGGGGAGTTTCGGAGTCCCGTGGAAGGACAATTGGTCACGTGGGAAGATAGTTGGTCACGTGGGGAATATAATTGGTCACGTGGGAAGATAATTGGTCACGTGGAAGGACAACGGGTCTGGTTGGTGAACGAATCAACAGTTTGATCTAGACCATCTGAATGATGAATTTGACCTGTTCACAATGAAATTTGCATCAGCCGCGACGTCCATTTGTGTATGTTACTTTGTCACCATCTGTGGTGGAGTGTCTCCCGGTGCTGATGACATGGTATCATCTGTTAAGGGCGATGTCGGTCTAGGATGCCATTCGTTAAAGGTAACCACTAGCGATTCAAAGACTTGTGACAATGTTACAACCACTCGTGATACCCCCCTTGTCTGATTCGAGCTACCACTAGCCGCGTCCCAATGGTCTTGAGAGGAGCTTGACCTCAGTCTCCTTTTGGAGTGCATAATCTAGCATCTAACGTACAATAAATGCGCCGGGTTTTTGTCAGGTGCAGTTCAGGTCACGTGAAGGAAAGATACGGAGCTGGTAGGTTGATTTTGGGAGCTCATCTTAGGTGAATTTACCAGATGATACTGTTTGACTGATGTTTGATTGTCTGAGCGCGATTTTCTGAGCGTGTTGTCTGAGAGTGATTTTCTGAGGGTAATTGTCTGATAGACACATTTCTACGTGCCTGAGTACAAGTACTATACTTGATCACAGCTGTGGAACCCGTGGTACGACTAACCACGTGCTGACACGATAAACGTCACGTTTGGTGCCTGTTTCAGCTGACACTAGCCCTGGCCTTGGGTTTGGCACTAACTTGAGAACAAGAGCCCACATGTCGCCAGGGTTACACAGCATCAATGTTTCAGCAATTCGGTGCGATTGGTATGGTACGATATGGCACGATTCAACACGGTAAGCAATGACATGACATCATGTGATACGACACGGGTACCAGGTTATGCCGGTACGATTTACGAGTCAAGTCTGATTAACTGGAAGGTTGATTGGTGCGGTACCAGATGACCGTTCGGTGCGGATCTGCTAGCAGCGTCGGTCTCTTTGGTCATAATGACAATGACTAAAGTATAGTAGTCGGAGCTGTTCGATCAATTACTGTTCTCATTATGATAATGGTTCTCATGTGTCCACTCCTGATTCAACAGTCAAGTTCGGAGGAGTATCTGCGGTCATGCCCTGGGGATTTGAAAAGACATTTTTGACATTTTTGACAGTGAAATAAGAGTATAAGGAAAAATCAAAGAAATAAAATAGAAATATACTGTCAGTTGCTTCATCCCTGTAATCGGCGATGGGGAAGACAAATAATGTTACGGCCCAAAATATGCCAATACCAGAAACCGCCAGAAATATCTTTTTTTGTTGGCCGAAACGTCAGTTTTCCGACGCCGTATCCGCTAATTAGGGTTACGGACCGCGCGAAGCGAATACGATAAGCGAGAGGTAGTCTTCTGAACTTCAATGGTAGTGAAAGTCACATGAATAGGAGTGGATAGTAACGGTGGTCACGTGATGGGAATAACACTACAGACCTAAGGGAGGATGTTTATGGACCTGGATATTGTATTTTAGTTGGTAGCAGTTCGGATGCAATATAGAATAGAAATCAACATGATTGAAGAAGATCGAAAAAGATTGACCATCTTTTCAACTTCGTTTACACTAGTGGAAAGTGGCAAATAAAAATTTCATTTTGAATGCAAATGTACTTCATCCGGGTTGAAACTCGGAGAGTAAATAAACTGACAACGCGGAGTCCAATGGTTATGTTTTTGGATGTAGTGCATTGATAATTCACCGGGAATGATTTGATACCGATAACACAATCACAACAGTTATTTACTCTGCAATCAGATTACGGAAAGCTTTTCAAAATTGGTGCACATGTCTTTCTGCAGAATCATTCAAACCGTTTGCTCTACAACCACGAATAGTGGTCAAAATTCCGCCCAATAAAAAGAATACTACTCTAAATCTCTTGAAACCAATGTATCTCTTACAAATGAAGTCTCAAAAATGACTTCCCCCCTCCCCCCCCAGTACTGTACCAACAAATCGGTATCCACTGCACCAAGGATCCGTGAAGAGCTGGATCGCACACCAAGGATCCGGTAAGCGCGGGATTCGCGGTTATAGGATTCCAAGACCTTCATTGATCTTTGAAAAACCCTCCGCCAATCACCACCTTATCTCTAGATGTAACTACCAATCGATCCATTCCGTCCAACAAGGGTCAACAAATGCAGAGTCTAAGCCGAGACAAGTCGAGACAAGTCTAGACACAGGGTTGCAATTGTATCTGAGACTAGACCAGCTGCTTGTTACGACAACTGGAATTAGTGGATATTATCCCCGGCTTCTTGATTGTCTTTCTATTGTCTTTTTTGGACAGTTTAACGAGCAGGATCAATGGTCTAAGGAGTCACTTAAAGGTGATTGATGGTAATATATTAATGGCTTGGAAGGGGCAAAAATACAAGATCAAGGATTGATAATAGCACTTAGGATGATATTTCGAACTAAACAGTGTCCTTAGATCAGATTCAGATCGATTCCCAACTGGGAAACGAACATAGTGTTTTGACCAGAATGGACAACGTGGTAGAATGACCGACTGAAGAGGGAGACTTGGACTTATGTTACAGCTGAGTTCAAATAACTCTGAATGACATGCTAGAAATTTCTGATATGGTACCGACCCCGGTTCTAACCTTTCCCCGACAATTCCGATTCCACCGATTATCTCAGTAATTCAAACAGCTACCCGAATCTGTATAAAACCCCGAAAAGTTCCAAAAAAGCACAAAACCACCACCAATTATACCCCAGTTGCTCTAATCAACTTTTGGTCATACTATCCCCCAGTTATCCCCAAGAATGTGCCACCCACAGCGGGTAGGCACACCCTTGACGTAATATCAGTCTGGCGTAATATCTGCTACAAAAACTAGTCATACGTGCTTGGTGTGCATATTAAAAGGGTCTCAGCAAGTTTAAACGAGTCTTTGATTCATTGTAGACTCAACAGTATCCACCCCAAGGGCGATGCTTACTAATCCAATAACAGCTGATATAGATTCATCTAACTTGCACAATAACGACGGTAGAATGAAACGTGTTATACCAATGAACTTCCCTGATAACTACGCTTACGGCAATTTTACTAACAAAATCCTGACTTCAATAATAATATGTTTTACCCTGCACCCGAATCAAGCAGGGACTCTACCCGATAATACCACTATGTGTTCGAATATTATTCCCCAAACGGAAGAGAGCACTAAAAATGGTGAGAATCGCTGGTATAAAGACTTTAGAAAGCTCTGGAACCTCTACAACAATGTCATTATTCCCAAAAGAGCAACTTTTTGTACTTTAGACATTTGACTAAGAATCCGTCATCACATTCGCCACTAGGAGTATCTGGGGCAGTGAAAGACTCTCGGCAATTTTTTAACAAGTGGATTAGACATCGGTTATACCATGGGGAACTTTCCCTTTGCCAATTTATTCTAATTTCCACCGTTGAGTTTTTTCTCCATTTTTCCCCGTTAATCCGGTTTAATGTGTCCTAAATAAAAATGCCGTCTTATTCCCCTAAACCCAATCCAGCTGTTCACCAAGTCAAAAGTCCAGCGACAGAGCCTTTCCAAACCTCAAAAGTGACCCGCCCCTGTCTGTTATTGGCCCCTGCTTTCTATTGCTGTCAAAAAGTGACTCGCTCCTTTCTGCTATTGGTTCCTGGCGAGTTAGAGGTGCAAATCAGGGCCTAGAGACGTTAGACTGCAGTCTGTGACACTCCAAATGCTTTGTATCTTGCCAATTGGCCTGCTGCTATCACGCACACAAGGTCAATAGTGTTTGACAGGTGTCAGCATGGTCTATGACTGAGTTGATGGTAAGTTTTTGTCAGAGGTAGTTCCGAAAAAACATATATATGCCAGCCAACTTATTAGAACGAGACGGATACAATGGCAGAGTCTGTGAGGTTGTAGAGTTACTATTGAGTGAGTTAGGTATGGGTGAAGTTGCAGTAAGGGATGGCACTGGAAACAGGTCAAAGTCAATGAGTAAAATCAACTAAAGAAAACAATTTTGGGTAAAAAAAACAATCTATATCATCATCTTATCATGGTCTCACCATCCCACTCAACTCCAAGAATTAATATCAAATACTTTTGATATTCCAATATTCAAAACTACTGGGCATGAAGCCGGCAATTTGAGCGCGCCTCTCGCGAAATTATTATAGCTCCACGGTGACGTGGATCAAACACCTGTGCCAAGAATGCCGGTTTTACAACTTCTTGACGTTTTAATGACAATAACCGACGATATGTCTAGGCAGAAATACGACATGGTTCAGATTGATGGAAACCAGACAGAAAATCGATCCAGTAAAAGGATGGATATGAATCCCCACAGTTTGAAGAGCACATAATCAAAGTCCAAATCTCAATATGGCTCCTATTAAGCCCAGTAGAAAATCCCAAAGTTTTGGTATGCACTAGCATCTGAAACGGTCTAATACAGATGTGGACTATTTTTGGTCCATGGAAACTGTCTTATTTCAGGCTGTGTTACATAATACTGGAGTAGCGTGTATTTTTCGCGACTTTGACACGTTTCGACACCTCCACACAATAGTTTTAGACTGGGCATGCCCTGCTACTGGTATGGGTGGAGTTTTCAACCAACAGGGGCGGGTCTAAGAGGGTCTAAGACCACCTATTGGAGTTAGTCTGAGCTCCTTATAGTGGATTTGTGTTTCTAGAAGGCGATTTGGGGCAGTTAGCAGATCTTGGGATTAAATATCAAGGATTATTTTTAATAGTGAGCAGATGAGCTGGAAAAATCCGACATAAAATTCAAAAGTAAATCTGGAGAATCCAGAGGCACTAAATTGATCTCTGGAGCTGGAAAAATGGCCAAATTCGCCCCGATCTAACCAATATTATCCCCAACAATCCCATTCTCCAGCACCTTTCTAGATCATATTAAGAAATTTCTATGGATATTTTCATGTATTTTTTTCTACTCACTGTGTAGAATAAATGACACCAAGTGGGTCTGAAAAGCAGCCAGCATGAGAGATTGATGAGGAAATGTCCAGATTCACTTCCTACGGACGGCTCATTGGATTATTATGCCACGGAGAACCTCTGGGCTCTTTCTGGGCTAGTCTGTTCTGGACAATAAGTTCCAGGGTGCAGTAATGGGCAGTAGAGAGGTTAGTGGAAAGTTGACAATGGGTTTAGACTGCCGAGTAGGTGTTTGAGGTGCTACTTGTAGTAATGCAGCTTTTGTGGTTGGGCGAATGTAGTGGCCGAGGGGTTGAAAATACATGGGAAAAGGAAAAAAATTGAAAAATTGGAAAAATTGGAAAACGGTGTAAAAAAAAAAAATGAAAGAAGAAGAGTAAATCATAATTTAATTTCGTTTGAAAATTTGACAGAATTACCCCATTTCGTCAAAATGACGGCACTTTCACCCTCCTTCATCAGTTCTACTCTGACACATGTCATGGTCTCTACTGTTAGATACAGCATACCCTACATCTCTGGCTGGAGAAACCCTAGACAGAATCAAACAAAATCATCTCATTCTAAATCACATTACAATCATATTCCTCTTTTGAAAATTCCAATTCAGGCAATATTCACCAACCTTCACCGACACTCCCACAATCTGTACTGGTTCAAAATAAGCTCGGTTAATTTTTTTAAGCGAGTCGTAATTCCAGTATCGTACTAAATCCACACTAGGGAACCTCCAGCTCGGTTTTTGTTGCTCAGATAAGCTTTAAATTGCTACCCAACAGTATTAGACGTGTTAAGAACCAATATTTCTTTTTTTTCCCTTCCTCAAACACCCCAGTATCCCGCTAGTAGTGTCGTCTGACACCCAACTCCAAACTCCGAGAGGTCCGACATCCTAAACCTTATTTAAACTATGCCTGCACCGAAATGTTAAAAAATCCATCTTTTGAATTTTCCACCATCACACGCCAGCCCAGGAATTGTGTAGAAAATTGATCAAAAAATGGAGACAAAAATTTGACGGATGGACGGTAAATGTGGTTTTTTTTTGGCGCTCATAAATTATACAAATTTGGGTAGATACAGTTGAAAATCGTTCGAAAATCGTTCAGAAGAATTAAAAATAATAAAATAAAATCAAATCAAACCAAAGCCTCAAATTTACCTTACCTTACCGCACCCCCACCACCACCCCCCACCTTTTCGCTGCACCTGCGTCTGTGTAACTTAACTCTCTGCTTCGGTTTGTGTCACCTACTTTTTTACTCACACAAAAACAAAAGGCACAAAAAAACAACGGCCCTGACACACCCATGATTGCTACGCAGGCCGCTAGACGACCAGACCGACCAGTCTGTCCAGGATGCGGCGGTCCCTGTCATCACGTGACCCGCGATATTATGCCATGGTGCTGTCAGCTGGCCGAACGGAAGAGTGGACACAGAGAGACGAGGGAGGTCTGAGAGGAAATCAAAGCGCAGCAATGGAATCAGTCGATTGAGAAGAATCGAACGATGTTATTATTTATTGCGTCTGGGTGGTCTTTTCGTCGTTTGTGCCGTTCTCTTTCCTTTCCGTCTTGTGTGCTGTTTGTGTCACTATCCAGGTGGCATAATATCGGGGTGCGCGGGTGGTGTCAATGCGTATCAATTGGGCAGCGATCGCGAAGCATCTGTCTACAGCGTATCGGATAACCTCCGCGGCAGTCGATGCGGTTCAGTGACTAGGGAGAGTGACACTAGTTGGGTGTGGTGACACTATGGGGCTGCGTTGAGTGACAGAGGGCTTGTTCTCAAGGAGTGGAACGAATGCGTCGGTGAGTATACTGGGCTATTTGGGAGTCTGGAGGAGCGAGTATGATTCAGAATTGCAGTTGAGGCGGTATCGCCATTCTGCGTAGTTGTGGTGATGTGCCGACGTTGTACAAGTACAAGTACAAGTACAAAGTACAAGTACAAGTACAAATACAAGTACAATCTACTCGTACAAGTACTTGTACTCCATTTGCATTATTGAAGTGACTAAATTGACTCTGGATACCACCGCATTATTAATACCCGTCGCCATTGTCATATTATGAGTGTCGGAAGTCCGCTGTGCGTGGAGGGTAACCAAGTACAAGTGCTGTACCGGGATAGGTCAGATGGTGGTCAATGGTCAATAACGATGAACCAGGTGTTACGACTTTCAAGTACACTCAATGTCTCTCACACTGGTTGTCTTTGTGCCGATCTGACCTTGGAGGTGCAGTGCATACTACAGGCCATACAGTGTCTTCCGCGATAAAGCCGTGATACTGCACAGTTCGTGGGGGCCATGTGCAGTAAGTCCGCCATCCGACTTCAAGCATCGGCCTAGACCTTTGCGGTATTTTCCCCTACACCGTAGTTGTGGTGCTGACTACATGGGCGCGGTGGTGCCCATCACATGGCTCATGTGCCCACTACATGGGAGCAGTGGTTCCCATCACATAGTCCATGTGTCCCCTACACGATCCATGTGGTGACGACGCGATCCATGTGGTGACGACGCGAGGCCAATGTCATAGACAGCAATGTGTCCCCATGTGCCCCCATTTGCCGCCATGCTGATAACGACAGCCTCTACGATTGGCCATGAGCTGTGGAGCAGCTAGTATCATAAAATATCTGGTCGAGCCCCGGGCCGTGGCCAGACTTGCCATTCACATGGGTTTCAGCTTTGTCTGCTCGGTTGTTGATAATCTGGAAATTACATCGTCATGTTGGAACCAGTATGGGCTGATTCGTGATGCATCTAACCTGTAAACGCAAAGCCAGCACGGGTTGTGGTAATATGGGGAGGAGCAGGAGCAGGAGCAGGAACTGGGAGCAAGAAGCATGGAGCAAGGTGCAAGTGAGCACATTACTGGGCTACCGCGGGGGGGGGGGGGGGGTGGGGGAATGTGTCAGCCGCCCCCCTGAGTCTTAGTCAATCATCATAAAGGGGGGCGTCAGTTTTAGCGATCGTGGGGGCAAGTACTAACGCTCCGACTATATTCGCACTGTTCCATTGGTCTGCTTACCAAGCACCAACTGCGACTTTCCCACGTGCCGCCGAAACGCCGGGGTCGTCGATTTGTGTCTCAAAAAAATATCCATTTTATCCGAATATCCGGGTTTTTTATTGGCGTTTTTTTAATTGTTATTAATTGCGCTCGCTTGCACCGTCCATTCTGATGCACCCTGCTGATAGTGACGTCAGACACGTGACCGAGTTAAACAGCAAGCTGACCAGACAATGAAAGCGTAGTCAGAATATTATGTGGCCAAATAATATCGAGCCGTTTGGTAGGTCTTTGTGTTTTTCGTTTTGCGTTTGGCTTTGGCTTTGGCTTTTTTCGTTTTGCGTTTATCCACTTTTCGCTTTTCGTTTCCTATTTCCATCTTGCATGTGTGCACAAACCCTAAATTAAGATTGACCCTATATCGTCACATCCGTCTGTGCCCGTGTGGTGTGTGCATGCACCTGTCATGTGGGTTGGCTGGTGTAAGGGGGCGAATACTTTGGGGGCAGTTTCGAGGGGGTTATAGAGGGTATTTTAACTGGCTAACTAAAGCAACAAGATAACCAAACTCGAGGCTATCTAATGAGCGTGTTTCTGACTCTGTGGCGCTATTATTGGCAGAATTAGGGATGTAATGCGGACTTTGGACTTAGAAATGAACTTGGAAAAATATTCAGAAATGTCAGCGAGATACAGAGAGCCGTGAAAGATACAGAATACGACGTAGAGCACGCTTGCACTTCCACCTTGTCTCTATGACCAATATTCATCAAGCTACGCCCATTCGAAAATCCCCAACCAAAAATAAAGTTGAAGAGCAAAAATTAATATTGCTGACTACTCACGCGAAAATTACCCCATTGCGAATCAGAAAAGAGCTGAGTCATCACCACGACGGTGCCAGCCCCATAACTAAGTCAGACCCTGTATTACTGTATTAGTCAGCACTTCCGCCAGAGGTTCTCCTCCTGCCACATGCTGCAGCTGCACGGGATGCACAAGGCAAATATTATCGTGGGTCGCAAAACACAAAGTCTAAACTCTAATCCTAGTCTATATATCAACTCCCTTTACCTGGACGCTGGTACCGACTGACTACAAGTACGACCTTGTACCCACAACATTGACTCTGTCAGCCCATCACATTCGCCCAGATTTGCCACCACATTGCCCGTATCTCCCCCACCACACCGCCCCTGTAGTGCCCACCACGCCGCCTCTGTCGTGCCCACCACTCCACCTCTGTCACCACCACCACCACCCCCTCCAGCGCCACAATGGACAAGAAACGATCAAAGAAGTCGACGCTGACACAGCAACAACGCAACAACAAGCGCCAGAGAGCTAACGCACAGCAATTGGACGTGCTCCGCCACGAGTATCGTCTGTGTGCCACTCCCGACGCTGCCACACGACGTCGAATAAGTGCTCTTATCGATATGACTGAGCGTAGCGTTCAGATTTGGTTCCAGAACACGCGTGCCAAGCAGAAGAAGGCTATGCGCGGTCGGGAATCTCGCGAGGACGACTTTGACGACGGTCTTGCTGATGTCAGCGTGGATGACGTCAGCGTGGATGACGTAAGCATGACGGCTGACGTAATCAACAGTCCTGTTGACGTAATCCACCATCGCACCGACGTTAGCAGTTCCGCAGACATGCTCCACCACTTTGGCGCCGACCTCGTCACAACCCCCATCCAAACTCATTTCAACCACTTGCTCGCAACCCCACCAACCTCTTCCTCGTCGTCGCACGTGACCACGGTTGACTCACCCGCCTCGTCCATCACCGACTTCTCCACCCTCGGACACATGACTCCTAACCTGACCCCCACCACACCGCATCAACGTTGACCCTCCCGCCCATCTTCTTCCCCACCCTTTCGCTGACTATTGGAAATTGGCGCCGACTTTCGCCCCAACTTTCTCTTGCTTACTACCCCAGCACAGACACCATGCTGTATCACATGACCTCGGAGAAGACGCAGTTTCGCATGCAGTTTCCCTTTTCGGCGATTGAGGAAATCCACGTGAGCAGAAACCCCAACGATACTTTCGGAGCTCTTAATCTGACGCTCAATTGCTCACCCAGCTTTTCGATCCAGACCCCAAAGGCTCCAGGAAGATGGGTCGGCTGTCACGACTTTTCCGAGGGCAAACAAGCGAGTAACGTGACTACTCACGTGTGCAACGGTCCCGCAACGGTGTTGCAACAGCAGCTTTCGCGGGTGTTTGCCCTGCGCAGCAACCATGTGAACGGTCACGTGTCACGACGACGGCTCGCGGACGTCATTGGGTCTTCTGACATAATCGGATCTGCTGACGTAATGGGGACTGTCGCCGTCGACACCTCCAACCACATGATCTCCAGTCATGTGGGCGACTTTGAGCTGAGCGTGACCAGCCACTGTGAGCCGTCCCACATGATCGAACCGACGCCGACGCCGACGCCAGTGGCCAACCACCACCATCATCGATCTGCTGACTCAGTCGCTCACGTGACAAACCCTAGTGGCCACGTGACCAACCATAACCACCTGTCCGACCCCGCCGCCAACCTCACATCCACGATTCTCGGAAACGTGACGCCAGGACACACGACACCGGTTCTGGACGACGGGTTCGAGCTCGGTCACGTGACTGACATCAACGACCTCGTCAGTGTTGCGCAATTGTTGCCAAACCACGTGACCGAGGCCGAGCTCGCGAGCAACTGTCACATGATTGCCAACAATGCCTTTACTTTGGATCCGTCTACTCCTCTGAGTCCGTTTTCGGGCACGTTGGATTATCTGGAGTATTACTAATGTCTAACCCGGACGCTTACTAATCTACATTGGTCAACTGACCGTGGTCTCCTGACCGTTTAATTTATTGCCCTAGGCCTATATATCTATATACATTCTTTACTTGATAGTTGGTTGTAGTGTAACAGGTGTGTAGTCTTTATGATCAAAGACAGGTATGTAGTCTTTATGATCAAAGACAGGTATGTTAGTCGTTATTATTATCCAGATTGTTGTTTTGTGGCGGTCAAAAATAGTTATAAACTACTGTACCCTCAAATTTATAACTATTTTCAACATTTTATTCATGTTTTTTTTTTTTTTGCTATTGGCCATTTTTGAATCTCCGTATCCGCAGCGGATAGGCGGGCTACATGTACGATCGATGCACATGCATCTGATCTGCACATGCACGTTACCTGTACATGCACGTTGGCTGCGGGTCGTTAGTTGGTGCGTTTTCCCTCTTTACCAACTCCCAACAGATATAGTTGTAAATGTAGCGGATTTTGTTCTTGATTTCTTACATGTCACTAAAGGGAAAAATAGGGGAAAAGAATGGGAAAAGAATGGGAAAAGAATGGGAAAAGAATGGGAAAAGAATGGGAAAAGAATGGGAAAAGAATGGGAAAAGAATGGGAAAAGAATGGGAAAAAAGAAGAAGAAAAAAAAGAGAGGGATGAACTATTGAAGAGATGAATTGCGCAAGGATTGAGGAGACGTGAGTATGGAGATGGGATTGGCGGAGTATGGAGATGGGATTGGCGGAGTATGGAGATGGGATTGGCGGAGACCGGAGATGGGGTATGGTTTGGGAGGTGGTAACACAAACACAGAGAGATTGGAACTAGACAAGAACAGCTCTCCTGATGTCCGAGATTGACTGTGATTGAGACGTTTTAGGCGACGAGAGTGGCGGTCATGGGCAGATCCTGGGGAGTTGTTTCTGGGTGATTTTTGCAGTCTGTCTCATTCGGTGTGTTGGGTATGGTTACAGGGATCATGTCAGAGAATAACACAGAAGAAAATGGACTGAATAGGTGAGTCTGAGTGTACACGCCTGAGTTGACAAGCCTGAGTGGACAAGACTGAGTGGGTGAATGGTATGTCGTTTTCTATACTGCTAATCACAAGAAATGTTTTGACCACCAATTAGAGGCCGTCAATGACATGGTTCAGTGAGGACTGAAGTCTGTGTCGTTGTGGTCTAGCTTGTGTCAGTTTCAGGGCTGTTTTGGGCAACTGTGACACGGTGTTGCTCTAGTTGTGACATGGCAGGTAGTGTTACCGAAGTTGTGATGGCAGTTGGCTATTCAAATGAAACTCACCAGACCGTGGATGCCGTCAATGCCTGTGCCCAGATACGTTAGTATGTTCACGTTAAACAATCGACTTGGTCTTTTCTACTGAGCCACATGACGACGAGTCGATTCATACGACCTCTTTGTCGAGTCAATTCGCATGTTAAGAGTCCGTGATTATGCCACGTCAGCCCCAAGACACCTCTACACTACTTTCACATGCTCTCACGCTTTTGCTCACATGCTCTGACTCCCTTTACCTAGGTGGTGGCGCGACATGGTTCGATTTCGAGCCTCGTGTCTTCGGCTGGACCCCCACTCTGCTCACATGCTCACAGATGCATGGCGGACGGACTTCATGTTGCAGATCGACTTGGTACCAGTCTCAGTTTAGGGTTGTTTTTGGTTTTGGGCGCGTATCGTGCACCCCAGAGCCATACGGCTGCAGCTGCGGTATGATATTGTACGACTGCTCAAGCATATACGGCTGCTCGTATGCCCATTCTGCAATCCTGCGCGAGTCGTATTCTGTTGGTGCGAGGTTATGCGTCGACGGTTGATATTGGCTGTATGGCTCCCGAGCTGCACCCCAGACTGCCGGCTCGGTGGAGATTTGAGATGCGAGAAGGTTGGAGGATGGAGATTGGGGTTCCGGGCTCTAAAGAGCTCCAGAGTCGGGAAAGAGTGAGCCTGCTGGTCGATGCGGTGGTTGTCAATGCGGTGGTGGCCGATGCGATGGTGGTCGATGCGATGGTCTACGTTGACCTTGGCTACTGCGATTGTTTTCACTAATTCCTTGTTCCGACAAAGTTGGTGGTCCTCCGATAACCCAATTTTTGTGGGGTAGAGGTGCGTTGGACCCGACCTGGTACCGAGGCAGATACGAGGAATCTCTGCCAACCAGCGGGTGACGATACTCCAAGGCGGTTGATTTCAAGTTTTCACAATATGTTTTTAGCATTTCTTACCGACAATGGATTGTGTCGTGTCCACTACACACAATGACTTGTTGAAAATAATGTCACGAATTTAAAACATTCTTTATTGCAAACCTTGTGCAACATGCAAGGTTGGATGTTATCAGTTTGGATATTTTGGCCGATTTTCTTGTTGATAGTTTTTGTCGATATTTTCGTGCAAATATTTCACACAATATTTCGGACAATATTTTGGTCTCACATTTCGGCCCAATATTCTCGGAAAGGGGTCGGTCGGGAAATTATTGCGGGGAAGGCATAAGAAAAAAAATCGCGTGATCATCGGGTCACGTGATAGTGGGATCGGGAGGCGCTGGATAGGACTGCACTGGGGTCCTACAGTTGAATTGGTTCGGCTAGAACTTTTGCACACGGTTGTTATTATGGGATGTGGCGGTTGGATTCAAGGAGGGGTTTTTTAAATATTTTTTTTTTAAAAAATAGAAAAAAAAAAAAAAAAAAAAAAAAAAAAAAAAAAAAAAAAAAAGAAAAAAAAAACATATCGATCCGCCATCAAAAAGTTGCAATATGAGAACGTGGCTGAGTGGCTGGGGACCTCAAGGGTTCTTTTCTTGTTGAATAACGGCAGTTTTGTGTTTGATTTGGGGGTGGAATGATGAGAACGGCTGGATTCTGCGCAAAAAACTGAGTTATTTTAGAGATATGATTCTAAAGGGATAGAAGTTGACAGATATTCACGCCAACGGCTTCAATCGGACATTTTGGCCAAGTTCTAGACATTCTGTCTGACTTTTGGATTCATTTGGAGTCACTTTGAGTCATGTCTGGAGTATCGTACATACCTACAGGATGTACATACTGTACCAGTAATACGATTGGGTTGAGGTGTAAAGTGTATGAAAAATAGGACCATTTGTTTATATATTTGAAATATCAGGAGAAAGACAATGACGAGAATGGTTCTTTTTTTCCCACGATGTCTCTATCGTTCACAATTTGCAGTTATTTTCATTTTTTTTTCATACTAATTCTTTTGGGTATGAAACTTTAAAAAGGAGATTGTTGTTTTTTTGTCCTCTTTTTCTTTTCTTTTCTGTTTTTTTTTTTTTTTTTTTTTTTTTTCGTTTTTACTCATTTCCCCAACTGCTCTGGAAATGCACACAATACGCCTCCCGCAACTCTCGTAAACATGACTCGTGCACGTCTGGATGCTGGTGTCACAGATCTGCGGTGGCGGAAAATTGCCAGCTTTCGGGGCTTTTGGTGGTTGCTGATTGGCTCATGGTTTAGAGATTTATTTTCGAATTGGAGAAAAGAAAAAAGAGCAAAATCAGGCAAAAGACAGCAAAAATCAGACAAAAATCAGACGAAACAGAACAAAAATCAGACAAAACAGAACAAAAATTAGACAAAACAGAACAAAAATTAGACAAAAATCAGACAAAAAAAAAAGGGTGCTGACGGACTTCAAACATGGATCTAAAACCCCATGGGGATACAGTATTATCGTAAACTACCGGTAATATGGAAATTACACCCGACAGGAATAAAGACATTTCAACGGGAGTAAATATACTCGTTCAATACAATGTTAAATATAATATTCAATCACACAGATAGGGATGACGATAAAACAAGTCACACGACCCTCATACACCTCTCAGGACCCGTGTGGCACGTGATCCGGCCCAATTGACCGTTCTGATGTGTTGTGAATACGGCGAAAATGTGTCGACAAAAAAATGTCGTTTGCCACATAACGATTTCGCTCAGCTGATGCTCATGCAGGGACGCAATGCGGTGCATCTGGTCAAGGTTTAATTTGAATAGGGAGTGGGAGGGATATTGAGGTCTTGGGGTTCTCGTATGAAGGTGATATTGGTGCCCGTAAACTCCCCATCACGTGACAATTCCAATGCTTCTACTTTTGTTTCTGTAGCACCAAAACTCGTCAAAGTAGACGCGCTTTTTCTCTCACGCGCGTCAGCCAAAATACAGCTGTACGCACACCCCCACTCCAATATTGAGAGCACTAAACGTGATACCCCGCACTGGAGAAGCGGAGATGGTAAGTTGTGCGATGGAATGGGTCACGGGAATTCGAGGAGATCACGTGATTTTTGGGTGGGTCAGGATAGGGTGAAATTCGTGGTTGATTTTCCTTAGAATTAATTTTTTTTAAAAAAAACTGAAAAAGTTTTAAAAAAGGTGAAATTG
Organism: Yarrowia lipolytica; assembly: GCF_001761485.1. Taxonomy (NCBI): domain Eukaryota; kingdom Fungi; phylum Ascomycota; class Dipodascomycetes; order Dipodascales; genus Yarrowia; species Yarrowia lipolytica. Next base: position 1,916,050 of record NC_090770.1, on the reverse strand, counting down.
TATTTGAAAAAAAAAAAATTGAGAATAGTAGTAATAGAATAATAATAATAAAAAAAATTAAAAAAAGGGTGAAATGGATTTCCTTACAAGTAGAACCAATTTTTTGTCTCCGTATATCCAATCATGAGCGTCTCCGGTTCTGGAGTGAAAATTCGTCTGGACTGCTCCAGGACTGCTCTAGGACTGCTTCAACTTCAACTTCAGCAATCCCGGTCAGGCTGGTCTGTCCTCTGATCTGATGAGCCACCGTCAACCTGAGTCCTATCTACGTACAGTCCATTGATGTGTCTGATGAGCTAGCGGCTGTTGTCAGGAAATACCTCTCCGTCTTCTGACCACCTTCCGACCTTTGCCGACATGTTTATCATTCTTGCACGTGGTGTCTTGACGCGGTGTCTGGACGCGGTGTCTGGACCGCATCTCACCTGGGGGTAATGAGGGCTGACAACTGTTTTCGCGACAAACACTTACTAACTTGCTTGGAGGACTCATCTCAGCATTTGACCATCGCCTTCACCGCTGTCTCCATCAATTCCATTCCACCAAATAGCAGCTGATTGCACTTTTGAGCGTTGAAGTGGACCCAGTCTAGTCCCGGGGTCAAGAAGTCTGGTTGAGCAACTATACTTTTGTGACTTTTCGCAATAATTACTTTTCGCAATTGTTCTCGCAATTGTCGCTTTGCGCAGCAGGTTCAATCTCAATAGATCCATACTGTGCCTTCACTACCCCGTTTCCAAACGGCTAGAATGGATTCACAAGGTAGGCCATTCAACACTGGTTCCGCCGAGTTGACTGGAATGGAACTGGTTCTGTGACGATCAGAGGAGACCAAGTGTTTTTCACAATATAATGGTGTGCAGTAACCATCAGCCATCTCTTCCTCTTCCAATCGCTCTATAGAAGTGCGTGGTTGTTTTTCCGTCAGTTGAATCCTTTGGTGGCATCCTAGGGGACCCCCTGTCGGTCTGCTCACCGTACAGTCACAGTGGCCGGCCCTGTTGATCTGGTCGGCAGCAGCGAGACCGGCGGGACCAGGGCCAATCATGGCAACGGTCCTACAAGTTGACTGTCGCTCGACAAACTCGATGGATATGGGCTGTTCTGGGCAGCGTCGAACCTCCTCGGAGTATGTTCAAATCACCAGTTGGTTCGGAAGAAAGACGAGGTTCGATTTTAGATCATTTTACTGGCACCATTATTACTCGAACCATCATACCGTTCTCGAGTTGGATGCCGAGTACAGCTGTCTTCCTCCGAATGCGGACTAGCCCGAATGGCCAGACAAATTGGAGGTTGAGAGACGTGAGTTGAGCGTCGTGAGATTGATCGAGAGAGACCTGCTCGAAGAACAAGCGCAGCCCGGTGCCTAGAAGGTCTATGCAGTGTCGATAGAACCAGAGAATGTCGATAGAATGTTGATGGAACAATGCCACAAGATGATACAACTTTGAAGCTAGATGGAATATCCATTGTTTCCGTGTTGTCTACTGGCTATTCTCCTTACTTGGGCCCCAGCTAGTTTCCGACCGAGACTCCAACTGACTTAATAACACTGACCATCTTGTCGAGTCCGAAACCACCTGAGAACAGAAACGCTTCAGAAAAAAACACCTCCGAACAGAAACACCTCCGAACAGAAACACCTCCGAACAGAAACACCTCCGAAAAGAAACAACTCCGAACAGAAACATCTCAGAACAGAAACCACCCGGAGGTTGGCAACACCACACCACGCAATTTGGTCATGTCAGTGCGAAATCCGAGTGGAGTGGTGTTTGCAGAAATGAGAAGTAAGCCATCCCAACTAACTCCCAACTACCAATTCCCACAGTCAAACTACCTTCTCAGGCTTTCCAACACACCCAACTAACTCTCAACTAACTCCCAACTATTACTATATTGGCGGATACCGTCTGTGGACCAGCCACACTCGCCACGGCCACAATCGCCACAGCCAACCGCCCACAATCTCGTCGACGTAACTTTCCGGACTCTTGTGAACCCTTTTTGAGGTGCCAATAATATCTGCAACATTGACCCTGGCAAATAATAAGTGTCGATAATATTGTTGATATTGAGATGAGTGGGCTGGTGGTGGAGATGGCGGTGGGCCAGATCACGTGAAGGGCGGAGGAGCCGTTCTTGGAGTTGAGGTGGTCATTATCCGAATGATTTGAGTCATATCACAATGGCAACAAGCACTTGACGATCAGACACTTGACATCCACCCAAACTACTTGATAACCAAAACCATCGTAGTCCCCAGCCCTGATAACGCCAGTGCTGATAAGGATGGGACTGTGCGGTTAACCTCCCGAGATTAGCCGCCTCTATCGCTGATCTGTGGCTGCATCGTTGGCTTCTCGTCGTTCTTCTTTCCGGCAATGACCACGTATAGAAGCAGAGGCAGCCAAAAGAGACACATTGTTGCCAAAGACACACTATTCAAGCACACACGTGAACAACCACATGTGAGAGACAGTAATCACGTGTGGATGTGGTTTCTCGAGCCTGGGGTGGGTCCGTTAGACCGGTAGTTCTCCATTGGTCCGTAGATTAGTAGAGCAAGATGGTGGCCCTGATGGTGCTCGCACAGTACTCCTGGTGGTCCGATTATGTGCTTGCCCAGTTGTCCTGGTGCTCCTGGTGCAGTGCTTCGAAGCTCATCTTGATCAACTCCTCCATCATCGTCGATCAGAGGCTGTGTGGAAGGGAGATTTATTGAGCAGAAAGCAACCCGAAAGCGGCGCAGATGTACCGGCATTGTTTGAGTGTCACCGACGAAAAGAGCGATTAGAATCTGGACTTGAACTGGAGATGAATCGCGATACAAAAGTCTGTCTTCTTTCTTTTTCTCCACTCGAGATTCCCTAGTCCACCTCTCTCCAGCTGCCAAAATCACCATTCCAACCCAGATTTGAGAAGCTCTGTCGATGGCGTTTCCTGTTCAGACATCAGCCTGGGTACCGCTTCAAGGCCCCGTCTTGCAATGAGGGAGAGAGTGAGAAGATGGAGGAGTGGATGAGTGGATGAGGTCGTCGTCATCAACTACACCAAAGAAACCACCCAAGCTCTCTGGAGTTGTCAAGTTGCAGTAGCAGAGTGACAACACACGAAACTGAGAGTGATCAACACCGACTCAAGTAGAATCGAATAGAGTCCAGTAGAAAAGAGCTGGATTGACAGTCTACTGGAACGAACCCGAAACCGGAATTGAAGACCCGGAACGTCCATTTGGCAATCTACCCATCCCAAAACAAAACACAAGATGGACAAAGTCGAGCTAGGCACTATTTGGGTCGGTGCGATGCTTGGAATCCTTGAATTGAAGTCAGCGGCGGTCATTGCCGCTGTCAGTGGCTTTCACCTACAATCTACCGCCTTCAATGTTCCGCCTTCAATCTACTGCCTTCGATCTACCACCCTTCATCCTAGTCAGCAAGTCTGCTAATATCCACTCACTTCACTCAATTCACTTTACGATAATGTCAAGCCAACACCAACTAACGTCACATTATCTCCACTGTCATTTTTGTCTTGTTTTCGCTATTCTTCATCTCCAGTTGGGTTTTTGTCAACGCTCTATCTGCTCCTCAAGTCCAAGAGTGCAAACTCCTGATAAATCTCTGCGACTGGTGCGAACAACCCCTGAGCAACCTCTGTGGACAACCCCTGAGCACCCCCTGCGACTGGAGTAGGGACATAGGGTCAGACCAACTCCGAAAGTACGATACTGTAGCAATTTCTCTCCCGTCTATGTCGACGGGTGATGAGATGGTGTGGCGTTAGAGCACTGATATCTACTGTCTATGGTCTAGTCCATAGCCTACACTCAACTACAACAGAAACTAGAATACGCCCGACGCCCTATTTCCATAAGAGCCAATGGAACTACATTGTCATTGGCCTGGACCAGGTTCAGCTGAAACGAGAGTTTGTCGGGGTCCTTAGCTATCCTGTTCTGAAATCGGTGATTCTGAGAACGGAGACTTCTAAGAATGGTTCAGTCGGTCGAATTACTAGCATTCAACAGTCTCAACAATGTTTAACCGATTATCTACAATCATTACATTACATACTGTACAGTATTTCACATTCACCAGCATCGTTTGACCAGATGACTACACCACCAGATTCCGACTCCTCACCAAATCACGGCAACTTGGCACCTCGAAATGATGACGTTAAGATTCATTTGAAGGTCACTCCACCAAATATCAGTCCAAGTTCCCGTCACCAATCTGTCCCCAGACTAGTTTCAACCAGCTACCTGTGACATGACTTCTACTGCCACAACCTTCTCAACGGCCACATCCACTGCCACATCTTCTTAACTGCCAATTGTCTCCGCCCTGCTTCCTCATCCGGCCACCTTCGGAGTCCGTTGCACAAACTCAGTGTTCGCAAGCGTTTGAGAAGCGGTGATTTACAGCGGAAGAGCGACCTGGCAAGAGCCGGTCTTACTGATTCCGACAACCACTTGCTGTCCATATCACGAAGGCTGTACCCTGTGTTGGTCACTCCTTACACTCCCATCCACCTCTTTACACTTCCCAAACCCCTGTCAGCACCCTGTTTCATGTCGCTCCGGATCGGCGCCAACGTCACAGATCGGCTATCTGCGCATGCTCCACACGAGCAGGTTTCACGCCAGTGTCAGAGCTTGAGCCGGATTTGCACCTGCTCAACGCAGGGAAGCGTGGGGCTGTCCAAACCTCTCTCCATTGGCGGTGTGGCGGTCATCTCGTCCCACCTCCTCCATTGGCTACGGCTACTGTGGTTCCCTGATTATCTATACAATCTCCATTCTCCATCCAAAGCCAGCCACCATCCCGCTCTCCACCTCCATCCTGCCGATCATACCCCGGATCAACATTAGCTCGAGAGCCGCGTGCTAGTGCGAGACGTACATATCGACAGATGTCGTGGATGCAACGGGGAGACAAGAGAAAGACATGTGGCCGGAATCGGAACCTGCAGCTATGCAACTAGAGACCCTGGCTTGAGGAGCTTCTCAGACCCTGTGAAGCTTTGTTGGGACCGGGGGCATGAGACTGGTGGAACGTCGCCGGGTATCCCTGGATGGGGCTACGCTGGCTCCGAATGCAATCTGAGATTGGCTCTCGGAATGACTCGTCTCAGATCGGCCAAGGCATATCTCGGAGATGGCCGACATTGGTCAGCCGTGGGTCATGGTGCGGGATACGGGATACGGGATACGGGGGGATGTGGTGGAATCGAACTAGCGGTAGGAGCACGACTGTATTGGAGGAACTGGACTGCTGGGGTACTGCTTGTACTACTGGACTACGGGGCTGTATTGTACTGGATGTTGTACCATGTACTGAACTACCGGTAGGGCTGCTACTTGATGCCGCTATTAGTGCGGACATTGGTGCCTTGAACGCTAGTCAGTGAGGATCTTCCCCATGTTGGCGAACTGGTGCTACGAGAAACAACGAACCAGCTAGGGACCGGGGATTATTCAGGGGCTTTATTGATGGGGGTTGCGGCAAAGGTAGAGACTCCTAATAAGTGTTACTACTGAGTAGTTGGTACGGGTTTGCGAGACGGGTTCGAGTCAGAAAAGACGAGATGAAGGTCTGGTCTGAGGATCTGGATTCTGACAAAAAAAAGATCAGCTGACTCGAGAATCTGATTCTAGAGATGTAATTCCCCCAGCACCATGGCTAAACATCCAGGAGTGGCCAATAATTCGAGTGTGAGAGGTTCGGGTCGTAATCTGACATTCGGGTCATAAATCTGGGCTAGGAGGCTCGTTCTTATCTCAACAGAATCACCACAGCGGCTCTAGCGGCTGAAATTTTCTTCAATATCAACCACCTCCCCACAGCACAGTAACCGCGCGGCAACATCGCGCCTACTCTCTGCCCTCAACTCCGCAATCACCCCACCTCTGTCCACATTATGTCACCCGATAATATGTCCCGGACCCTCGTCCCAGACAATACAAGTATGTAGGGGAAAGGGTTTGGTTGCGGCCGATATTACGGTCACGCACCGACGGCTCCCTACAGTTGCCATGTGAGACAGCGCAAGATGGAAGGACCTGGCGAGATAGCAGATACCACAAAGGTGGAATAATTATCAAGCTTGTGAGACAGTCATAGACTGAGACTGACTCGAACTATGGCTGTCAGACTCGACTGGCTTAATTCTCACTGGCTTTTATTGTTCGTTGGTGTCTTGTCTGCGCCCAGCTGTCAAAGTCAGATGAGAGTTGGTCTGGCGTATCTATGAGCCGCGGTGAGTCTGGGCAGTGAGTATGTGGGTAGGGATTCATCAATTGCACTGTCTGACAAGATTTCATTACAGGCCCAAGCTCGAGAAGGTACCCAAGCTCGAGCAGGTACCCAAGCACGAGCAGGTAACCAAGCACGAACAGTACCCAAGCACGAACAGTACCCAAGCACGAACAGTACCCAAGCAACGAAACAGTACCCCACACGAACAGTACCCAAGCACGAACAGTACCCAAGCACGAACAGTACATACCCAAGCATGAACAGGTACCAAGTTCGAACATTGCTCTTCACTCACTCCACTCTCAATGATCGTCTCCCGCTCCACCACCTCAGGGTTACAGTTTGATTGCCTATCGGCAACTTTGACGAGTTTCTCTCCACTGACAGGGTTGTTATCGTCGACGAGATACGAGGATAACGGGTGTTGCGAAGCGGTAGTTTTGGAGCAAGTCCGACCGGTCCGGTTATTCCCAGTCTCAGTTGGGTGGGAAAACTGCCCGTTTTCAGCCATAATTCCCGCATTTCTCCGCCAAACTCCGATTGGCTGTTATCTTGCATGGATAACGCAGTCATGGGGCGGGACAACGGAAGTAGGGCGAGACAGAACGATTGAATGAGACAATGGAAAAAAACATAAACACCAGCCAAGAGAGGACAAAAAAGAAGACGGAGAGGACAAAATATCTTTTTTCTTGTTCCAAGGCTTTATATCCTCGATCTACAGACGTACCGTACACTCCTCGTACCTACACTGCTTGTATCTGCACTACTGTACTTGTCAATCTACTCAGACGATTCAGACAACTCAGACAGTTATCAGCCAAACGTGAGAGATTCGGTAGTTGCAACTGATGAAAAGTTCGCACAGTGGTTCAACTCCCCCTGACAGTTCTGCCAGTCAGACAACTTCGTCAGCTCCTTCACCCAGACAAACTCCGTTCAACACCGTTCAACACCGTTCAACACCGTCCGCCAGTCAATTCCTTGCGCCTCCTCCAGTCAATTCCATTCACCTCCTCCATCTCCACACCCATCCATAAAGACGAACCCTTGCACGCTGTTTCACCTTGTTCTTATACCCCGAGCCAAATGTGAAACCTCATGTAATTTCGCCAATGTGCATTAGGAGGGCTGGAGGGGTCACGTGATTGAGTGTAATGTGAGACACCACGTGGGTCGATGCGGAGGTGGAGATGGTGGGGTTATGAGTGGGTTTGGAGTGGGTTGTAGTGGTGGGATGTGATGGTAGAAGTGATGGTAGAAGTGATGATGTACTTTGTTGGGATCATTAACCAAGTTTGGATATAGTTAGGAGTATAGAGGGATGAAAGTGGTACCTCATTAAAATTTCAAAGTAAAGTCAAGTGTGTGTAGTTGAAAGATTTTGAATGCTGAAGGAGAGCCATTTTTGTTCGAATGTGACCACTTGTGACTTGGCCAAACCGCGAAAAGGAACATGCACTTCCAACCATGTGTACTTATAGTATCGCTATTTCAGGGGGATTAGCTAATCACTGACAAAACTGACGTTAACACCATGACCCACAAACGAGACAAACTCCAATTCAATGAGTAGTGGTCAGATTTTGACAGAAGAAGCGGCAAGCTATTACAATCTCGACATTGATTACTATTTTCAACTCTTTACTTCTTTCACTACGTTCCAATGGCTTCATTTTAGTCCATACAGCATCCATATTGTCTCCTCCTCCCCTTTCTTCCCTCTCTGTCTGTTAGTAGCAACGCCTGAAACATACACTCTTCAACATTCTCTCGGAAATACCCTCCATGAACTGTCAAAAAAATAGGGACTTAATTCTGATACCAGTCGCAGAGTATTGGCGTTCGTCTCGCTGAGACTGGCGAGCCCTAAGATTTTTTGAGACCTTTTTTTAATATGACGACATTGACTACGATACTTGTAAAGATATATGGAGTAATATTGAATACTGATATCTCCTCAATAATCGCACAGGTCCCTTTAGTTTGTTCAATGGCAGGATTGACAATGTTATTGGATAATAGAAATATTGAGAAGTCAGTGGTAAGTTACAGAGTCTGAATCCACAAAACCACCTATGGAAACGGCTATCTGAAACTACCCCATCAGGGAAAGATAAAAGAAGCCCTGGCTTGATACATTCAACCAAGTTCCATCAACAGATTGAATCAAATCCATACTTCACATCCACTTTATCAATCTATGATCCACCAAAGTCACCCAGTGTCATCATCAGTCATGTTCCAGCATCCTCACTCACAGCAGAGGGTAGGTGAGAGGTGTGTAGCAACCCAAGCAGGATAAAGAAAGCAGGAGTTCATCAACCACGGATTGAGAATTTGACATCAAGCCTGTCTCATATTGCCAACACAGCTTATTACTCCATCCACCGCCCCCCCCTACCGAGCCCAGCAAACGTCTGTTGAAAATGGGTTGTCAATGATGAACCTCAAATCACCAAGGAATACCCAAAAGTCTTCAGTTCCCCAGACCTTTACCATCACCACACCCAAGCATAACATCTTGTTCCTGAATAGCTAGAATCTCGGCGTAGAGGTACGGCGGTAATCAGAAGAGCCTTGGCTGGAACAAACACGTGATGCTAGAGTGCAGTAGGAAGGTCTGATCACATGATTCGCCAACACCAGCCACATTGCGCCATCCATCTCTGGTTTCACTCCCCTCAGTCATGACGTGATAATAGCCTTTGAAAAAAGTGTGGCTGAAGTGTGGCTGGGATAGCCTGAGATGGTGATCTGGACAATAGACAAGTCTTCATCTGATTCATGGACATCATTTCTCAAAAAGGAGTTGAGAACGGCAAAGTCGCCGTTTCTGCACCGGTCAAGCATCCGGAAAAGAAAAAAATCATTCTCAATGCCTTTGTCATGAACACCCCCAATCATCTTAACGCTGGACTCTGGAGACACCCTGAGAACCGGCAGAAGAACTGGAACGACCTTGACCACTGGGTCGAGCTCGCCCAGCTGCTCGAAAAAGGCAAATTCCACGCCATATTTGTGGCCGACACTGCAGGAGTTTACGACGTTTACAAGTCCGAAAAGGATACAGCGATCAAGACTGGTACCCAGTTTCCCGTCAATGACCCGCTTTATCTCGTCCCTGCTCTATCGATGGCCACCAATAACATTGGCTTTGGAATCACCGTATCAACCACCTACGATGTGCCCTATGGTTTGGCCCGTCGTTTTGCCACTGTCGATCATCTGTCCAAGGGCCGAGTCGCCTGGAACATTGTCACGTCGTATCTCGAGTCTGGTGCCATCAACCACGGTCTGGACTGTCAGATTGCTCATGATGAGCGGTATAACATTGCCAACGAGTATCTGGACGTGACTTACAAACTGTGGGAATCGTCATGGCGAGAAGATGCGCTCAAGAAGGACGTAGAGGCCAATGTTCTGGTCGACCCGGAGCTCGTCCGATACATCAACCATGAGGGCAAGTATTTCAAGGTACCGGGCCCTGCAATCACTTCTCCCTCGCCCCAGAGAACTCCGTTTCTGTTCCAGGCTGGCATGTCGAAAGCTGGACGTGGGTTTGCATGCAAGCATGCTGAGGCTGCGTTTGTGGCTGGTCCTACCCCACAGTTCATTCGTAAGTCGGTCGACGATCTCAGAGAACAGGCCGCAAAGATCGGGAGAGACCCCCAGAGCCTCAAAACCCTTGCCGTGATGTTTGTAATTGTGGCGGAGACCGACGAGTTAGCACGGGAAAAGTACGACGAATACAACTCGTATGTAGATCCCGAGGGTGCCTTGACTCTGTTTGGAGGGTGGTTTGGTCTGGACATTAGCAAATACCCTGACGACCTAGATCTGCGAGAGGTGACAGACAATGATACACTTGCAAAGATCATTGCGCAGTGGGCTACCTCTTGTAGTGAAACTGACGGAATGTGGAACAAGTCGCGAGTGGCAAAGGAGTATGTCATTGGTGGACGAGGAGAGGTCATTGTCGGCTCTCCCACCACTGTGGCTGATAGACTGGAGGAGTGGGTGGAAATCGGAGACGTGGATGGCTTCAATCTGGCCAGTGCCACCATTCCAGGCACCTATGAGTCCATCGTTAAACTTCTGGTTCCCGAGCTACAGAAACGAGGTCGATTCTGGGAGGACTATGCTGTTCCGGGCGGTACTCTCAGAGAGAATATTTATTCCTCGCCCGGCCAGTCTCATCTCCGAGACGATCATCCTGCCAAAAGATTCACCTGGAAGAAAGACCAGCCTTTTCCTCTTGGAAAAGATGGCAACCTAGTGACTGAGGAGGACAGTGAGCGGGAAGAGAAGGAAGGAGAGACAGTGACAGAGGAAAATAGGGCCACTTCTGAAGGGCCTGTTCCAAAGCGAGTAAAGACTTCAGCTTGAGATTAGCACATAGCAAGAAGATGATGACATCGATTAGATCAGCGTATGTGCAAATGCCAATGTGTTTGTGTGGAGTACTGTAATGGCATTTGCGGCTCGTTTGTAATTCGGTATTGTATTGAATGATCCAAGTTGGGTAATCGTTCTTCATCAAAATACTACTGTTGCCTCACAACGTTGTGCACATATGAAACTGCTCGCTTGGTGAGAGTGTGACAGCTTGAGATTGTACTTGTGGCAGCTTGAGTACTCATGGTCTTGTCGAATGGGTTTGTTCTGAGAAAGCGCCGGTCACCTCAAACACCTATAACAAAAGAACCTCTTGCCTCACTCATACTCCTCCTACTGACACGCAAAAACCCACTCTGATTTGGAGACAGAACATGATTGCATCCTCGGCTTTGTGGGGTTTGTGACAGCGAGGAGGAGGGTGAGTGTGTTGAGAGCTCCGTTCGTTGCGTTTGTGCCATGGCCTGTGTGTCACTGCGTTTGTGTCATTGTGTTTGAGTGATGTGGAAGAAGAAGAGTCGGAAACGAAAAAGTTGTGTTGGCAAATTGTGGTGGGGTGTCTTTCAACTACAGTACTGAATTTACTTAGGAATAATTCAATGTCACTTGATATTAAACAAAATACCATCTGTAAATGTACGATTATCGTAACTAATACTGTAGTGACGATATATACTGCAATCTCCTGTACATAAACACCTTTCACCTTCACGCTCCATAAATAATCAATATATTGCAGCCAATCAATCCGTTCGTGGATTCAAATAGCCGCTCTTAAATATTTAAATACATCCCATCCCCAGCCCACTAGATTTACTACCCTTTGATCAAAACTGTATCAATCCAACTCTTACGACGCTGAACACGGTACTGGGGATAGTGCACGGCCAGCACGGCTCGAAGCTCCTGCTCGCAAAACGTCTCCATGGCAACCACCAACTCCTGGTTCGAAGCATTCCTCAGAGAATCACACAGCGTCGTCCACTCGTACACATGCTTATGTGGCCATGCACGAGACAAATCCGTGGCCGGAGACTTGGAAGACGCCATTGTCTTGAGGATCAACAGGCGCTCCAAAGTAGCCAGACTTCGCGGAAGCTCTTCGGTGTTCAACGGAGGAGTGAGAGGGAACGCCAGAGCAGGGGAAGGCGGAGGAATATGCTCCAGACGAGGAGGCATGGTGTGCATGATCTGCGGAGTGGGCATTATCGGACTCTCGACCTTAACGATGGCCTCCACGGGCTCGCTCTTGATCTCCCGGTATACCCACGGAAACCGCTGCCGAAAGTGCCGCATGACATTTTCATGAGAATACGACGTCTTGGCATGCTCGATGGCGTTGGCGTCCACTTTGTTCTGGACGTGCAGTGTCCGCTGTCTCCAGGCCTGCTGGGTGCGGTGGGGGAATAGCTCGTGTAACTTGGTGGCCGTCGTGGTGGGGGACAAGGACAGGTGCACGAGCACCACATGGTCTTCGAACTCGTCGAATCTGGCCTTGCGCAGGAACGACTCATCCGCGCGCGTTGCCATGCTCTCGTTTTCGGGTCTGTACGTCTCAGCGTTGTATACCTGAGGGAATCGCGCCTGCAAATGTTCGATCGTTGCCTCGTAGCTGTACTGGGAGCAGCTTACCTGCGCTGTTTGCTGCCATCCAGGTACTGCGCGCAGCACCCGCATACGTTTGTCCCAAGCACGCACCGATCTGTGGGGGAACAGGTGGGCCATCTGTCGGGCAGCAGCCTGAACCGTCTGGCACAACGCGATATGAGCGTATGTGGCTGTGTTCTCGACATCTGTGAACCGAATTTTCTTATTCTCCTTGACTAGTCGGTGTGATGTGGCCGAGGTGGTAGGTTTGTTCTGTGTCCATGATGGCAACGGTCCTGTGGAGACAGGAACCTTGTAAACTTCTGGGAAGCGTTTTTCGAGTTGCTTTAGGGCGTGCTCGTGGTCGTAGCCAGCCTTGGCCTCTGCAGCCATCTTGGAGAACTCCATCGAACTCATTTGGATCATCATACGACACCGGTTATTCCACGCACACAGCGTGCGGTGAGGAAACTGTGTGTGCAGCTCTCGTGCGGCCTCGATGATGGTGGGTGTGGCGCCCTGGTTTGACAGACACAGCACAATGGCCCAGTCCTCGAACACTGCAAACGAATACCACTTGCGGTCGGGTTTGTCATGTGAGAGCGACGACGATTTGGCGAGCACTCGATCAGTGTAGACGTCTGGGAATCGGGTTTTGAAGTGAGTACGGAACACTTCTTCGGGAATCTCCTCCTCGCCATTGGCTCTGCCTTGGCTCTCCTCTGCTCCCTCCAGGTCTTCTCCTCCGGCCTCCTTGAGGTTCTTGTACCGGTACAGCCACTGGTTGTAGCTTCTGTGGGGGAACTTCTCGAAAAGCAGCTTGCAGGCGGCCGAGGTGGAGTTGCCGTTCCAAATGTGGATGACGAGACACATGTCCTCGAGCTGGTCGAACGGCTGTCGCTGGGCCTCGAGCGTGCGCAGGATCTCGTTCCAGTTGTGGTTGGTTTTGGGCTGGGCAATGTACTCGCGACACTCCATGTTTCGGGCTGTTTCCAGCAGCTTGACCGCGGTGGCAAAGCAGATGTTGGTTGGAAACATATGGGGTGTTGGGGCCGACTGGACTTGTGTTTGTGTCGACTGCGGCGTCTGTGTCGTTTGGAGTTGTGTTTGTGTCGACTGCGGAGTTACTACCTTCATCTGCTCCGCACTTACTCTTTCTCTCCCACTACGGGTCCGACTTTGGGAGTCTGTTTGTGTCTCTGTGTCTCTGTCATTTGGCTGAGACGGCAGCGCGGTCTGGTGCTGGTAGGCCGCCAGCGCGCGGTCGGCGTCGGCCATGGCGATGCCCTCGCGCTGAGCGATGGCATAAAGAGTGCTTCTGAGGTGGTCCATGGCGAAATCATTACTCTGCTACCGTGGGTATCACCTTGTATATGAGGTGCAAGGGATTTAGGTGCCAGTGGTGCATGACACCATGCATGTGGGGTATCAGCCGGACACTCAACGGGCAAACATGTTTGCGGGTTGCATGGGGCGAGCGCCAAGCAGGCAGAGCGGGGACGGTGGGTTTTGTGGCTCTGGGGAGCTGGGGGAAATGGTTGCTGCGTTGGCTGGAGTTGCGCTCGCTCAATAATCCCAGCCAGGCCGCCATGAGTCGTGCTCGGATCCCGTATCACTGTGCGGCTGACTCTCCTATTATTGCCTTTTTGGACCGGTTGTGAAACCTAAAAAGTCGTTTTAACCGAACCCAAAGGTAGCATTAGCCGGCAACTTGGATAGGGTGAGATTAAGCGATGATTTGGAGGACCACCACTGGACATACGTCAACAATTACCACAAATCGTCGACCACAAATCGCCAACATTATCAGCATTTATCAGCATTATCCAGCATTATCAGCATTATCAGCATTATCATCATTGTCAACATTGTCAACATTGCCAACATGCTCAACATCGCCAACAAACGACCTTGCGTTCCTCTCCTTTTCTCCAGCCACCTGCGCTCTCTGTCTCCAGGCTCCCTCCTCACCAATAACAACCACGATAAGGAGATATGCAGCAAAATCCATGTCCATACGCATGCACAATGGCCTCTCTCTTTCCCCATCCACATTGTTCGCTTATGTTACCTTGAGGTATCTTGGCATGATGCATCTCAGCCGTGTCGTTGAATGCCGGACGATGGGAGATTGACACCCGTGACTATCGGGGGATACGAAAGTTCAATCGAAACGAAAATTGCACCAATCGAATCTCCTGACGTTGGCGATCACAACGAAACCGCCATATCCGTGGTGGAGACCACAAAACCCACTCTTTTGCCCATCCTCTCCCAAAAACAACCTTTCAACCCGGCATTTGCTTCCCCACACAACCATGTCACAGTCCTACTCGGGAAGGCCCAAGAAGCGGCTTTTTGGCGCATGCTGTGATTAGTGATCGTCTTGTGGATATATCTCCAAGCCACAGTTATCAAATCGGGCACTGTGCGATTCTGGAGATAGTGTCAGTCAGTCCTCAACCAGCACCTAAAACTATGGTCTGTTTTTTTTTCACTCCCCGGCTGTCAAATCGTATTTGAGACACTAACAAGTGTCAGCCGTATAGCCGACGTGTGGACTAGGCTATAGTCCGATAATGCCAACGTTACTTACACTTAGTGCGAACGGCTAGATGGTGTTTTGGTGGTAGTGGATGTGAGGTGATATGGCAAAACAAATAAAAGGCCCCATTGCTTTTGATGTGGTTTTGGAGACACTGTGGAGACACTGTGGAGACACTGTGGAGATACTGAGGAGATACCGTTTGGAGGTAGCAGCCTATGACCGTCAACTTGGTCTACAAACAACATTCATGAGTCTACCAGGTCTACAAAGACCCATGAGTCAACCTACCTTGTAGTCTACAATTTTGATGAGTCCACCTGGTCTACAACATCCATCAGTCAACCTGGTCTACAACATCCATCAGTCAACCTGGTCTACAACATCTGTCAGTCAACAGATCTATAAATCTCAGAACGCCTGCTCAACGACGTCATTGCAATACGCTCACGTTTAAAAAAGGGCTTAACTTTGGACCCGGCCTATGGCCTACTTTTGGGATCTGCCGGCTTTGTCTGCCTTTTAACTTTAGGGTCCATTTTAGCCGTTTAGCCTTTTGGCTTTGTCGAAAAAACCACTTGCGGGCTTTAAGGCTTTTATCATGTGAGATGCACTCACGCAGGAGGTGGACACATGGACATGGGGCGATAGCGGTGTATTGTAGATAAGCCGATACAATGGGGCAATGAGAGGGAGAAGAGGGTTAAGGCAGCGAGAGTATGGTCCAACCGTCTCACGGAGGGCGTTTTATTGATGGTATCAACACCAGAGAGAGATTGTCTACCATCCACCTTCACAAATGGTTGATTTCGTTTCAGAAAAGATTCATTTCGTTTCATTTTAGTCATATTTGCATTTACATATTTACATGGTGGGACTTTGAATCCTGAGTCGCATTTTACGGTATGAGTATGGTGAGTATGGCACAAGTACTGTACGGATTGAATGAGTATTGCACAAATTTTGTATAAGTATTATACAAGTATTATACAAGTATTATACAAAATTGCACGAGTATTATACAAGTGTTGTACAAGTACGAGTAGCTGCTGTAAGTAGATACTGTACCAAACCACTATACCGTCCTAGCTACTGTATCGTACATCTACAGTATATAGTCGATTGTACGTATCGCACTCGTATGTGCTACATTGTACTTGTACAGCACCGACTTGTCTGTTGCTGTCCAGTTCTCTTCTCTCCCTAAAAATCACCTACTTGTACTCGTACTCCCCGGCCGACTTTCAGCCGACTAGTGAGGGGACCTTCCCCAAGCCCGATTAAAACAAAAATCATCATTAATTTGCCACAAACCGGACAAACCGGACACAAGAAAATAAATCTCCACATCTCCACATCCCGGTCTAGACCGCCCGCACCAACAATCGATGACAAATCCTCAACAGCCGGCTAAACTTGACGCTTACCACTCAACACGTCATTCGCTGTCATTCGTTGTCATTCACTCTAGTGTTGGGGTGAGGTCAATGTCATTACCAGTGAGTATTTGACATAATTGTCGATACAATAATAGTATATGACTGCTGCAATTTGTATGTCCAGAATGTACAAGTATATGTTATTATAAAATATATAAAAAACAAAAAACAAAAAAACAATGCACTTCACTGAAATTATAGTCGAGCTACAATATATATCTATATATTGTGAATGTGCAACCCGAAATGGCAAAATGGCAAAATATATTTAAAAGGACCAAATATTATACCACCATCGGAATCGTCACTCAATCTCGAGTCGTTTGATGTATTTTATGACCCAAGACGGATTGAAGGGGTCAGGTCGGCTGTTTACCAGTTTGAAACAGTAACCGAAATTGACCGACATTGACCAACATCGACTGACATCGACCAAAATTGTACTCCTGAGCACTATTGTACATTCCGTCTTATCCCATCTTATCTTTTGCATCAGTCAGTCAACTTGAGTACAGACCAGATAGTAGATAGTAGATAGTAGATAGACAGACGATAGACAGACAGACAGACAGACATACAGACGGACGTTTAGATCAGGCATTTTAGATCAAAACAAATTCACCTCGATCCACCTCGATCCACCTCAATCCACCTCAATCCATCTCAATCCACCTCAATCCACCTCGAAGTGCAGACCCAACAGTGTAAAAAACCGCACTGTCAGACCTTTGCAAGCCGTGATTGGCGAACTCTCGTCTTTTCGTCGCCACCTCTCCTCCTACTAGCCTCTTGGCATGGCTACAGACAGACATTGGTCCAACCGTCACATCACCCATCGTAGACACTGGCGGGTAAATCTGCCACGTGAATTAATCACCGGTGTATGAGTCATACAGTCTGGTCATACCAGGGTTCTGGTTTGGACATACCCCCCGGATACTGGTTTGATCATACCCGGGTCTGGTCTGATCACGTGACGTTGTCATTATGGGCTATCGTCGATTAGTCTGTTTCTGATACTGCCTCTGCCTGTATCTGTTTGTCCTGCGCACGGACGCCCTACCAATCTCATTTCAAATCCCGGGACGACAATAGTCGGTGAGATCTGCGACAGACCCACTGCCGCTTCCGGACAGACGCTAATGTTTGGAGCTACTGACGGAGCCACGCATGGAGCTACCTGGGATAGACCCTTGCAGAAGTTTATCAACAGTGGGTCGGTCGGTGATAGACAGGGTTCGAGGCAGGTACTTGTAGTGGTTTCGAGCGTGATTTTGGCTGGGTGCATGTGTAAATCTGTGCGGATGGATTAGTTTCTAACCCTGGTCTGGGTTGTTTCACATGTTTCATGGTCTAGCGTGGTCTAGGGAGCATGTTGAAGGAGGGCGGATTTTCAGACGATATATCAGGACTTTCAAGTTTTAGAGATGATGGCACACTTGCGAGTATATTCCACCTCCTCCCGAAGGGTAGATTCCGTGTCTAAATGTGCCGAAATGTGCCTAAATGTGCCAAAAAAAAAAGGTGATTGGAAGAACTTATTTCAACGATATACTTGGATTTCATGTCTTCCATCTCCCCAAGTTGATTCTTGTTCTCATTATATTACTGTGGAATTGTACTGTACGTACTGGTCAGGCTCTGGGCGGGATATTTGTATACTTAACTGTCCAACGATATCATCGATTGCACTTTGGTGTTTGGCGGAGTTTTCGGTAGCTATGATTCGATCTTGACGTCAATTCTTCCACTAAACGTAACAATATAGTTGGCGAACTACTTGCCGACTATCACCAAACTTCTAGTCTAGTGTACCCAGGACCTTTCCAAGCAGGCACGGTTCCAGAGAGAGAGTTATCAGTTCACCTGAGTCAGCAGTCTGGAGTCTGGAGTCAGAGTCACGAGTAGTTTGCGGGCAGTCTGTCCACACCAGAAGCAATGATACGCTGATAAGTTGGTAGAAAGAAGCATGAGTATACTACCAGAGAAAGGGTCAGTGAAATATGTTACTCTTAAGCGTATGGTACAGTGGTGAAACAGATCGTCACAGTCACTTGTACAGTGTGTACAAGTCACCCATCTCTTCTACACTATCAGACATGAACCAAGCGTGTACTGTTCAACTTCTCTTTGAGAACCTCACTTACACAACCCGGATGTGCTCTCGGACACTAGCAACTTCTCTCTTGAACCAGTAGATCTTACCTTGTAGCGGCAAAGACGCGATTGCACACTTCTGGAGCACATCGGAATCTTCAATGACCTATATCCTACTATTAACACCAGCGGAGCCACTATCATTGTTGTACTGTGGCTGTTTATGAGGTGAGTATTGTGATGCAACGAGACCAACTTGCTAAAGCACTTCAAATCATCAATAGCTACAGCTGACTGTTTTTCCGAAACACACTTTCAACAGACCTACGAGTTGATCCCCATGCTGTACGTACTGCACTAAATACAGACAATCATCCTCTTCACACGGAACAATCTAGTGGAATAAGTGGACGGGCTGCAAAAGTGCAACTTTTTCGACGGCCGAGTGAATCTAGACGTCGAATGCGAGCAGTTTCTCAACCCAAAGCCTCAGAAGCTGAGGTATTCAGGAGGACGAGTGGTCAGTGAGCCTGCGGGCTAGTTTTTGACCTCGAACGTTTAGAACAGTGCGAGTGTGGTACTGTACTAAAAGTGTGTGCAAGTCATACATATCCTACTAGTGCCTGGTATATATTCACATCAATTCCTTACATCTTCGCAGGCATGGACGGTCTGCACGTAGAGTCTGGGTATATCATAGAGACGCGGACCCCCTCGTCAGTTCTAGGGCCATTAGTCTGTATGCGTTCACGGCTTCGGACTACCTCTATCGATGCCTCTGAAACTCCAGGAAAGATGTTTGATTGGTGGTCTCGTATGGCTCCTCAAACTTGCTTCTCTTAGGTGAAGGGCAAGTCGATCAATTAGTCAGAAAGTAGAAAATAAAAGAAATAGAAGACTAGAAAGGATCCATAAAAGATTCCACCAGATTTAGACAAGACCAAACGAGTTTTTCTTGTTATTGCACTCCTGTCGCTGATTCGGATATCATTTTTGGTGGAGCCATAAACACATAATTCCGTCACCTTCTCTAAGACCACTTTGACAGGAAAATACATTCAGAAACATCAAAATTGAACTTCTACATGTTCAAATTACTTGTTGGATCACGAATATGAACTTCATGAGTCACATTTCCCTTCACATTGTCCCGCTATGTCCAGTCATAGTACTGAGACAGACTCAGGAATGAAGGGGTAATATTCCAGCATTAGAACAGCTTCAGACATGTAAAGTTGCAATTGATTCTGAAAATCAGCAATAAATAATCTCTAATCTACTCTGATTAAGTCTCTTGCTGTTTTCATCTTACTGTTGCCATCTTGCTGTTGTCTTGGATAGTAACATATTTCTGACGCTAAATTGACGAGTTTTGATGTCAGAATGAGGCGAATACCATCATTATATTAACCGTTCTTACTTCATAATTTTATTTACTATCCTGAATCATTTCAATCTATCTATCCTGAATCATTTCGATCTATCTATCCGGTAGCTACCCTGAATGGTCTCAGAAGAGATTCCGCCAACTCCCTGAACACTTTCAACTTATCCAAGTTCTCGTTTGTCTTTGAAAAATACTGGCGTAAGTGTAAATCAACTCTCCACACATCATATACCAACTTTGGTTGTATTTTCTTCTGTTTTTGACTCCAACGGAGCCCATCAGATCACCGAGTACAATACGTCCAATTCTCATCCAATTAAAAAGATCTCAATTGGAAATGATTATATTTACCGCGTATAATACAATTCTTCACGTAAATAACTCACCATCAGTCTGCGTGAATGCTTTAAATACTGCTTTTCTCAACATGAGTGCATCTGGACCATCAACCAACACTTCAGATATTGCTGAGAGAGACGAAACCAAGACCCCTTTTTATTGCACAGTCGCCATGAAAAATCCAATGGTGTGCTTTATTTTCTTCCACAGCTACAATAAACTGCCTTTCAGCAGCTCTGTGAGAGACTAAAAAAATAAAAAAAATAAAAAAAATCCTGATCTGGAACTTGGTCAACTGAGCATTAGTCAGACTGTTGAAGGAATGATTACTCAGTAGTTGGAATAATACTGTATAGAATGATATTTCTAATCCAATTCATGAATCAGCTCTGTTGCGAAATTTAACGCTGTGTAAAAAAAACACCTTGCTTCAGTCAAAATCCAAGTATAATACCAACTGTAGTTTGTTGCAAGAAAAATTTCAGGACGAGATTTGAAAATGAAAAATACAGCTGAATTGGTTACGGACAATTTCATAGTAGGTAACGTTGGTATTTTGAATAAGTTCATCTACCCCAATTTCCCTCACCATTTCTGGAACGTCTAATAAGGACCCCCAGCATACTTTTTTCCAACAAATCCCAAGTAATTTTCTTAACTAATAAGAAGATGTACGTGTAAAATGCAGATGGAACATTCTCTCTGGCGATCTGATGATCAAATGCACATTAATAGAGAAAAACAGTAATGGTAAGGAAGATTGAGAGTAGGGGTATCTTAATTGTAAGCGGAAGTTGAACTTCAGCTTCAATTGGTAGACTGTTGTCGACCAGCAGACTGCATAGTCCGCTTCCGGGAACTGACCAAGTTGTCTGAGAGATACAGGTAGCTAAAGATAGTTTTTATCTTCTTTTTTGCCATTAGTCGAGAATAATGACATAGATTGGGGGTGGAGGGGGTTGTAGAGGGTTGTAGAGGGTTGTAGAGGGTTGTAGAGTTGTAGAGGGTTGTAGAGAGTAATGGAAGGAAAAGAGGTAAGAGAAGGACGAAGAAGGATCACAAAGGGTTGTGGGTCCTAGAAGAGACACCCGGTCTTTGGTAGACTTATCTTGAAGCGGTCTCCAAAAGAGCGTCGACAATTCTCTCAGGACCCATACTGTAGTTGAAAAAAACTGAGGAGCCTTTGCTCTCTCGACTCTGGTTTGTGATAGAAAAATCGAGCCGAGTCGGTATTCATAATGTACAGTAGTCATACAGTCAGCTACAGTCGTGGATGGCGGCCATAGCTACGATATACATCATCTACAGATCCGCGAGACTGAGTCAAACAGATGAGACTGGGTTAGAGACTGTATACGATTGGTGGTATTGGATAACACGAGTTGAACCCTTGATCCCCCATTCAATGGACTCCAACTGTCAACGTTAGTATAACGACTTGTCATGGACATTTCTAATCGAGTAGACGACCTCCGAATCACGAATAATGCTCTTCAGAAGTCCTATATCTTCTCTGAATATAACCAATCTACAACCAATATCACATCAATGCAATTAATTGTGGTACAGTGAGTACTCGGACTAAAGTGAGTCGATAAGTACCCAAGACAATGTCTAGACGTCACAATACCCTAGTTCGCCAAACTTCCTCCTCTCACCTGCTTCTCCACTCACTGCCAGGCATACCGCTTCACCTTCTTCACCTGGCACTTTTCACATAAAACAACACCCTCATTGGTCAATGTAAACTCCTCCTTCAAACCAACTCCACACTCCTCACACGAGTAACAGGCCTCACACCAAAGACGATCCAAAACCTCAATTATCGGATCATTGACATTAAACACGTGACTGCATCGCCAACACTTTTCGGCCGTCTTCACATCATAGCATGGACTGCAATAGGCATGGCCCTCAATGATATGATGCTGCTGGCCCTCCTGAAACGGCTTACCACACTGAGCACAGAAGAAATGGTCCACGTGATACGTTTTTCCCATAGCCTGCACATAATCGCCCTCAATACACGAACTGCATTGAGCACACTTGGGACTAAAAGTCTCGTGATAGTCCACGTGACAAAATAACATGTCTGAATGAGGATCAATGTAATGCTCCATATGCTCAAGAGAAGAGTCACAGATACAACACCGGAAACACCGCAAATGGTAAATGTCACGTGAGCCCGACAAGGATTCGGTCTGCACGATTCGCTCGTTCATGGCCACGTGATCATCGCACACAATGCATCTAGGCCGGGTGCTAGACACGGACTGAGACATGTATGAGGGCTGCGGAGGCGCGCATGGGGTCACGTGATGAGGCAGACTCTTCACGTGAGTCGAGTCGTGGGTGGGGCTCTGGGGGTCACGCAACTTGTGGGGGTCTCCTGTGGGGAGGTTGATGCTGGGGTCGTCGAGCACGTCCGGTCGGGACGGGTCACGTGTGTAATCACGTGAGTGGGGGAAAGCCGTCATCCTTAAATCACGGATCTGATCGTGTGACATGTCACCCTCCTGGAACGACCTCTCGCTCTCTTCTCTCACAGTCTCCACTGTGACATTGCCAAAATCCTCATCGTAACAACTGACACGTGACCCGGGTCGAGCAGCACACATGTCGTATCTGAACGAGCCACGTGACACATTGGAGCCCACGGAGTCGTAGCCAAAGGTGGAAATTGAGGAGGTGGACGAGCTGAGCCCGTTGGAAGTGTTTAGTCGATCTTTAAAGGAGAAACTGGAGGAGTTCAAGTCTCTAGAACTGCTGTAGACACTCTCATCGTGGCTTTTCTCAGACATTCTGGAACTGGGGCGCTCCTGTCTCATAGAGTCTCTTCTCTCGGCCAGACTAAATCTAGAAGTGTTGGCCCAGGTTCGGTTAGCTCGAGAGGTAGGAGTGGAAGCTGAAACTGGAGTGGAGCTTCGACTGGAGGAGGTGGTGCTCACCGAACTGACACTTCCTCTGGTTCTAAAGTCAGATACAGGACCGTTGTAGGAAGTGCTGGAGACAGAACCATTTTGAGAACCACTGTGAGCACTGTGAGTTGGCGTACCAGATCTGCTGGAATGGTTGCTTCTCAGTTCTCCAACAGTCGGTAGTGCAGCCTCCTCTCTAGCCATGGCAGACTTGATCTCTCCAATCGTCATCATCTCCTCGTCGTCAGAAGATAGCGCCAACTGAGGAGACAACGGAGGTCTGAAACTGGGGGACGAAGATTGAATAGGAGAGTACTCGTCGTCAGAAGACAAGTCGAAGGAGGTGTTGATGGGGGGGGCAGGTGCCCTCATCACGTGAGGAACACGCGATCTCGAGGGACTGACGTAATCGGGGATGGGGGATTGAGACCGATATTCAGATGCAAATCCAGACCCAGACGTAATATCATAGCCAGGTTTAGGAGACATTGATCTGGTTTCGTAACCAAGGTGAGGAGAAACAGATCGATAGTCAGCCGGAACCGGAGACCGAGGCATGACAGGGTTAGGAGATGTCGATCTGTCCATATGAGCCATGTAACCAGCCCCAGGAGATCTGCCCATGCTCACGTGGCCAGGGGATCTAGACATGCTCATTGGGTTAGGAGACCGGGACATGTGATCGAGGCCGGGTGATTGAGACATCATGTGGCTGGCAGCAGGCGATCTCGACATGCCCCTGTTCTCCATA
Source organism: Yarrowia lipolytica (assembly GCF_001761485.1). NCBI lineage: Eukaryota > Fungi > Ascomycota > Dipodascomycetes > Dipodascales > Yarrowia > Yarrowia lipolytica. The sequence continues at coordinate 1,892,320 of NC_090770.1, read as the reverse complement.
GTTCTCTCCATGCTCCTGTCCATTTGCTCATAGGAATGAGCCACCGGTACAATGTCCACGGGGACATGTCTGGTCACGTGGTCGTCATATGTCACGTGGTCGTCGTAAGTCACGTGGTCGTCGTAAGTCACGTGGTCGAAATCTCTGTTGTAGTCTCTGTTGTAGTCTCTGTTGTAGTCTCTGTTGTAGTCGCTAGTGTATGTATCACGTGGAGTTTCTCTAGGATGAATGATATGTCCTCCATGACCATGATCATAGCCAGATGGGGGGAGGGTCGATTTGTGGTCGTCATAACCGGTTCTTGAGTCATAACCGGAGTGTCTGTACTCATCATCACTGCCGTCGTCTGCCAAAGGGATGCCCAACTCCTCCACCGGGTAGGTCTGTCGAGGTAGATGGTACTCTGGAAAGGAGTCTTCAGAGTGGGTGAAATTGCGCGCGGTATTTTCAAAGTCCGCGTAGGTAGGTGAATTGTGGCTGCCATGGTGACTGTAACGGTTCATGTCGTTGTTGACACTGCTCATGTCGTTCTTGTTGCCCATGAACCCTTGATGCTCAACCTGACCCGGCTTCAAAACAGGAATGTGATCGAGATCATCGCCGGCGCCAGGGTTGGTCACGAGACCTCCCGCACCGGCCGCGGGCGGTTTGTTTCGGTTGTATTCTCTCAGAATCATCTCTTTTTCGATCGCCACTTCTGCGGCGTTGACTCTGAAATCGCGGTATCCCGACTCTTCAACCGACGGGCTTTTTCCCCCTAGTTTGTCGCGGTGCCACTTGGGCGGAATGTACACCTTTTGCGACTCGGAAAACGTCTTGTGGGTCGGAATTGACATAATATTGCGCTTTCTGGCGGTGCAGATGACAGAAGTTGTTTGGAGTCTCCCTGAAGACGTTGCTATAATATGTACTGTCTGTATTTCAGATGGCTATTTGGGGGTTTCCTAAAACGGTACAGGAGATATGCACGAGGTTGTCATGGCGATGGTGATAAAGTTTAATTTCGGTGGGGTGATGAGGTTGTGGGTTCGATTTTGGAGGGGGAATATATGGAGTAGTGTTTTATGTGGGTTTGATTTTGGGTGAGAAAATCGGTTTGGAGGGCGAAATTCCACCAGAGGAGCGTTCATTTTTTCAATAAATGCTTTATTTGTCATTTGACAATGTCGGGATTGGTTTTGATTAGATTTTTGGAAAGTGTCGATGTTCCTATGAGAATTGGTTATAGGAGCTGAACTGGAAGAATATGATTAAGTGAAAAGTTGCTGAAAGAATATGTTGATCTGGGAGTGAGTTGCAATTTGGTGACCGAAAGAATTCTGGAATGGTTGGATGGATGGATTGTACTTGTACTCGCACAACTGTCAGAGCACTTGTACTCCAGCGTACTGGTACCCACTCTGTTAACTGCAATGCTGACATTCAACATTCAAACATCACCGGTGGCTCTTTCTTGTAGACATTTCCGTCTGCAACTTCATATACAATAGATCTGTTTTTTCAGTAACTCAGTAACTCACTCATTCCTAGTCAACTTCCCATCCCGGGAAACAGGTCAACATTAGACGCTACTACAGACGCTACAACCCCACAACCCAGACACATCCAAAGAGAGAAGTCACGTGACCAGAAAAGGTCCACTGCTGGGATTTCAGGAGGGAGAAAGGCTTCATATGTCATTTTTGGTGGGTATGACGTTTCAGTTTGAGACCATGTGTTTTGATCCAGACACTGGGGGCGTTCTGGCATGGGGATGTAGGTTCCAGAAAGCGGGATTTGTCTTGAACGGTTCTCCAACAGGGTGATAGTGAGCGACTGGATGAGTCTCGTGTTGTGATCCAAATTAACTGTGACAATAGATGTTTATGTTTTGTTTTTATCTCTCTGAAGATAGACTTGTAAGACTTGCCTAATACAGTAATATGTTTTGTTTTTATAACATAATATGTTGCTGTTAAGGAGAGCAGCTATAGTTAGTTTAATAACCGAAACATAAAGTAACGTCAAGTACAGTACAAGTATTGTTAAAAAAAGATGAAAAGGGAAACAGTCAACCCAATAGGGCCCGTAGTCATCACAATGATGAATTAAATACTCCAGTAGATAGCCCTGGCCTCATTGAATCTTCCCCGATTACCCAAATGTCTCTACTCCGCCCACAACCTGTTCTGGAGACACTTATTCTCCCTCCATAGCTCCAACAGATAACTCCAAAATACCCACTAACGGCAGTCATTTTTGAAATTACAAAAACTGTTAAAACTTGGCCAATTCGGCTCCTATTGGCAAAAAATAAAACAACCACTATATTCTCCGCTCCTCCAGCTACAAAATTCACCTTTTAAAATTCCAATTAACCCCCCGCCTCGTGTTCTGGCTCCTCCTGCTGACTAACTATCGTGTGCCTACAGATGTACATGAAATCTGCACAAGATGAAACCATCTCATCTGGCGATATCGCCATTTTTTTATTTCTGAACCTCACCGCGAGAACCACGCACGTGACCAAGCGTGAAAGAAACCACGTGATCCAAGGACACACAGACGACAACACGTGACTCCAAAGACACAAACCGACAACACGTGACCTACTCAACCGACAGCTGGAACGCCCCCACCCTTACCCCCCCTCATGTTTCCTATAGACGTGTCCATCAACGGACCTCCAAACGAGGACATTGTGTTCGGGTTCCCGGGCATTGCGGCGTCATGGCCACGATTGGAAGGGTCGGTGGAGATCCGGTCCAAGGACGGCTCGTTGCAGAAGATTTCGCTCGTGTCGATAGCTCTGTACCGAACCGACACGATCCACGCGCCGTCGTCCAAGCCCGGAATCAACGCGCCCAAAAAAGAGCAGTCGTTTCTAATTGGCCAGGAGCAATCGCTGTTTCAGACATCGGCCGGGCGCGCCAGCGAAACCGTCGTCGCCATGGACCTTCCGTTCATCTACGAGATGCCCACCAACCGGCCGTTGCCAGCCAGCATTTCGCTGGGCAAAAACAGCGTCGAAACTACCTACAAGATCTTTGTCACCGTCACATACGGGTCTAACCAGATCATGCACACGTCTCACCCCATTCGAATCAAGCGATACGACACGCTGTCGACTTTTGGCAGCTTCAAGGTACCGGTGGTCAAAAAGGTGCAGTCGGCAGATCACCTAGTTGATGTCGACTACACCTATCCCGTGTCATCGTTTGGACCGCTGGACCCCATTCAGGTGTACATCAAGGTCGCCGCCAACCCCGATATCGGCAGCAAGTCCAAAAGAGTCAAGCTGGTCAAGGTCAGCATCCAGGTTGTGGAGGTGATCACATACAACCCCGAGGGAGACGAGCCGGTGGAAAAGAGACGCAAGGTGGTGAAAAACACCAAGCAGGTGGACCAGAAGCTGGCACGGGACTTCAAGTTTGAGCTCTCCATGGACTATCCTCAATATGAGCCCAAGGACAAGGACTCCATTGTTGCCAAGGAGCGACAGGATGTGCCCACGATAGCCATGAGCGGCTTTACCGCCAAGTCGTCGCTCTACAAGGTCGAGTATTTGCTGGTGATCAAGGCCAAGTTTTCCGGAGCCAAGGATATCGAGTCGGAGGAGAAGATCACTGTGTCCCCGTTTGGGCATGCTACCTGTATGAGTTTCATGGCAAGTATCGGCAAGTGTGTGGAGCAGGCAAAGAGGGTCGATAAGAAGAGCAAGCCGCCGGTGAGGCTGTATAGAGAGACCGATGCGGGGGCCTTGTGGTTTTTGGGGGTTCCTCCGTGGGCTGTAAAGACATGAGCCAGCTCGAGCCAACTCGAGCGAAGCGAGAGTGAGCGGACCAACAGTTGCCAGTGAGCGAACAGCAGTTGTCAGTGAGCGAACAGCAGTTGTGAGTGGACCAGCACACGCGCCAGACCGTAGTTACCTTGCTTTCTGCTACATTTACTGCGCTTGCATTACTATCTACTGATTACCCATCTGTAATAGGAGCTACGGTCATGTCAACTTCTGAACCCGGCATAATGCACATATTTATACGAATCAATCGATTTCGAGGAGAAATGTAACGAGGGCCTGGAATTCTGTCTACAGGATGGACCTAGAAGGGTTCCGAAGCGTATGAGTAACACCTGTCCTGCGCAAAAGTTGTTGATGGTCTTGTAAATGCTACCACTGCAACTACTATACTTGTAGGGTGAAGTGGCGTAATGGGCCCTTCAGACGGCTCTAGCGTTCAATGGAAGGGTTCGTTGTGGCCCATTATCATGTCTAGTCAGTCTCTAGTTGACATATAATTGTCGCAGTTTATAGTTTAACAAAAATCTAATAATAATAATAATAATCTGTGGGAACTTTTTGTTGAGAAATCGGGAAGCTTATTTGCCTATTGTTGAGATTTGAAATATGAAATGGTGTAGCTATATGACTCGGAATACCTTGGAATTCGGTATCATTGTACTCGTATGGACAAAAGAAATAGGATTGCGTGATTCATGAGACAATTTGGTCAATATTTATTGTGTTCGATGGACGATAAATAACTGTACTTTGGAGCACGCTAACAGGACCCTAATGGCGGTAGAGGTGGAATGTGAGACAGGGAATGGACGTGGGTGGGGGTGTATATAAAGATCGGTTGAGCGTACATGGCTTTTTTTTGCTAGATATTCGGGGTTTAAGACCCCAGTCGAGTGAGTATGGGGTCCGCATTTTACTCTGCGAGTTACTTGGGGTGAACTAATATGGTAGAGATTATATCCTAATACTTGATGCAATTACTTGGGGTATAAGTTCTGCAGTTGACATTTTGAAAGAAACAACGGAGGGCAACGACGGGACTGAAATTCTTGGAGTGGTTTTGAGTCTGGTTAACCGATGCCCCGTCAGGTTTTCTGGACTTATTAAACGTTTATGGTGCACGTTATGAGCAATCAGGACGCCTTTTTGACGACACCTCCCTCCTATTATACTATGCTTTATTTAGTTGGAGTTAGTTGATGTGTTTTGTTAAAGAATGTCACACAAGGAGGGACTATCATTTGGATACTACTTCTGGCTCAAGAGCTGTATCATCTAATAGATGTGATTGGAGAGATTCTCAGAATGTACAGATTGTCATATTCTGTCCATTATGTCGCATGTCAGGGTCTCCATTAGTGCTCCACCCAATACCACCTATGTACAATGGGAATTAGTGGAGAGTTTCTTGACTACTTGGCAGTTACTTGATTGATACTTGACTACTTGACTACTTGGCTTCAATACTTGACTACACTACTTGAAAGTTACTAGACAGTTACTTGACACTACTAGACACTACTAGACACTACAGACACTACATGACCATGGAGCTTTACTCACCACCCAACTGCCCATTTTGAACCCCGAAAAGTTCCAAACAGTCACTTTTGTCCCCTGATACAGCTCCAAATGCCCTCCATTGTCCTCCTTGCACCTCCTTGCACCTCCCTTCACCTCCTTGCCACCTCCTTGCACTCCTTGCCTCCTTGCACCAGTGCACCGTGCCCCAAAATACATCACGGTGTTTTTGCTCTCGTTTTTGCTCCCATATTGCAGCTGCGAAAATATAAATACGGGCCCAATTCCGCCTTAAAACGGCACTGTGGCGGTCTAGTCGGTTACAAGACGATTTGCCAACCACAGTCAGTCTCTACGGAGACTTTGTCCGGTCGAGGGATGTCTGGTCGGGTCTGGGGAGGTTTGAAGGAACCAGTCTGTGTGCCAGATTGCGCGTGGCAGACAGACGTGAGCGGTCACGTGAAACACCTTGAAATTGATGCAAATAATGGATATTGAATGAGTGAATGATTATGGTACTTGTAGAATTGTGATGTTTGTCCGTTTCGTACTTTTTTTAAAAGAATAAAATGTTATTTTTTGTTATTTTTTTTTGTTAATCTTTTTTGCTTGTGTATTTAAGTTCCACAGCAAAAGAAAGCCGCATGCAGGTTTTATATTTTATATTTTATATTTTATATTTTATTTTCTCAGAGTTCGATTCTCGCAGATGTCATTTGGTAGAGATGATAAAGTGCGATATGGAGTACATACTGTACTGTATTGTTTGGTTTGTTCGGTTTTTCGGTGCACATGGGCTTACTTGTACCAATGAGACAGTTGATAGAGCGCCGTACTGCACTTATGTGAGAAAAAGTCGACCGTGCCAGGTACATACGGTACAGTAAGAGTATGTACAGTGTACTTGTACTTGTACTGGTAGATCTAGGAATCTTCTTTACGTCAATGTCAATTGAGGCCCTGTGCGTTCCTGCCATTGGGATGTGTATCAGACAATTGCAATGACTGAAACCGGCTTGGATTTAGTTGATCCGTCTTGCTAGGTCCATTACAGCAGCTGAACAGCTTCATTTTGACCTCCAAGGTCTTGTAGGTCAGCGAGTCCAAGATCATGACCAAAATCAACCCCGAGAAGACACCGCCTGGGAGTTTGGTTGTCATGTTATCAGTCGGCGATGACTGAAGGTCGATTTCTGGGTGAGATTGACATCTCTATTGCACCATGGCAGTTGTCAGAAGCGAGAGTCGTGTAGATATAACATGTCTCATCTCGGTTGGAGTACCTTCTGCAATCCGGCAACCTTTGGTATAGACGTAGCTGTCACACAAGTGGCTCGTACAAGTCGCCGCCTGGGCCCATCAAGCGTTTCGTGTTAGTCCGAATGGCTGTGCCACTCGCAGTATGTCTTCTCCATCTGGTGCGACGCGATCCGAACTGATTCAGCTGACCAACAACCCCCCTACCAATCAGGCTAGACTCCGCAAACGCCCTCCGCGCGAGTTTATCTCAAGCCACAATAAGCCACAAGTCTGATCCGATCTGTTCTGATCGTCGCTTGTCAACTTTCCGCCCTTTTCTCACCTTTTTCCACCTTTTTCCACCTTTTTCCGCCTTTTTTCCACCCTTTCCACCCGTCCACCCTTCCACCATTTTCCACCTCAATTTCACCTCGCTTAATACTCGGCTAATTACTCGGTTAGAAACAATCCCCGGCCCAAAAGCCAAACGGCCGATCACGTGACCACAGATTGACGATGATACCATCCTCATCCATCTCCGTCCATCCTCGTCCATCCTGGTACTGGCACATCCGCCCAACTCGTAATTCATAAGCTTCCTCGACGTCCCCACGTCTCCACAATCCAAGTACACTTTCGTATAGCCGTAGTTGAGCATAGAAGGTGGGGGAAGGGGGAGGAAGGGGCATCTGAAACGAGAACGGAGAGGGATAGAAAGACAAGGCCAAATGGGTTGAAATTGCCAGACCAAATTGTGTTGATTTGTGTGTTTTAAAAGGCCCCAAGTAGAGTCATTGAGGTATGGTGGTAGTATCAATCCGGATTATACTGTAGCATGATTGGATATATAGTAGCTACGATACATACACTACTGTACATACCACACTACAAGTACGAGATTGCAGATAAGACCTTTTATTAATTTAATTAAGTAATTAATTAATCAAGTAATAATCACACGACAATTCCCACTTGTAGTCGTAGCGGCCGACAGTTGTCATAACCACTGCAAATATCCTACTCCGACCGCACCAAGCACTCCAATGACAAGTCTAAGAATTGCGTTTGTCAGACCCAAGACGGAGTAGACAGGGCGTTAGAGGACATCAGGGGCATTACGACAGAAGCCCGGACTGTTTGGGGTCATGTGCGGTGCTCAAACCAACCAGACTCTCCATTTTCGGCGATATTTGTCCCTTGCTGGTGGTCTCTCGGACCCCCCCCCCTCTCAGTTATCACTCTTTTGCCCCACAAAGTTTATGCAGCGGTTGTCAACACGGTTAGCAAGTGACCACTATCATTACAGTACATTACCACTACACCTCCACTCCACCACCACTCCACCTACACTACACTACACCATGCCTCCCTATCCAGCAGTACGAATCCCCGCCAAAGCGGCGCACACGGCCACGGTGATCTTTCTGCACGGGCTGGGCGACTCGGGAGCCGGATGGATGTTTCTGGCCGAAGAGGCCCGCAAAGCGCAGCGACTCAACCACGTCAAGTTCATCTTCCCTGAGGCGCCGCAGCAGCCCGTGTCGCTCAACTTCGGCATGCGGATGCCGTCGTGGTACGACATCAAGGAATTGGCCAACGTGAACGCGGCGCAGGACCAGGAGGGCATTCTGGAGAGCGTCGGGCGGCTGGAGAGCCTTATCAAGGAAGAGACGGACGCAGGCGTGCCGGCCAACCGAATTGTGATTGGAGGCTTTAGCCAGGGCTGCGCCGTGTCGCTGGCCACGGGGTGTCTGACCCAGACCAAGCTGGGCGGAATTGTGGGGCTGTCGGGCTACGTGCCCATCAAGGACTACATTCTGAGCCAACACAACACCACCAACCAGGACACGCCCATGTTTCTAGCCCACGGCACCGCCGACCAGGTGATCCGCTTTGACTACGGCAAGCTCTCGAGAGACTTCATCATCAACGAGCTCAAGTTCAAGAACGTTGACTGGCACCAGTACGAGGGCCTCACCCATTCGTGCGGCTTTGAGGAGATTTCCGACATTCTCAACTGGCTCGAGGAAAACATCAAGGAGTAAGTGCCACGCACGAACGCATTGTCGCCGAATGACGCCATTTGACGATAATCGTGATACTAGAGTGCGTAGCACATGGGCTGAGGTTCTGCCGTATCGCCATTGCAGTATGGCTAGCTTAGTATTGCCACAGACTCGAGAAGGAAGGTCTTATAGACGAATGGATGGTATAGGAATTGGTGTAGGTTGTACCTGAGATTGTGAAAGACGGTATTGTATGCGGTTTGTTGACTACAGCGAGACTGATGCTACAAATTGGAGGGGTAAATGGAAAGTCCGGCTTCTTTTCTGATTACTTGTATTCCTCCGCGCTGTCTCATGCGAGTGCGAGTACTGTACATACTGTACATCTCTTCCTCTTTCTTGATCATCTTCGGATTCGTTCTACGATGTGCTGTTCACCCTCGCCGTATCGCCATAAGTCGTGCGGCGCCTGCCTCCTACCTCTGGTGAATATGTGAATAAGTGAATAGGTGAATGGTTCTTCTCCGGGGGAATAGATTCTGGAGTGCTAGGACCCATCTATGGAATCGGACGGTGATGAGGAGTCAGCAGATCACCGCCATTGATACCACTATCATCTCAAATCTCCACCAGATGAGTGATGGAAATCCTTGGAGAAAGCCTCGGCATGTCAGTACAAGTGGTCGACTCAATCTTGGTGGGAATCAACAGACAAGACACCAAGGTCTACGGCCATTCACGAACCGAGGTCCTGATGGGGAAAGACCGTAGACGTATTTCAGGCGGTAGGTGAAACGGAATGTCAGACACGGAAAGATATTATCAACCTGTGGAGTTGAGTCTGAAAAAGACTGGTAGGTCAACAACCCGCAAACTTTGTAAGTGAACCATTTGTTGTGGAGATCTGCCATAGTCGGCATGTGCTTGAAGTGGAGTGTGGAAGAGGTGTCTATGTGACCTGTGAGGTACCGATGAGTGGAATAGTCCGTTCGAACTAAGTAAAAATGCCAATAGATGGTCAGTGTGTCGTGGCCAGAGCTCGACTCCTTTTCCCCAAGCAGGAGTGTCCAATTAAGTCGGATTCGAAGCATGAGTAGATCAGGCCAACTCGTAGACTTCAATCCGCCAGATCATAGAGGGAGTAGGACTGGAGTTTGGACAGCATAAATGCAAGTTGAAGCACTTTGTAGATGCGGAAATGCCCCTTTCGTGGTAGTTGTGAGGCCGCTACACAGCTAGGTTGACGAGTAACAGACTCATGTCATGACCTGCACTGGGATTGTGCTGCAGTCTTTGGTCCCTAGACCGCTGTTCATAGATGTAAGTCTAGAGCTGACAGACAGGTATGTTCCGAAGTCTTCAAAACTTGTCTGATACGGCGGATTACGCCCTCAAATTTCCTCCTGCAGTGGTGATCCGGTCGTGTGTGACATTCGGACCACGTCCTCATATCACGTCCTGATGGACTCACGTTCGGTCCAAAAATTTGCTCACCTGCGTACTCTTCCGGTCTCCATCACTCAATCTTCTCTTTTTCACCATCCCCTCTCCTCCTCCCGTGCCCTGTCTCTTTCCTCTCTTCACCCCGGGTGAAGCAGTCCGCACCCGATCTGGGCTTGTGGAACCGGCGGGAGAAGCGGTTTCCGAGTAGTTGGATGACGTGGCGGCACGAGAGCCCCGGCCACTCCGCCCCCCACCGCTCAAACACCGCTCGATATGAGCACAGAACCGGGCTCCGGCCACCTTGCGCATACACTTGGGGCACTCAAAGTACTGACTATCGGCCGCCGATTCTCGCCCAAAAATGTCTCTGCCCGGAATCTGGGCCGGCAAAAGCCGCTGGCTCTGCAGATCCACCCGTTTTGTGTCCGCCGCTTTTTTCTTGTTGGTGTTGGAAGGCCCCGACGCCTGGGCCCCCGTCACCTCGGCCTTGCCACACCCGTACGTCTGTCGGATCCGGGTTTCCTTCAAAAACGCGCCGACTGCGATTTCCTCGGTCAGCGGGGTCACCAGACTCAGCAGAATGCTGGCGCCCAGCGCTCCTATCGAGTTTTGCGAGTCGTTGCCGTTGGTAGTCATGTGTTGCAGAGGTGGAGATTTCGGCGATTTCGGTGATTTGGGTGATTTCGGTGATTTTGGAGATTTGGGTGAACAAGTAAAAATGCAAACTACAGTTAAGATATTTTCAGATACTGAAAAACACAAAATAGATAATGACAGAACCCGCGGCAATGACTGGAGTCACGTGAAAAGGTCATATTCGGGTCCCCGCGTCTTTCTGGAATATTCTCGAGATTTTTCAGACTCGAACAGTCCTCCAATTTTCCCATTCATTCCAATTACGTCATAGTACAGAATTCTATGTACTGTAGCGATGGTATACTATATATACTATATATATAATAGGTGGTAAGATGTTGTCAGATGCAAAGAATAGATGAGTATATTTTGATATATGTGATTGTTTTTGGAATAGCTATTTCCCTCCGGCGATTATTCACCCAAAATCCCCGGAAATGATGCGAAAAGGACCAAAGTTGGATGCAAATGAAGCGAGAGGGACCAAAATTGAATACAAAATGATGCTTGAGATATCCACGCTTTCAACGGTGTACTTTCACGTCTCTGGCGTTGGTATTTGAGCCGATGTCAAGATTAGGGTGATGTGAGGAAGAACTAGTGAGGGTCATTTGTGGGCTTCTAAACGAATTTAAAAGTGCTAATCGGTGTCTGAACGGTGTCTGAGAGGTAATACTACAGTACTTTAGTCAACTTGATGGCTCCTTGAGATATAATCTGATTTCGGGTGCACTCTTGGAGTGTCGTTTTTTTGTTGACAATTGTTGATAAACTCTACGTTTAGTTGGGAGTAGTCAACTACGGGGAGGATCACTACGGAGAGTGACTACGGAGGATCACTACGGAGAGTGACTACGGAGAGTGACTACGGAGAGTGTGACTACGGAGAGTGTGACAAAAGTGATCATTGATGGATTATTTGAGCGTAAAAACACTTTGAGGGGGGTTGGGAGTGTATCTGAAATATACATATCAGATTTGAACCTCGTTTTATTTCAGTTTTTTTTTCATCTTTTATCCGAATGTTCTCCCCAACCTGTCCAATTTTCACCAAAGACGTTCCAGAAAAGTCTCAGAATACTCAGGAGAAAACAAACTACTATTTGGTACCAATATTCTTTCAGTAATAACCCCCAATCCCTCCCTAATTTGCAAATTTCCCTTGCTCCGCCCTCATGATGATTCCACTTTGAAGTTTATCTCAAAATATTCATGCAGCCGGAATTTCACCTTTCACATCCACCATGGAAGACGACACCATAGATCTCGCCGACGAGCAGCAGGATTGGAGTTTTCTGGACGCGATCTCCGGCACCAAGACAACCTCTCCCCACGACAACAACCAGAGCTTGCCCAAACGCGGCGAAAAGGACTTTGAACAGGATGATACAGACTACCAGCAAAAGGTGCTCCAGAGCTCGCTAGACGCCATGTACGGCGCGCTGGGGGGCGAGAGACGACATAATGCCAAGAACCACGTGCGCGCCGTGTGGTTCGACGAGCTGCAAAAAGCACAGGTCGACGTGGCCCGTGGTCCTCATTTCAAGACGATCGGAACCTCGGATTCCCAGGGGAAGGTCTGGCTGTACCCGGAAGAGACCATTTACCTGCTTGAGCGAGGCAGCATGGAGCTGTTCTGGCCCAACGGAGTGCAAATCTCGCTGCAGGGAGCATACGCGGTCTGCGCGGGCAAAATGGGTGAAGATGGAATCGATAAGATCCACACTTATTCGCATCTGAAAAGAGCCGGTTTCGTGGTGCAAAGAGCATACCAACAGAGCCCGCCGTCGGTTTCTGTATCACGTGACCGACCCCTGGGCTCCTCTTCGTTTTCCTTGTTTTCGTATTCGTGGATCTACAGGTTCAATGTTCACAACATCCCGTTTCTGTGGACCCATCCCAGACAGCTCATTTTCGGCGTGTATAACGACAGAGACCAGATCTACCGGGATCTACAGTTGGTTCAGGCCTATAGACATGGTGGACCTCGAATGAGTCTCGAAACTGCGGCAGAAAACCCCTTCAAGGTCACGTACTTTGTGTGGAAGCCCCGAGCGGCAGATTTCAAGAAAAGCAGCCCTCCTCCGCCGGATTTCAAGATTGTCGTTGTCAACACGGAGCGACAAAATATGCCCACGCTGGAGCAGACGGAACAGCTGTTTGAAGAAGCCGTGAGACGGCATGAGAATGGCGACGTGTTGGACCAGAGACATATCATGCAGAAGCTCAAGTTTGGCAAACGGGAGATCATTCTGGCCATGTTGGACTACGGAGTGATCAATTTCGTGACGCTGGCCGACGTTTCGTTTGCTTCAAATCCCCTTTATGAAGATAAACCCAAGCCGAGAAGGAATAATGGTAAAACGAGAGGTGGGGCGAAGAAGAGGGGTGGAAAGAGGTAGAAGAGCCAGGAAGCCAGGAATCCACGGGCGTAGCGCGTGGCTTCTGCTCTCGTTCTCGTTTCTCGTGACTTACGCGTAGTTTCTGCTCTCGTTTCCGGTTTCCCAAGGCTAGCGCGTGGCTTCTTCGTTCGTTTCGCGTTTCTCAAGACTTCTACGGTCGTCTACAACTCGTCTACAGACACAGACATGTACAATATATGGTAATTGCATCGATGATAATGGTTGGAATGTGATCATGTGACTGATATGGATGCTACCTTGCAAGATTTGGCCCAAGTATCTGCCTACTGTTACAGCCGAGATTGTGGTCTCCCCAACTGCTCAATACAACTATTATATATATTGTTTTGATAAGCAAACTCTGAGCTTTCTGACGAACCCATTGTCTGTCCCGTAAAGTGTCTAACGCGGGCTCAATGAGGAATTGTGAACGGAAATAAAGGTTCGCTATCAGAACCCTATAGCCGAATACGAGCAAGATAGTGTATAAGTTGCTGTTTGCCAAAGCTCGGCTAATATGTTCAAGATGGGATTCCTGTAAATATCTTCCTTGTCTTAATGATGCTCTGACTTCATCGGACCTCAAATCTCACCAAAAGCCTATCGTTTTGTAGTCTCCCCAGCCAATTGTCGTTTTGACTTGCCGGTTCTTCTCCATTAGTTGAAAATTATTTAAGGAAAAAAGTACGCTGGGGGTTCAAATTCGGTGTCCCAGAAATGGCAGAAAGGTGATATTTGTACGGATAAATAGCTCCACTGAATCTCTTCAAATTTATCAATGAAAATAACACCATTTTTTTTTTTCTGCGTATACATTCATTAATGTACAAAATTCCGAGTAATTTCAATTATTGTGAATTCTTACCTATTCCATTTACTTAGATTTAGTTGGGAGTTTGCGACACAATCTCACTTCCAAAATATATTCTTTCAAAGTTATAATTAAATGAATATATATGCAGGAAAATATATATATATACTGTATATATATTTTGTTGCATCATGTGCCAACAACATGACATATTCGACCATGATTGTATCAGATAACACACGACTCCAGCTTCTACCAGTCACGTGACGTTCAGATGAGGCACAATTATGACATTTACCTAGTCCTGATAGCCCGAATCACATCAACATTCTTTATTTTCGTCCCCAATAAATACATATTTTCCCTCCTCTTACGGCCGTCTGTCCACTACTCAGCCACTTGCTCAGTGACTGATGTTGAACCCCTCGATGCTCGGCAGCAACTTGCCTGCATTCTTTGGCCGTCCTCTCTGCCGAATCTCAAACCAAGGAGGCACCTGGAACTTGGTCTGAGACCGCTCCGCAATGGCTCTCTTGCAACACAGCACACCTCGCATCAAGGTCGAGAAGGCCGCCCGCGTGCAATCACTCTGCTTGAGCCACAGCTTGCAATTGTGCCGGTAATAGTGCGGTCCAATGAACTCAAACACCGAGTAGCCCTTGGCCAGAATAGCTGTGTAGGCGTGAGAACACGGCATGAACGCGTTTTGGAACAGCCCGCACGTGCAGGTTCGCTCCACCAAGTCGACTCGAAAGTCACTGTCCTGCATGATGAAGCCCGCTCTTCGCAGCTGCGCAGCCGTCAAAGAGCCCACCACAAACGCCTCCAGATGCGCCTGTGCAAACTCACCAAACTGCGACGGCGGAATATACATCTTGTGTACGGCCACCGTGTCTCCGTTGATGGCCGACACCTCGTAGTACTTTGAGCACGTGGCGATCGCCATGAGCCGCGCATGGGGCGCCGGCAGAAGAACGTTGCCCAGTGGATCGCCATCCACAGGATCGGCCTCGCCCGTGGTTTTGCTCTCCATCAGAGAAGCGTCCACGATTCTATGTGCGCAGAAGACAAACACGAAAATTGGATACGTCATGAGACTGCGCACATCGTTGACTGACAGACCGCAAAAGAGATCGACAGTGCCAAACTTGCGCTGCTTGGCAAACGCGTCGGTCCAGCACGGCAGCTCGTGCAGCTTGCGGACCAACTCCAGATACTCGGGGTCGTTGTTAGAGGGCAACAACTCGAGCATCTGATGGTACACCGTGAGCACCCGGTCGGGATTGTAGTCTGTGGCCGCTGCCCAGAACTTGAGGTTGAAGTCCGACCGAGACTCCACGGGAATGTACTCTGCGACCCGCGCACAGAGATCTCGAGGACCCACACAGAGCTGGGCCTCGGGAAAGACCTCGGATGCAGCCTGTTCCAGTGCAGAGTTGAAGGTGCACATGAACGTGACCGCCCGATGTGACAGGAAATAGTCACTGAAACACTCCTTCATGTTGGACAGGAAATACTTCCAGTGCTTGTACCCGTCGGTCTGCACAATAGCAAACGCTACCGTGAGAACGACATCGTCGCCGTCGATCATTCGCGCAGACAAGAGTGTGTACTTGGAGCCGTCCAACAGACAATTGAGACGCATAGACGCCAAGACAAAGACGGATTTCGACGCAAAAATGTAGTTTTTGACGCTTCCCGTCGAACAAAAGAGTCCCTCAACCGTCAGCTTCTCGTCCTCCGTCTTACTGGTGTTACCGAGATACGACTCGATCACTTGTTGTAGTCTGGCAATGTCGAACGACTCCTCAATGGTTGTTTCGGACGCGGTTTCGTCCAGTCTCCCCGCACGCGAGCTGTAGACGTGGTTCAGATGCTTCTCCTTGTCGCCTGAGAAAGACTCGGCGAGAAACTTTTCAAAGAAGTCCTCGTCAAACTGCGTGTTGGCCCGCTTGCCCTTTTCCTCCTCCCAGGACTGGAAGTTTTTGAGATTGAGGGTCGGAGTGCCGCCCGTGGGCTCGTACATTTCCTCGCCGTCCTTTACGGACGTGTTTTTGAACTGGTAAGTGCGCGGGTTGCAGCCGTAGAAGCGGCACAGCTCCGCGTCCGAATGCAACGGGCCCATCTGGCTCTCCCAATACGCTCGCACCTTGGGGTCCAGGTGGTAGTAGGGTTTGGGAGGCCCGCGCACGACTGGTGGGTTGAGCACAAACGCCTCTTTGGGGGTCTCGTGACCAATCTGGTAGACTCCGCGTTCGGGGGATGAGACCAAGACGGAGGAGTACGAGTCGCGGTTCACGTACTGCAGATAGACGAGCAGGGGAATGAGCAGGTCGAACATTTCGGAAGAGTTTCGGATGCCCAGTTTCTGGTAGAGATGGAAAATGTCGCCGGCGGATCTGTCCAATCGGGAGTTCATGCCGGGGTCGTCGTCCAGCACCTCTTTGCCGTAGAAGGCCATTTTGAGCACCTTTGCTCCCTCCTGGGTTTTTGTGCTGACGACCTTGCCTTCCTTGTCTCTGACTGCGTATATGAAAAAGTACATTGGGTAGAGCACCGAGAAGCGCGGCAGGCGTTCGGGGCGCTTGGCCTTGGAGGGCGGGGCTGTAGTGTTGTTCTCGCGGGCCTTGTTGACGGTCTTGCTGCTCGCTTCCATGTCCACCGGCGGATGGCGGGGGGCGGTGCAGTCCGGGTCGTGTGGGGAGTACTGGGTGACGGTGCACTTATTGTAGAGTTCTTTGGGGAACATGTGGATGCGGATTTTGTAGCCCTTGCAGTGGCGGCACAGGTAGTTGATTCCGTTGGCGGTGCCCTTGTTTCTGTATTCGACCCATTTTTTGAGCACAAACTGATTGAAGCACCAGATATCCAGCAGCGCCGCGTCCAGCGACGTCCACGCCACGCCGGTGGTGATGTTGAGTTTCATGGCGGTGCTGAGAAACGACTTGTAGCCCTCTTTGAGCGACAGGTCTTCCCAGTTGTTGACTGTCTTGGAGTCCTCCATGGCCCGACATCGCCGTCGTTTGACCACCTTGGGTGGCGACACCGAGTGGGCCGGTGGGGGCGACGGCGGCTTGGGGTAGTCGAACAGCCCTGGCTTGTCCTGGTACAGGTCCTGCAGGCTTTGGCCGTTGATGCTGGGGTCGAAGAGCAGCGACTGTTGTGGGTCGAACGGCGGGTACACGTTAGGGGTCTGCTGGAGCGGCTGTTGTGGGAGTGGTTGCAGCGGCACCTGGGTCTGCGTGTGGTCGTAGATGTAGCGGTCGTCCGGAGCCGGTCGTTTGGCTCCTTCGAAATATATTGGATAGTCGTTGTTCATGGTAGCGGTGAGGGTGGTGTAGTTGGAGTTGGAGTTGGAGTTGGAGTTGGAGTTGGAGTTGGAGTTGGAGTTGGAGTTGTGGTTGTGGTGTTGGAATGTTCAAGTTGGAATGTTCAAGTTGGAATGTTGGAGTGTGTACTTGGTGTACTGTATGTACTGTTCTTGGTGTAGTTATCTTGTATAGGTTCTGTACTCCTGCCGTCGCAAACGTCTCCAGCCACTCTGAAAATACTCCAAGACTCAATACGGTCGATTGCAAGTGTGACTGAGATTCGCTTCTCTTTTTCCTGCTCACTCGCTTTTTCTTTTCCTCTTTGCCCGTGCTCTACCTATACCTATACTCCAGATATGCACTGACAGACCTAAAGCGAAAGTAGTATGGCAAAAAGCTCCGCAACCTAGTTCAATTGTCCTCGAAAAACAAAAAAAAACAAAAAGATGGGTATGGATAATGGTGGAAAATGCTGGAGAATCGTCGGAGAATCGTCGGAGAATAGTGGAGAACGGTCGGAAAATCATTGGACAATCATTGGACAATCATTTGCGGTCGAATTAGTCCGTATATCTCCTTTCTATGGACTGGTGGATATCTCGGATATCTCCAGATTATACTATTGTATCTTTCTTTTTTTCTCATCATGCTTAATCTTGGTCCAACCTAGTTTTAGTGTATAGTTGCTGAGTCAGGTGGTGGCGGTGGTTGCAGGAGGAGTTGGGTGGTAATACTGTTTATGTTTCTGTCTACATTTTTTTCTCCTCATTTCCATCTTTTTTCCCCTTTTTTCCGCCTTTTTCTCCCTTTTTTCCCGGTTTTTTTCTGTTTTTTTTTTTTCCTTTTTTTCCCATTTCTCCTTTTTCCTTTTTCCTTTTCCTTTTTCCTTTCCCTTTTCCCTTTTCCCTTTTCCCAAATTTCCTTTTCCCTTTTCACTTTCCGTTGTGCTTATTTTCCGCATTGTCCTTTTTTTTTTTGTGGCAATTGCGTTATATAATACCCACCAACCACCCGGCACAAAACCGCCAAAAAAGCCCCAGATTTGAGATTCAAAAAAAAATCACATGCTCCGCCCCATCGCCAGCCTCTCTTTCCGACCCCAAAATTCCGCCTCACCCGCCGCCCCTCGCCCCAGAACCGCTCTTCCGATCTGCCCCTCCACCCCAAACCCAATGCAAAACTACCTCCACCGTTTCCTGGAGAAAGGCCGATATTAAAGCCGCACAAATGCGCTGGGATGTAGACCGTTTGCAGAGCGCTGGTAGCAGGATTAACCGAGTCCGACGGAAGTGACATGCCCCAGACGACGGCCCCGTATCTCAGGCGGCGACCCCGTATCTCGATTCCGTATCTCAGACGGCCACTGCGCGCGCTCAGGCGGCTGTTTTAGCCCTTCTCGGTCCACCGCATTCTGCGCCAAACTCCGCCAAACGCAATGTCAACCCAGCCCGTTGAAAGAACCCGCTGTCAAACGAACATTATGTGTCTAATATACAGATGGTCGTACCCCGATCGATGCAAAAAGGTTTGTCTTTCCACCTCTTGTTGTCTGCTTCTTTCCTCCTTTTGTTTTGACATCTTTCTATCTCATCATCACTATCTCCGAACGAACGCTTCTGGCAACCTTCGGGCCCATCCGTAGTATCGCACAATCGACCTCAACATACCGCCACCGCCAATTGCCCCAAATCGAACGACAAACGCACACCAAACGCCGAACCGGCCCTCGGCATTCAACCGCAGTCGGCAATGCACCGCACACCGTCGTAGAGCAGGTTTGAACCTCATTTTCGGCCCAAAGTAGTGATGCGCCCAAAGATGCGATGCGGTGTGGTGCGGTGATCCGGTAGACCGAACATTGTAGAGTAGAGGACAGTACGCACGGGGTGGGAGTTGGTCACGTGATGGAGGGAGCTAGTGACGGGACTTTAGTGGGCAATTGGCAATTGGCAATTGCCCGACACGACTCGATAGGCTGGTTATGCACATGCAAGACGACGATAGTCAACATCGAATGCACGGTCCGAAAAGCCGAGTCGTGGAGAGAATTGCACGTGAGGTGATATAGGACGGTCACGACATGTCTAGCACGTTACGACGTTTCTAGAAGTCTTTCTAGAAGGTCAGAAGTCTTCCTACAAGTCATTCCTAGAAGCATCCCTAGAAGCACACTACCCAAAGTCGCTCTAGAAATCTGATTTCGTTCCGTCTCCACACTCCACATCCACGTGACCAAATCCGGCTTCGTTCTTTTCATCTCACTCACTCACTCACTCACTCCGACTTGCTCGGACTTGTTAAACCTGATTTCCATCAACCCAAAAGAACGCTAGCCAAAGGTTGAGTTTGGTGACGGTTGAAGGGGTCATTGGGGACTGGTGACTCGGCGAATGGACTAGTTTTCCAGACTCAGACTCAGACTCAGATTCCAGACCTCCAGGCTCCAGACCTCTCACGTCTGGCTCCTCTCACGTCTGGCTCCTCCGACGTCAGATTATGAGTACTCCAAGCACTCATACAGCACTGGTACCGTGCAATGCCTCATCCACGGACCTCCGTCGTATCGCTCAAACTCCGGTGGGTCCATAGATACAGAGTTGGCGGATGTCGATCGCCATTTAGGCTCAGCAAAGTGGTGGAGAGAGGAGTGAAGGGTCCGGGATGTGGACGATTGGGTGGATATGTGGGGATTCTGAAACCACCGTTGGAATCAGTGAGACGAGGCGATTCCAATGGTATGTTTCTTGTCTGACAAAATCCTTTCGGCTCTCCCCCCCAAACCGACCTCTCGTCGAAACTACCTCAAAAGACCCGTTCTAGATCATCTCCTTCATCTACGCCGCGGAAAAACAAATACCGCGTCACACCATGCCGTGCCATAGAGCCATACGAGCTCCAGCCTTGCTCCGGGCGCCCTTTCGATCTACAAGTGCACCGTACACACGACCAAACAGGTGGTTATTAATGTCCATATCCGCTGTCTGCAGTCGACAGTCTATTGTATGATATGTCGGAGATGAGAGCCACTAAGGAGAATGCAATATCTATCGCCATATTGTCTCCTTCTATCATAGAGCTGTTTCTAGAGCTGTTCTGTGGGTCTTCGGTATAGATTAGAGGCGGTCGAGCACCCGTCCCCACATGTCGACTCTGTGGACGTTCGAGGGCTCCGATTCCAATTCTGAAAGAGACAACTGGGGTTCATTTTGCCGGCAGAAGCTCGTTTGGAACAGTCTCCGGCGGTATCTCCATTCCCCATCGAGATGACGACTCCTCCTTCCACCACTAAAGTTCAAAAGTAATACCGCGACAATTAACCGCAAATAGCCTCGGCATATTTAATCGTATAGCGTCGTATATTCCGGCAGCCAGGGGTGGAGTCGGAGCTTTTCCGGACCACTAGTAAAGGGTGGTATCTCAAGTATTTGTCAACTAAGTTTTTTCGAAATTCAAGTAGAAGGTCAAGTAAAATTATGACATATCAAGTATCACCGTTGGTTAAAATAAAACCCAAGTAATACCCAACTATTTCAAACCATCAATCTAGAAAGTCCCTCAATATAGCCCCGAAAGACCTCCGACAACCCTCTGACAATCTTCCAACCGCTATCCGACCGTTATCCAACCCAAACTTGTCTTCTATGATTACTATAGCTCGGCCAAAGTTGAGATAAGAGCCATGTGAAAACGGTCTGATTAGTAATCGACAGCGGGGTTGAATGGTGGTTTTTGATTGGCAGTAGGAGTGGTAGAGTACACGAGTACTGTACTTTACTGTACTTTACTGTACTTTTACTTCTTGTACTACTTGTACTGACGTATTACGTAATCGTTTGACGGATTAGTAATCAGTCATTGGAACTACAGAACGGCGGTCCCACGTGGCTGGAGATGTCTAGGGGAGTAGGGGACAAGATCTATTGTAAGTAGCCATGGATTGTGACGGTCTGTTTTTAAAAAAGCCAACTTTTCCCGCTGTTACAGTCCTACTGGGGTTCTCTTGATGTAGATGTAGGTCTTGACAGAGGAGACGGGGAGCGATGAGAGGAGATGTGGGGACGTGGAGAGGAGATATGGAGAGATGAAAAAAAGCGGTGTGGAATTTTGCTCTGGTGAAGGGCTCAGTTGTCCTACTTTTTGTCATACAAGTCAGAGTATTCCCGTAGAACCTGTTCTAAGAATTCTCCAGAACCTGTGCTAAGAATTCTCCAGAACCTGTTCTAAGAATTCCCCAGAACCTGTTCTGCAAGAGATATCAGATTGATAGTAGTTTGATTGAGATATTTCAGTCGATTTTTATCACTTTATCAAATAAAATATGAGAAATTGCTTTTCCAAGTGGACTTTCGGGACATGGATTCAGTGTGAGTGTTTCAAGTGTCACCAGCATTACTCCAAGTTCGGATATGAGACATTTTCGTCTGGAAAAGAAGTTGTACTGCTATCACCTTTTGTTCCGCGACTTTCATATACAATATGGACCTGATTATGTCCATATATCCTTGTTTTAGCCCAACTAACGGCGGCACTAATCATCCACTCAATCAAAGTGCTCTACAACAAATCTCTAAGTAAACGTCAACAAATGTCCGAGTACGTCAACAAATCTCTAAGTAAACGTCAACAAATCTCCGTGAAAATGTCAACAAATCCCTCCACAAACTAGTCTCAACTCGATTTTTAGTACTGCTCAAAAGTCCACCAACAATTCCTTGGTAAGAATATATCCATTTTGCACCCTCTCATATATATATCATCTCGATTCCATCTTCCAGCACCGAAATAGGACCCCCCAGTCCAGTATTTTCTTAACAAATGTTGCAACAAATTACAAGTAGAACAAAAATACTCCTCCAAACCGTACGATAATCATGGCACAGGTCTGGAGGCTCAAAAATGGTGATTAACTGACATAAAATTGACATTAAACATACATTAAAAACGTTTCTGAAAAGTCCGACCAGACACGTGACTCGATGGTGTCTCCAGAATGAACTTTCAATGGCGCCGTTCTTACCACTGTCCATTTTGGCTACAACGGGACGAGAAGGATCTTTTGAAAGACCAAAACTTGAATTCCAGCTGCAATTATCTGCATTTAATGAGACAGAAAAGTGTCTGTATTCTTTCTCCCTTTATTGACGACACCAACCCGTTTTGCTCAATGGCCAATCGAGATAAGAGGTTCCAACCACTCCTCTCCTCAATGAATACAAGTCACCGTTGAAGTCAAACACCAGGCTCATATTTGTCTCCAGATTGGCTCCATTCACAAGCGACATGAATTGGCAGGTTGCACTAAGGTCCATTAGTGTCTCAATGTTGCACTAGATGGAGAAGGTGGATTCGCATCTAACTTGGCGAATAATGGACCAATCGGGGATCCGAAAGAAGATTTGGATTACTCGGATCGGTATCTTTCCAAATATGTCTTCAAAATCCGTATTTGGGCCCAAACAGCCACTTTTACCCCACCTATAAAACCGCACTAATGCACCACTAGTTGGGGTCGTACTTTTGGCTGCATACTTCAACTGGTGAATTTGGTCTCATCTCGACGAGATGACGACTTGGTGGTTCGACGTCCGACGTTGTTCGAAGTCGACGTGGTTCCACGTTCGACGTTCGACGATCGACATTCGAGGTGGTTCGAGACGGACGAACCGAACGACAAGCTGCACATCGACTCACGTGACGGAGTTGAACGGGTCACGTGGAATCCCCGAGTGTCTGGACAGGAGGAAAAGTTCATCTTGTGAGTTGGAATCTTTTGGAGCAGTTTTGGAGCAGTTTTGAAGCAGCTTTGGGGGGATTTGAGAAAGACCGTATTACTTGGATTTTGTTGGCAAGAAGCATTTTTTGTTGACGAGTTAGTTGAAAAGTGACAAGATGAAGTCGACGTCGGCGAAAATCGACAGTCGGCGAAAATCGACAGTCGGAAATCAGCAATTTCGTTCTGAAAGTCTGCGCAAATCAACAAAAATCAACAAACAACCGCTTCCCACATTTCCTCCTCCATCACGTGACCCTTCGCTTCCACTCATAACCTCTTTTTACGCCGAATTAAAGGTGCAGTGCAGTGCATGAGTTGTGAAGTTAAAGTCGACGATGGTGAGAAAGGTGGAGCATGTCAGTTTCTGTGGGAGGGGGTTTTTTTGGATGTTAAAAGCGGTTTTGGAATCCTTGGCGTTCTGCGGTTCTAGTGATATCTTTTAATTTCCGATTGGACCACTTTTGGACCCTTGTCGTGGTCTTTCCCTCCCCGGCAATGCACGATGATGCAACACGTGCCTTGATTGGTGACTCTGGGGTGGGGACGTGACAGGGCGGGCTGAGGGTTGTGGGAGGCGGATTCGGGAGTGTCGCGGGTGACTCGGGGCGGGTTGCGTTTCTCCGGCGGTTTTTGGCGTCGTTTTGGGGTCTTTTTGGAGGCTCAAAGACACTGAGAAAGAGACAGTTGCGCTGAGGCATCACGCTAAAGTGAGACATGCGTTATTGGCGGGGCGGTGGTGATCAATGTTCTAAGCTCTTTCAATGGCGTCAAGGACGATTTGGTGCGGTTGAAACCCGCAATGACAAGTTGAGGAGGAGTTTGTCCTGTTGATATCATTGAGGACCGACGAGCGGGGCAATTGGTGTTTGCAATTGGTGTTGGAGGCAAGGGCCATGAGGATCATTTGATGTTCCTGAACGTCTTTGAAAACCATTGAAGACGCCTCACTACATCAATTCACCTCATCTACCCATCTACATCAACTCACCTCATCTACATCAACTCACCTCATCTACATCAACTCACCTCATCTACCCATCTACATCAACTCACCTCATCTACATCAACTCACCTCTACAACATTGAAAAGACCATCTTCGACGTGGCCAGTACTCAGACTGGAGTAATTGAATGGTGGATTGCCAAGGACCCTTTCCAGTTGTCGACCAGTTGTCCATTGGCTGTCTACAACTCTCTACACCGTTCATGGTCTGAGCAATGGTGGAGTGATAGTCTGGTTAAAACATGTTGGTTAAGACATGTTGGTTAAGACATGTTGGTTAAAACATGTTGGTTATGGGACCTCTTGATGATACCCGCTGGTCATAGCTTGGCTGATGGTAACCTGCTCTCTTCGGTCTCCACTCTGGAGATGTCATTGGACAGATCTGCGGACCTGGCTCGAAATGAGACTGCTACTGTCGCTGGATACCAAATGTATGGTATAGAGCGGACTGACGATGATTCAACTCATGTGAAGAGTTCCGATAAACCCAGCTCGAAGATACCGTCGAGAATACCGCTGACTATTCAGTGATACTGACGTTTCTATCTCTAAGACCTCTGACTACCCCACGCTACTCTAGGACACTCAATACGCCGCTACAACTCTCAACAACAGTACTCCAGAGCGAAACACTCACTTACCTTGTCGCAGCCTGATACCTGATCTGCACGGTCTAACATTGAATACTGATTCGCGTCATGTTGGTCCACGATTCCATGCTGTTAGTCCGTGGTTCCGCGATTCCATGACTCACGTGATTCCATGACTTACGTGAATTCCATGACTGATAGTCACGTGTTTCGCTCCTTCTGGCCACGTGACTCATCTTCTGGTCACGTTATTGGCTCTTGACGACTCTTGTAGATGACTCAGCCGTGGGCCGTTGGTGAACCCTGAAACCTCTGACGCCGTGGTTGACACCACCATCATTCGCTCTACTCAATGAGTCTGTCGGATTCTGTGACTACTGCCACTCCGCCCGCTCCACTTCTGACGTCTCATACACTCATTAAAATATGTGGTTTATATATGCATTGTTTCGCGACCATCACGGGACGTGGCAGGCGGCGCTGATGAAGGGCTAGAGGGATGAGTTCGCGGGAGAAGCAGGCAACGAGAGTTCTTCGTCTTCTCATAAACGAGCGTAGCGAGTTGACGAGTTCGTTGAGGCATCGTGAGTTGAAGAGTGTGTTGGTGAGCTCGTTGAGAGGCTCATTGATGAATTGATCGATTCACTCTTGATAGACTCTCGATTGACTCCTCGATTGGACTCTCGATTGACTCTCGATTGACTCTCGATAAATCATCCAGATGAACCAAAAACCGCACCACTCGCTGCGCTCGTGCTCGTGCGCTCATCAGTCCATCTCACCAAAAACTCCATCATCATCATCCTTCTCATCGCCATACTTCTCCGGACTGCTGGCGCTCTTGGTCGGACTAGGAACCTCCTCCATTCTCTCTCGATCCTCCTCCTTGACACTGGAGCCATACAGACTCGACGAGAACCTTGGAGGTAGAGGAGCAGACGCCCGGGGACTCTTGGACGTGCCGAAATCGTCGTCGTCCTCGGCCACCGTGCTCATGCCAAATTGCAGCGAGTTCCGTCGACCTGGCGTGGGAGTAAACGTCGAAAACCCTGCCGGAGAAAACGCCGCCGCCGGAGATTGGGCAAACACCGCGCCGTGGGGATTGTGTGGCACGTGGTGTGACGGGGTGGGCACGTGGCCCGATCCGTGACTTGCGCCCGGACCATGGCCAGTCACGTGTCCACTAGGGCCTGGAGAAGGCGACAACGTGTAGCTTCCCGGGGAGTGCAAATGCATCATGGGCTCGCCACGCTGTTGCTGCTGGGCTTGCAGCTGCTGTAGCTGGTTCTGTGCAATCTGATGCTGCTGCTGTTGCTGCTGTTGCTGCTGCTGCTGCTCGCGCTCTCGCTGTTGCTGGGCAGCAAGAGAACCCAGAGGCTGCAGCTGAGGCATGGGTTCGAGCTCGTCTTCGTCGCCCTCGTTCATGCTGACGAGAATCGAAGCCGCCTCCAGAAGCTGCACTTGCTGGTGTTTGCTGATGAGCAGCTTACTGGTCACGTTCCATTCGGGCGTATGTTCCCACAGGTGTTTCGCCAGCGACGAAATGTGCTTGTATCCCTTGCCACAGGCCTCGCACTTTAGCTCCTCCTTGAGCCGGCCACTCTCGCCCTCGGAGATGCGCCGCGCCACCATCTTTCGACTGAGCACGGGGACGCCACCGGTCGGGACGCTTTGTGCCACCGCCACACCGGGCCGGTTGCCGTAGTAGTGGAGGTTGGTGGCATGGTGGGCCCGCTGGTGGATGGGGAAGGGCCCTTGGGTCGTGGCTATGGACGAGCGTCGTCGGGGACTCTCGTAGGACATGCTGAGTGCAGTAGTGTCACGGAGCTGGTGTAATGGGTCACGGAGCTGGAGTAATAGGGTCACACGGGCTCTGTAGGGGGTCACAGAGGTGGTGTAGTGGGGTCACAGAGGGAATGTCGGGGGGGACAGACGCAGTGT
Organism: Yarrowia lipolytica; assembly: GCF_001761485.1. NCBI lineage: Eukaryota > Fungi > Ascomycota > Dipodascomycetes > Dipodascales > Yarrowia > Yarrowia lipolytica. The sequence continues at coordinate 1,865,860 of NC_090770.1, read as the reverse complement.
GGTGGGTCTTGTGATGTGGTGGTTGTTTTTTTGGTTGTGGTGGTGATTTCGGTCTCGCAACTGATGTCGTCTCGCAACTAGTGTCGATGACTGCTTTACTAAGCCTCTGCTATCGCTCTTCTTCTGTGTGAGTAATGCACTTGAGCTCCCATCCTAGCCCAGCCTGATACTTACAGTAATCACGGAGGAATTACGGGAATTACGCGGACTCGGTGGTGGTTACACGGGGTCGGTAATGGGCAACACGAGCTCGGTAATGGGCAACACGGGCTCTGTAATGGGGGCAACAGTCGGTCTGTCGTGGTCACACTCGGGAGGTGTAGGTCTGGTTTCGGGGTGCCAAAGTGCGAGATATGTGTCCTTTCAAGTGGCGAAAAGAGCGGTTTGGGACGGTCGGAGGTCAAGGGGGCGTAGAAAGTCGGTTTTTGGACGCGCAAATAGGGTCGCACAGAGGTTCAACGATGCTGAGGTGGTGACACAAAATGTATCTGTGGATAAGCGATTTTTTTTTAGTCTTTGTCCGGATTTTTTTTTTTTGATTTTTTTACCCTTTGGGAACCTGAGTCGCGACAGATTCGGGGTTAGGGTATATTTGCCGAATACGGTAAGGTTAGGGTTTGGAGCTAACAGGGCGAGTGAACAATTTGGCATAATGGCAAAATGGCAAAAATGGCAAAAGTGGTAAATACAGAACAATTTGGAGAAAATGAGAAGAATTGGAAAATGACGGAAATTGGAAATAGCATGAAATAAATATATGTTCAGTTTTTTCTCTCCAGCAAGATTAGCGCTCTATCAATTTTTTTCCATTTTTCCCGATTTTTCGGAGCAATTATTCCGCCAAAAAAAAGTCCAATTTCTCCTGCATCCCCGCCACCCCCGCACGGAGAAATTGCGGTGCATATATTTGTAGAAAAACACATCTGGACTTAGAGAAGTAGAAATGGGCGGTGGAATGAACAATGGGATGTTAATTGTTAGATGAAATGTTTTTTACAATATTTTTCCAGCTTTTTTTGTGCATTTTTGTAATTTTTCTGCGTTTTTCTTTAATTATCTTTTTTTTTTTCTGATTTTTGAAAATCCACAAAACTCTCAAAAACAAGCCACATATACATGCACAGAAAATGCCAACCAGGTTGCTCTCGCGCAGCATGAAAGTGCAGCAGCAAGTTTCCACCGCAGGAAAACGCATCTCTGCACGAGATTCCGCATTGGTTTTTTTTCCCCCGATTTTTTTCGACTTTTCCGGAATATTTCTTTTGGGTTTTTTTGGTATTTTTTCAATTTTTTATTTATTCATTTATTTTCACTCTAATTTTAATCCCCCCAAACCAGCTCTAAATACCTCATCTATAGTAGCCAGAATAATAGCCGCCAAAGGCAGCCACAAAAATCATAAACTTACCCAAAAAAGGAATAGAAAGAGAAGCAAAACATCGACGCGACTTCTGGAGCAAATCACGTGACCAGGAGCGTGCTGCGCAGGCGCCGGTTACCCGGACTGTGCCTGCCGAATCAGTCTGCTTTTTTGTCGAGTTTATTTTAAAAAAAAACATTGTGCATGTTTTATGCATGATATATGCGGGATATAGTTTTGTCTGAGTTAAAAAATATTTTATCTTCTCACGTGATCACTCTGTTTACCCGGAAGTCGCGGGGGATCGGATTAAATCGGGAGGGGTGGTCACGTGGTAAGATCACGTGGTAAGATCACGTGACACGGGAAAAAATGGGGCGATAGTTGCAGGTGATGGGGATTCAAAGAACGGGTACAAGGAATGTGTTTTATTGGTGGGGTGAGTTTTTTAAATTAATTAATTATATTTTAAATTTAATTTATTTGTTTCATTAATCATTTTCGAAAATATCTATTAATTTCTTTTTTATATAACTTTTTTTTATACTTTTTTCTTTCTGAACTACAGTTTGACCCATATCAAGTAAAAGTTCAAGTAAAATCACGTCCTTAAGCCGAAATCAAATGGTTATTGTAAAATAATATATATTATATATTTATAAATATGTTTTCGCTCAAAATGCATCGATTGACAAGAGATTAGATGGAAATAAATATTTCGAGAAGAATCTGAAACACTTCCTAATGAAATAATTTCTAAAAGGACAGCAATATTATCAGATCACTCGTTTGATCACATATGGAGACTTTAAGAACGGTCTCCAGAACGACTAAGAAAGGAGATAGTGAGATGGATTCAACAGGGATGGATTATTTGTACAATTTCTATCTATAATTGTATCTTTATTTGGTTCTGAGACCCCCTAAAGTCCAGAAAACCATTCTTGTGTGTTCAGAGAGATTCATATCTAAACGTGAGTCCATAGAGCTGAGTAATGCTCCTATTGGGAAGAAATTAACGGCAGTCTGTTTTGATATTGGTGATAACCGTGATTTGTTATATTACTTGAGCCGTGGTTATTACCAGGGTTTCTTCATATTGGCGTATTGGTTGAAGGCTGTTTAGATGGTGAACATGGCGTCTAAAACATTGAATATTGGTTATAAAAGGTCCTACTCTTCGAATCCAGAAATAAATAGTTGTGAAAAACAGTTCCTCTCTTATTGGTTAAGTTCTAGAGTCTCTCCATGGAACTACACATTGCTCTGTGTCTTTGGAAATACATTGATACTCTACAGCTCTTGCTCGAGTATTCCGATCGGTTCAGACTAAACGGGAATAGATTCTTCGTCTCATTTTAACCAATATTATTCAATAAAATACCAACTTGGCATTTCTGTCAAGACTCTACAAAGTACAGTACATGTTCTACGTAGATACAGTACATCACCAAACCAGATACAAGGCTTGTAGATAAGTCAAAGACTTGATAGTAAGGAAGAGTAATGTTCTAGAAGAATCGAATCGAAGTCCCGATGTTGATATCTCTTCTCAATCCTCTGGAGACCTCCATTAAGGCAATTTGAATCAGTATATATCAATAAAACAGGATCGAATGAGTCCAATATAGCTCCGATTGACTCTGGCTCAACAGGATTGAACTACATGGACAAATATAACCCACTTTTTCACCCATATCTTGTGTCCCGTCTGTTCTTCGACATTTTGTTCTGACACCTTTTGTAGAAGCAATCAGGTTCACACCAGGGAGTCTCCAAGTCTGTGGATATTCCATCGATTGGGGTGGTTTAAAATTCATTTTTGTTCTCCACGTGATTGGGAACAAATTAACAGTATTTTTGGGGGCCCCGAATCTACACATTGAGCCCATCTCTTGTTCCATCTCCGTCTGTCAGATTCCATTTAGAGATGATATCATTTCGATTCCCCTGGAAACCAATCCAAATGCAATTTTCATGATATCATTGGAATCTCCCAATTTTCAGGTTTCCAAAGATACCCTTTAATCCCGAATCACGTGGATATTCAGCGATTTTCCCCCTAGTCATAATCTGTGGGGCCAAAAAAATCCAACTCCCTAAATTTGGCTGAAAAATCGTCTCCCAGCGTCGGTTTTCCGCTAGCATCATTCCCCGTCCTTCGGCGTTGTCGGCGGGTCGTCTCAAGGGCCCTCTTTTCGTACGCGTTTTAAGGTTTGTATATAAGGTTTGGTGTCGCCCCGGCAACCACACGAAAACACCACCTCTTCTCACTGGAGTGACACGACATTGCACCGTACAGTACACAAACCAGACGCCAAAAAAAAAGCCAGCTGGTAATATTACAGACTCCATTCAACGACATGTCGCGACAAGAACTGGTACAGTGGGTCAACGAGCTGTTGCAGACGGAAATCTCCAAGGTGGAGGAGTGCGGCAAGGGCGCCATCTACTGCCAGATTATGGACTCCATCTACGGCGATGTGCCCATGAGCAAGGTGAAGTTCAACGTCAAGGCGGAGTACGAGTTTCTCAACAATTACAAGGTGTTGCAGGGGGTGTTTAATCGGCACAAAATCGACCGGCAGATTCCGGTGGAAAAGTTGGTCAAGTGCCGGTTCCAGGACAATCTGGAGTTTTTGCAGTATTGCAAGAAGCATTGGGACGCCAATTGGAGCGGTCAGGAGTACGATGCGGTGGGTCGGAGAGCTGGACGGGTCGCCACGGTGCCGTCGACAGCCCCAGGCTCCACTCCTAATGCCACGTCAGGAAGAACCTCGGTACAGTCTCAGACCAGTGGTCGGAGCAGTGTTGTGAGAAGTCGACCGAGTGTGGCTTCGGGGGCCGCGGGCTCGGTTGGTGTTGGCGCTGGAGCCGGAGCCGGAACCGGAGCTGGAAGTTTGTCGGGGGCTTCGGGTCGAGCCAGTGTCAGTCGGCGTCCTGGTGCCTCCGGGTCGTCTCAAGCATCGTCGGCCGCTCTAGCCAAAGCACAACAACAGATTGCCACTCTGGAGGCAGACGCGGTGGAGTATCAGCAGGTGTTGGAGGGTCTCGAGACGGAACGCAACTTTTACTTCAACAAGCTGCGCGAAATCGAGGTGTTGGTGCAGGAGAATGCCGAGCAGATGGACACGGTGCAGGTGGAGGGCATGATTCGGGAAATTCAGACGATTCTGTACTCGACCGAGGAGGGATTTCAGGTGCCTGAGGAGGAGGAGGTTTTTTAGGCGAAGAACGACTTGAACTGATCGATTTGGACAAAATGATCGATTTGGACAGAATGATCGATTTGAATTGGACAAAGTGATCGATTTGAATTGGACAAAGTGATCGATTTGAACAAACCGAGCAAACCGAACAAACCAAACTAACCAAACTAACCGACTTTGGAAAAAACAGACTGAAGAGAAGTCACACCTTAATGTGCTTAGTTAGCTGTTGAACCTGTTCAACTCTGCTCCACTCCCAGCGCCAGATGCTCCTTTTGCCCTTTTCCTCAGTCCACACCCGTTTTCTGGTTCTATTGCCGGCTTGTTTGATCTTCCCGTTCTCACCTCGTTTTGCTGCTCGTCTGGTTCTCATGTCTGGTTCTCTTTGGTTGAATAGTGGCTGGCTTCTGCTCGACGCCCGCGTCCCAGACCTTGTACATCTACAGTAATACATGTTATTGTTATGCGTAGAGAAGGGACAGACGAGTGACTGTTGCTGTCGGAGTGATAGGTCTGTTGTCGTTTCGTCTTTTCTTGTAGGTCTCGTCCCTTAACTGACTCCATCGACGTGAGCTTTTCAAATCCTGGCGGTTTTATCTGCCTTTTTTCTTGGAATATAGGAGCGGATTTGGAAGTCGAACAGGCTACATCGGTCCTGAGGGATGGAGCTATCGGTGTCAGACCCCTTCAATGGAAACCACAATGGGTAAATATCATTGGCATGGCGAATTATACGCTACTCGTACTCGTACGGTATGTACTGTACTTGTAGTGGAACCCGCTTTTCTGTGTCGCCTGACTTGTCGCAGTCGGGTTTCGAACTGTCATTTCTTTTGTTATTAGTCCAAGAAATTACTTAGTGGTAAACGCCACTCTAAGTAAAGTCAACAATATCAATAGCCAATTACTCACCAGAAAAATACGACAACTGGAGAATTTGTAAGGCAACGTAGTTGTTTTTGTTCTGAATAATACTCTGTCAATCTTGGGCTTAAAAAATGCTACAATTTTTGTATTTCCAGCACATCTGGAACGGGATGAACTTCAAGGAAGACTCGGAAGATTTCGTTCAACAAAAGTTCAAGTAATTGGGAGCAGACGCAATGATGAAACAATTGCATGAAACAAAACCCGAGATTCGACTCTTGGTGGTATCCGTAGAAGGAGGTAATAGACAATATTAAGCCGATTCTGAGGCGGAGGTCGTCACTGTCTCTTGGTCGCTGGACCACTTGCACAAGTACAAGCAGTTCTTCCACTTAATAATAAGTCAGAGGTTTCGAGATGAAGAGATGATTCAGAATAAATCATCTACATCTTGTACAAGTACAAGTACTGTGTTTTGTATGGCTCGGTCGTCTCCGTACTTCTGTGGCCAACTGTGGCCAACTGTACTTGTACCCTCAGCTCTCAAAATCGTGTCTATAGAAACACTCAGAGTCAAGACATAAAGATAAGACAGTTGAAAAAAGTCTTCTTTCGGTCTTGGACTAACTCCGCCACTTTCCATTGCTCAGTCTGAGCCCCCTCTGACTCGAGGTAGTTACTTGTAGTAGGAGTTAGTTTCGAAAACTAGTTCGCAAGCTCCAAGAAGTCGGAGAAAGACTGTGCCAGATCATCTCTGGAGAGGGCCCAAGGAAGTCTTTTTAATGTTCTGATCTTCTGCATCATAGCACACACCCCCGACTCCAATACTGGTAGACCAACAAAGGAGAAGTTTTGAAAAGCTCATTGCAAAGTTCTCTGAAGAGCCCTCTGAAGTCCACGGTAGCAGAAGTTGTTCCACAAAGCAGCCAAGTCCAACAGCAGTACCATTGACAAGTTCCATAAAACTCCTTCGCTATTGTAAAAGTCTTGACTTTACAATGAGATGGACCGAGTGTCGGATGGGACTCTTGGTGACACTTCCCCGATATGGTAATCGAAAATCACCACTTCTGGCTGAGAATCGTCGACAATTGTGGATAGCAGGTTCTCCAACAGTGAAACAATCAAGGAGAACTCATGTGGACCTCTTCCTCCTTTTCCGATTAAAATCCACTCATAGTGGAAATAACTCCCGCTGGATCTGTCCGCTGGTTGACTTTGACTCCAACTGACTGACTCTAGAAGTGCCTGTCGAGTATGAGCTTCGTTGTTGCAGCTTCTGCCTGAGCCCATAAATCATGGGTGTCTTCTTAAAAAGCCGCCGAGAGAATGGCACCAGCCAAGGAAGCAGCGAAGCAGAGGCCCAGGAGGTCAAGAAACGAGCGCTTGGTGCTGCTGAAGCCGAGTCCAGAGAGCGATGGATGTTGACTTTGACTCTGACTGTTGCCCAAATGCAAGATCGAGTCAAAACCGACAACCAAGAAGAGCACACAGATGCACCCAACCTCCTTTAAAGAGAATCAGGGAACACTCAATTATTTTCAGCCTACTTCTTCCAGTGAAGGAGAAGTCCGATTGTGAGTCTGATTCTGATTCCAATTATTACGCTTCCGATAACGACTCTGATGACAGTGACTGTGCCAGTGCCTCTGACGGGGCCTCCAAAGAGAGCCATTCTAAAGACTCCTGCCAAGAGGGCGTAAGACTGCAGCGAAGGCCGAGTCCAGAGCGGCCGCCAAGACCAAGACTGTTCCCAAGGCGTCTGCCAGGATTTGTACTAGGGCAAAGTCTGAGCAGACACTCCCAAGAATTCTCCTTTCTCCATCTTCAAGTGTCTCCCTTGGGTGTTCCTGAGGTGAACGACTCTGTTCCATCCAGACAACCAAGAAGACCGAGAAGGAGGCGGAGTCGGACTCCGTTGATGACTCCGTGACTCCGAGGACGACTCTTCCGATGATTTGGACAACTCTGGTAACTCTGATGACTCCGGTGATTCAGACTAGCAGGGTACCGTCAAGAAGCTATAACTGAGAAGAATAAAGCACTGGATTTGTTACAAGTAGCCAATGTCATCTTGTCGTAGAGGACTTTTGTGCTGAAGGGAGTGAGAAGGATGGGCTAAGGAAGTGGGTATCAATAGTATTGCTCTTAAAGAGTAACACTCGTGTAATGCGGTCCCAGAACACATTCCATACTCGCTGAAGAAAGTGTGTGTCCGAAGTCTCTCAATGATATAGTGGTGACTTGAAGAGCCTCTGGTAATCCCTGGAGAGTACACGGTGCGATTGTGAAACATCAATGTCTGTGTCTGATTGCCTCTGGCCATCCACCACTCCACCATTTTCCACAGACAACACTGGCTCTAGGCGACCGTACGGAGACCATTTGGCTGGACGACTGTGGAGGTTGGTGAGGAAGCGGGAAACGACAGACCCAAGGCAGACCCCAAGGCAGACCCAAGGCAGACCCAGGGCAGACCCCAAGGCAGACCCAAGACAGACCTCAAAAGATGTTTCAGAAGGTCGCAATACAAAAGACACAGAGATGTCCCAACAAATGTCATGTGATCAACAAGAGAGCTCTCACCCCACCGCACCCGACGCGGGGTCCCTCGTGACACAAACACATGTCTTAGTCAGAAACAGAACATGTTACGGAGCAGGTTTGTGTTTGTGACGGTTGTGAGGGAAGAGCGGAGTGGTATGTAGAAGATTGAGATGGTCATTTTCACAGTGTGGGGATTTATGTTTGTGTTATGTTTCTGTGGCTATTTTTATTTAAAGATGTTTTTCAAACAATTCTACAAAGGTATCCAATATAAAATTGCAACGGGGAATTGAACTGTGGTCACTGGGGGCCGACGACCATGGCTCGAGAACAATTACTAAATAAAATAAAATATAATAAAATATTATAATAAAATATTATTATAAAATAAAATAAAATAAAAAATAAAAAATAAAATAAAATAAAAAACCTGCCGAGAATGGCTATTCTCATCGGGTGAACGGCCGATGACGTCCATCCATCTGGTTGAATCTATGTCTACGAGAATATCATGGAACATCTACAGATATCCATTCTATTTATCACTCAACTGTCGGAAAAGTACACTCGGACAGTTTGTGTTGGGTGTGTTTTTTTTTCAATAAATTTTATTACGCAATGCGCATTTTACTCGCCTTTTAAATTATTTTACAACCCCCAAAAACAAGGTGCAAATTTAAGCAGCAACGGGGGCGGGGGCAGACTCGGACCAGTCGTCAGTGGCAGCCCAGTCGGCAGCACCGGCTCCGGCATCGGGAGCAACGTCCCAGTTGTCGGCGTTGGTGGCGGCAGCAGCCTCAGCGGCGGCGGTCTCGACAACCTCCTCGGTGGCAGCCTCCTCAGCAGCCTCCTCAGTGTTCTCGGGCTCTTCGGGATCTCGGTAGAAGTAGAGATCGGGCATGACGGACCACTCGGTGTTTCGATCCTCAAGGGCACCTCGGAGTCGCAGAACCTCTCGAGAGATCATCCACCACACAAGACCGACGGAGTGTCGGCCCTTGTTGTTGCAGGGAATGGCAACGTCGACAAACTCGACGGGAGAGTCGGTGTCAACCAGAGCAATGACGGGGATGTTGACGTAAGAAGCCTCCTTGATGGCCTGGTGGTCGGTTCGGGGATCGGTGACAATCAGAAGTCGGGGCTCCTTGAAAGATCGGGTGATGTAGTTGGTGAAAGAACCGGGGGTGAATCGGCCGGCAATGGCGGTGGCGCCACAGTGGTTGGCGAACTTGAGAACGGCTCGCTGTCCGTAGGTTCGGGCGGAGATGGCAACGACATCGGCGGGGTTGGGGACGGCGGCGATGATTCGGGCAGCCAGCTGGATCTTCTCCCAGGTCTTGCCAACGTTGATGATGTTGACACCGTCGGCTCGCTGCTTGAAAACGTAAGGGATGTTTTGGACCTGTGTTAGTGGATGCGGTTGTGCGGTTTGACAAGCGGTGTGAGGAGAACTGCATGAGGCTAGCAATCCAATCGACGACCAATCCGTCTACGAGCGAATAATAGTAATGTATCGACGAGTCGCGACCGATGAGTTACCAAATCAGTCATCAAATGAGCCCATCAGCAGACCATGGTTAACAGTCACCAAACACTCGGTATGGTCTTGGCTCTCGTGATTGAGCCCATGATGCCAGTGGTCGAGTTGTGGTGAACCGCTTGACGTGGCCTGACCAGCCATGAGGGACAATAAACTTGACCTCACATACCGCTTTAGACGCAGACACAAGTGACACAAAACGACCAACGAGATAAAAACAACGTAAAAACGACGAAACAGCGTCTTCAGAGGCACTAGAGTGGCAGGCTTATGCTGATGGAGATGATGGAGATGGCCGCGAACTGAACAAATCACTGCTCATTGCTCTCGTCATGTCGTTTGATGGCAGTACACTTGTCATGTCATGTCACATTCAACTATCCAGCCCATCAATCCAACGAATCTAAAACCAGCTATCATTCCATCAAACCAAACCACCCATGTTGTCGCTGTCGTCGTCATCGTCATCATCGCTATCGCCATCGCCTCAGGTATCCCCGTCTCTCGTTTCCGTCTCTCTGTTTCGGCCTCGTTGATTGGTCCATCTCTCAAAATCCATCGCTTGTTGGCTACCACGGATTACTCACCTGAACGTTCTTGGAACCAATGTGGGTCTGGGCAGCCAGGAGGTTCTGAATGTCCTCAGGGGTGGGGTCGAAAATAGGAGCAGACATGTTGATCTAGGCTGTGTTACAGTGTATCGACAGAGCTGGCGTGTGAAGGGAGAATTTGGAAAATCGACACACTAGAGTTTGGGTGTGCTGTGCAGCTGAGTCGGGAGTTCCAGTTTGGGAGTACGTCACGTGTCGCGCAACTCCTAGGGTTTAGCCCTAGTTGGGAGATGAAAATTTTGACCCACGACACGTGACAGAAATGGGATTATGGAAAAAGTGGGCAAAGTAAAAATGGGAAAATTTGGGAAAAAGGAATATATTCAGGAAAATTGAGAAAATTGTGAAATAGGGGGAGAATATATATGCAGGAAATTTGAGAAAATTGCAAACTGGGGGGGGAATGAAAATATTCAGAAAGAAATACATCCATAAGAAACAGTATATTAGATCAGTTCAAGACATATAAATTACTGTGCAGCAAGTACTTATTTTTACAAAATTTATTTATTTCTTTATTTCTTTTCTTTTTTAAAAAAAAATCTTTTCTTTTCTTTTCTCTATTCTGATAATTCAATCGGTTCACAAAAATCAGAAAAATTTGCAAAAATAAAGTACACATCTCATTACACTCAAAATGGTACATTAAACCGCTTCAGACGCATCCGAACCTCCATACTGCCATTTGAATCAAGTTTCTGTAATTTTCTGTAATATGACACAATTCTATCACGTCACTTGTACGGTATGATCATGATCGTCTTTCGGAGAAGAAAAAGAGAATTTCAGAAAGCGCAAAAATAGTAGATACTCGTCAATTGAGCTCATATCAATTGGTTTGTAAGCATTATCGTTTAAAATGTGTCTCTTTTTAAGCGCTACGTAATCTTGGAGAATAGGGAAACAGAAGGATCAGATAAATACATCAAATAATGAGATATGGTGGATAAAGAGTCTACCATTTGAATCTACTTAGTACGAGAAATCCTCTGATGTCACTCCTGAGCTAGTAGGATTACTCAGCAGTCCATTCTGAGACATTCAATGTTTCTATCAAGAGTGTCTGTAGAACGTCTCGGGAAAGAGATGATAGGTTTTTAGACATATCATTATACTTGTAAGGATGAAAGGAATATGTTTTTGAAGTCTGTATCTCTCCAGCATTAATACTGGGTCATTTGGGGTGGTGTATTGGTACAACCAATACTTGATGTCCGACAGGAGCTTTTGTCATTGTAACAGGATTGAAAAGTAGCGGCGATAGGAGAAGACTTGTATTTGTACCATATAATTGGCATTTCAGCAGTTTTCTCCATTTTCTGATCATTACAAAGACCCTGTTATGGAGCCACATTGGTTTTGTAATCTCGTTACATAGGTCTGGTAATCCCGTTCCATATGACATGATTGATGTCAGTCTTTATACAAGACCAGATTAATATGTATATGGACAGATTCACTGAAAGACGAGATAGGGATTTGAAATCGATATCAATCGAATAATCAGTACTAGGGGAGAAGAATTGTATAATTTTTTGAGGTGTTTATCACACAATAATTTCGAGTAATGAGTTAGTCAGATTATTTAGTATTACTTAGTATTACTTAGCATTACTTGAAATAGTTGGCGTTTTGTTGAAGAATTCCTCAATCATCAATTGTCTCTGAAATGTCAGAAATAAGACCATTTCACCAGAAATTTCCCGCACCTGTTCTACCGGCCCATATCAACCTCCGTACACCCCCAAATCTCACAGAAATCCTTTGCTGTCGCTTCCGCACGCCCATCCAAACACATTACAAATACCCAAGCGCAATAACACCAAACCAACCCTTTGACACTCTCCACCCACGTAAGAACCACATATACACCCTCCCCGTATCAGCTTCCCGTTCGTACAGTATCTCCTAAGATGGCTTATCTCTGTCACTTCAGTTTTAACTCAACCTTGAAATAACCATGCCCACACTAATCCCCACCAAAAACAGTCTAAAAACGTCTTTATTTGGTCTCGTTCGGGTCGTCTTCTTCTCCCGAATACATCTGCAGTATCTAAATGTATCCGACATTCCCCATGTCGTCATTACATTCCTCATGTCGTCACTACATTCACCATGTTGTCCCATCGCCCTCGCCATGTCGTCCCATCGCACTCGCCATGTCGTCCCATCGCACTCGCCTTGTCGTCCCATCGCACTCGCCTTGTCGTCCCACCACACGACGCCACACATAACCCCTGCCCCCGCCGTTTTAATATGTCTGTGTCTATCACACTAAACTTCTGTCGCGTGAGGGGTCACACGAGACATGTGGTTAGTAGCGGCATGTGAAAACCCCGGCTCAACATGCGCACTCAACAAGGAACTTTTTACCGCTTGCGGAAGCATGATTAAGGAATACATATGTATCTATCTGTGCGGTCAGGTATCACAAACTAACCACGACACGGTTTGTGTGGTTCACAATATGCCAACACACTCCGTCGAAAAGGTTTACTGCCACTTCCCAAAGGGGACTCAACAGGGTTTCCGCGGTTTAGGGCGGGGGCGGAGGCGGAGGAGGAGGCTAATAGGGTGGTGTTGCTACTAGGGTTAGTGTAGGGTTAGGGTTATCAGCCACAACCTACCTGTACCCCCAAAAAAAAGGGTGCATTTTGCTGTAATACCCGGATCTCCAGTTGCGTTTCGGCTCCGACAGAGTGCCGAGGAGAGAGTAAATTGGAGTTGGAAAAAAATTATGGAACGGAAAAAAAGACTGAAAATATATGAAAATGACTGAAAATGACTGAAAATGGTGGGGAAATAAGAGAAAATAAGAAATAACAACCTCCTATTATTTGTCGTATTTGTCATTCATTTAATTATCTCATTCCAGTGACATTTTGACATGGGTTGATGGAACTTTATTGTGACGTGTCAGGGGGAAAATTTGAGATTATCGACAAAAAGAAAATCATGGAAAAAGCTGGGAAAATCATAGAAAAATAATAATTTGGTAGGTACGATTGTAATTTTTTTCTCGTTCGATTCAAAAAATAAATCATCTGATTTCGTCCAGAGCTGGCGAGTTCACGTGACTACTTTGGTCTTTCAAAATAAACTTTTCCACGAGCCAATAAAAAGCGACGATAATGGCATCGGCTATAAGAGCAAATTATGATCGGAAAAAGGGAGCGGAAAAAAGAGACGGAAAAAAAAGGAGGGAAAAAGCTGCGGATTTGGGTTAGGATGAGAAAAAATGTCTCGCTTCGTGGAGAATATTTTAACGGCTTTCCAAAGTTTATTGCAATTTTTTTAGAATTTCCACAGCCCAGCAAAGATTTTCAATCAGGATGGAGTACATAGCAACTGTACATAATCGTGCATGATAAGAATTAAAATGTGAGAAAAATAAAAAAAAGAATTGAAGAATTGGAAGAAAAAAAATCACTAGAAACACATTGGATAAAGAGGGCACAGGTGGGTAGGAAAGTCACAAAAAATTGCACATGATTATATAAATGTATTGTGTATTTACAGGATTTCCAGATTTATCCTTTTTTATTTTTTATTTTTTACTTTTCTTTAAAATAAGGTGTAGAAAATTAAAAGTAAAGAAAACATGGGTGGTGAACTCGGCGGGCGAAATTGGGCATATGAATCGACTCGGAAAAAGTCGAGAAATACTCTGGAATTTCCATATTTCCAATACCGACAATATTCGGCGTTTAAGATAGAGATCTGTCAGTATGTTCTTCCGTCCGAGTTAAAAAAAAATTGTACTTTTTTTTTTCAGATAACACGGCTGAATAATAATGCTAAAATGGAGTGTAAAAAAAAAAACAGGAGAAGCTTTTTGGCCAATCAAAGGCGATTCGACAAGAAAAGAAGCATTTTAGAGTATATTCGATGTGTAGCGGGGGACTCAAGATGATTTACTGGGGTTTGTTGGTGTTTTGGATATGTTCAATTTTTTGGGGGTTGTTTTTTGAATTTTTATATTTTTTAAAAATAAATAAGAAATTTAAAAAAAATCAGCAAATAATTAGAATTGTAAATTGCACCAAGTGACTGGACTCATTTATTCGGGTCAACAATCACCCAGTTTTACAATTCTCATGATTCTTATTTTTTATTATTCTAATATTCATTTTATATTTCATTTTTGTAATTATTTTACATTTTATTTATTGAATCGTACAACAACCAGCAATGCAGCACTGCGCAGCACTAGCCACATGCAGTAAACTGCGTTTGGAACGCACCACACCTAAACCTAAACCCTAATCCCTATTAAACTCTGCAAAATCTGCATATATAGAAACACCACGATAACCACATTTGACCTCCCCAACTGTCATCACATGTCTTCTTCGGTGCATTCTGCAGAGCTGACCCAGCGACATTCGTCGGCATCGTACCAGATCGAGTCCGGAACGTCGGACTCGGACAATGCCAAACTGGAACAGATGGGATACAAGGCCGAACTCCAGCGGTCGTTTTCCATCTGGTCGGTTTTGGGAGTGGGATTTGGGCTGACTAATTCGTGGTTTGGAATTTCCGCGGCGCTGATCACGGGAATTTCGTCCGGTGGCCCTCTTCTGATTGTCTATGGAATCATCATCATTGCCTCGGTCTCCACCTGTATTGCCATCACTCTGTCGGAGCTGTCTTCGGCCATGCCCAATTCCGGCGGTCAATACTACTGGACTCTCCAGCTGGCGCCCAAAAAGTACGCCAACTTCCTGGCGTATGCGTGCGGCTCTTTTGCGTGGGCCGGCTCCATTTTTTCGTCGTCTTCTGTCACCCTTTCCATTGCCCAGGGAATTGTAGGAATGTACGCGCTTGATCACGACGGATTTGAGGTGAAAAAATGGCAGATTCTGGTTGCATACCAGCTGCTCAACTTCTTCATGTTCTGGTTCAACTGCTACGGCCGAGCGCTTCCCTACGTTGCCAAAACAGCCCTCTACGTCAGCATCTTTTCCTTCATCACCATCACCATTACCGTGCTGGCATGTTCGTCAGGAAAGTACCAGAGCGCGCACTTTGTGTTTGTGCAATTCAACAACAACACAGGCTGGAAACAGGCCGGAATGGCGTTCATCGTCGGTCTCATCAACCCCAACTGGTGCTTCTCCTGTCTCGATTGCGCTACTCACATGGCTGAAGAGGTGCCCAAGCCCGAACGGGTCATTCCCATCGCCATCATGTCGACCGTGGCCATCGGGTTCGGAACCTCCTTCTGCTACGTCATCTCCATGTTCTTCTCCATCCAGAACCTCGAGGCCATTTTCGCCTCCACCACCGGATCGCCAATCCTCGACATTTACTACCAGGCCCTCAACAACAAGGCCGGAGCCCTCTGTCTCATGTCGCTGCTCATGATCACCGCGTTCGGATGCAACATTTCGTCCCACACGTGGCAGGCGCGACTCACATGGTCGTTTGCACGTGACCGAGGAATGCCTGGCTCCAAATATTGGTCCCAAGTCGACCCCAAGCTCGGAGTGCCCCTGTACGCCCACCTGATGAGCTGTACTTGGTGTGCCATTCTCGGATGTCTTTACATGGCCTCCGAGACCGCATTCAACTCCATGGTTGTTGGTTGCATCTCCTTTTTGCTGCTTTCGTACTGCGTTCCCGTCATCTGTCTGCTCCGAGTTGGCCGAAACAACATCCAGCGCGGCCCCTTCTGGCTCGGCAAAATCGGCCTTGTGGCCAACATTGTCGTCATTGCCTGGACTGTCTTTGCCTGCGTCGTCTACTCGCTGCCCTTCACCAAGCCCGTGACCCAGGAGAACATGAATTATGTCTCTGTCGTGCTGGTGGGATACTTTTTGTACATGGTCCTTTACTGGAAGTTGCGGGGCAACCGAACGTTCCGAAGCCATGAGGAGCGTGAAGGATTGGTTGAGGAAGACCGGGATGAGAAGGATGAGCGGCACCCGGACCATTTGCCTGAAAAGCTGAAGGATGTGGTTGGTGTTGTGCAGTAGAAGAATGAGGCGTGAATGAGAAAAGAACGAGACTGAATAACTCGGACGACTCGAACTACTCGAACGACTCGAACTACTCGAACGACTCGAACTACTCGAACGACTCGAACTACTCGAACGACTCGAACTACTCGAACGACTCGAACTACTCGAACGACTCGAATGAGACTAACAAGTGCCATCATCCAAATGTCTTCAAAAACATTCAAATGTCATCAGACATCATGTCTTAAAAGACATTCACTTTGCTGACCCCTCAAAAGTACTAATTTAATTTGCATGTTTGAATTTGAATCACGTAGCTGGAGAAGTTCAGAAGAGTCCCTGGGTACAGTACAAGTTCAAGTACGAGTACCAGGAGTAACAAGTACTCGTTCGGGGACATTACAAGCTCCAGGTCCCAATAGTACCTGACGTAAACCACTACAATTGTAGTTTCCCCCCTCAGTCGAATCCTCCACTAGGGTGTGGAGACTCTCCTGATGAGTCTCTCTGATCCAGAAAAGAGTCTGGTTATGGTAACACCTTCCGGCAAGTGATATCTAAGTCATTAATGTGTTTTGTTAGATAAAATTTCATTTTATTCAGCACGAGTACACGTACACAGTATTTACATGGGTCTTGTACATACAGCATTCGGTGCTTGATCCACTGTCATACAAATTCCAAAAGCTCTTCAGAGTGAGGATGTCTGCCAGTTGGTTGCCAGTAGGAATGTATGTACTGAACAGTAATTGTACTACGCTCAACCTCTTCTCTGGTATAGTGGAATCGTCTAGCAATGTGCTTTGTTTGAGGATGATACGCTGGATGAATACTGATTTGTAGAGCTGTCTGATTGTCAGTGAAAATGACGAGAGCTTTGTCACCTGGCACTGGAACAACTTGGCTACTGACACTTCCGAGTATAGTATGTACATATTGAACGTCAAGCGTTGCGCCTCCTGTCTGAACCACATGCCTGTTCTGGCTCCCTCAACGATGTCCATATACTCTGCTTCAGCTGTTGACAGAGAAACGGATTTCTGTTTGGCTGATCAGATCCACCACACATTATCATCACCATGCTTTGGTAGTCACAATGCTCCAGTTAGCACCTGTGTAAATTGTAGGAACTGGTTCTGGAGTATGTCAAACCAAACTGTTCGGTCTAGGACTCGGTTGGGAGCCTTCATGTGCACCTCCTTTGGCTCTTGGTTGAAGGTAGCCAGGAGGTTGACTGCAAAGGCCATGTCCAGTCGGACAGTGATCCAAAGAGCCCAGTTTTCTAATGTGTTTATAAATAAATTTCATTTATTCAATATTCACAAGTACACATGTATAAAGTGTAATTTACAACCTTATAGACGAATACGAGTACGAATACGAGTACGATTGAGACTACAATACGACTAAACCGACTAAAACGACTAAAACGACTAAAACGACTAAAACGACTAAAGACTAAAACGACTAAACGGACTAAACGACTAAAACGACTAAACGACTAAAACGACCACTCCCCGATTACTCCCCGATTACTCCCCAACTACTCTTCCTGTCCAACAGTACCGTCAATCCTTCAGTCCACCTTCGCTCCAGTTTGTAGACCTGAATTTCTACTGCTCACTATAACCACCAAAACGCTCCTCCTAATCGTGCTTCTAGAATTGCCCACGTGACCTAATTCGGGTTAAAAAGGTACAATAATCAAGTCGACTCAGTGTCGCTCTTTGGCAGTGTATGCTGGGACAGATTGCCATGAGTTCCGTGGTCCACAAGCACCTTTGGGTCGCCTCAGCTTCACAAGAAACCCCGACCCTTTCAGATGCGTCTCTCGTTGTCAAACTGATGGCTACAGCAGTCATTTTTGTCGGTCTACGTCTCTATGTGGACAAGGAAGCTCTCAAACTCGTGTCTTCCATCTTCTTCAAGATGTGGATGTTTGCAGCCATTCTTATGACTCCTCTTGTTAATACTGTATTCATCCGGCAAGTGAGGATCAGCTGGATCCCTTATCAGTCACTGGTCGCCCCACTGGACACCAGACTACAAACAGCCGTTCCCCGCCAGATGAATCCACAATTCAGCTGTGCTCAAACATGTATTCACAAATGGTGTGGCCTCCCTCCGCCTCCATATTGTATAAAGAGCTCTTCCAATGACTAGTTACAAGTGTACGATACTATCGCCTTGTACTTGAACTCTCTCTCCGATCGATTGACATCTCCTTGCTACAGTACGCTACTTAACATGACGAAACACGAAACTCATGGTTAGTAGACTGTTCCTTGAGCAGCCCTCAATGTGCCTTTTACTTGCAATCAGAGGTCAGGCTCTTTTGTAGCCCACCGTGTCGAGTTCTTTTTGCCCACAAGAGGTTACTGGAGCGTGTCTTAGTGAGACTGACAATGAAATTCTCACTCTCTTCGATAATGTCCGTTCGGAGTTTGGTTTAATTCCACCAAAACTTTTGAGGAAAGCCACAAGTCTGATTCTGCCACGGGGAACATATCCATCTAGATCAACTCAATGAAGAACCGCGTTTGCGCTTCTCTGCACCCACAGTTTGAAACACCACCAACGCCGACTTGTACTGGCAGCTCCATCAACACCATAATAAGCAAGTGTTGGCCAGAAACGAGCTGGGTATCCGATGATCCAACCTCCTAGGTGTGGTGGCCATATCTCTCGACAGCAGCACAGTTCTATCTGTGAGACATGACATTTTATCACCTTTAAATCGACTGGGTTCCAACTGTTGAGTAAAGCTGTACTGGCTGGTGTAGGGTATCCCGGCAACTTCATCACAGTATTGAACTTGTAGGAATCACGGAGGTGGAGGAAATGCTAAGACCAGAGACTATAAGCACACAATGTTATGGTGTAGTGGAGCGTTTTCCAAGTGCAAGGATTGAACTCACAGTATGAACTTCCGTGCCATGGCCCAGTCCGGGCATTGGCTGAACCAGTGAGATCTGGACTCAAGACAGATAGGATGGGTGAGTCATGTGGTAGAAGTCACCCGAAACAATGCTTCAGAGCTCATAGACCCCATGCCCAATAATGGGTTGCTGGAGACTCGGAGCAAGCTGCTGTAGCAAAACCCCAACTCTGACCACCAAGACCAGCTCACTCCGCATGTCTGTACATGGAATTGCTTCTGTCACCGATAATCCCGCAAAAGCACCCTGAGACGGTGAGCCCATGTTTCAGCATCTCGCCGTCTCACCATATCGACCAACAACACGGACTCCTGGCGGGCAGTTCTGACAGCTGAGCACATGGATAACGCATGTCAGGCTGAGCCACGTCCGAGTCAACCAGACTCTCTCACAAATCGAAGAATTCCTTTTTCCATAAATCTTCGACTTGCGAAGTTGCTCTATCCCTTGTATCTCCTCCAGAATCACCTTCTAGGCTCGCCACTACCTGCTGTGTTTAAAAACAACACATGACTGGATCTACGGCACAGATTCTTTGTCTGCCGTTCAAAACAGTGTCGAAGTCTGGAGACCACCAAACTCAACCAAGGCACAGATGAGCGCAGCGAGCTTAGTGGGCATGACGAAGGGAAGACTGCATCATCTTGGTCCCCAACACTCGTTCCCCAATGCTCTGGCACATCCTCGGTCCCCGGCTAACGTTTCTCAGTCCCAGATTTGCTTCTTCTCGTACGTACTCACTCTCTCATTCTCTGTCTTGGCATCTCCTTCCACCTAATTCTCCGATGATCTACCAAGATTGACAGATGTTCCATGCTTTCTTTTTGCAGCACGAACTGAATAACTGGATTAGTCTCCAGATCATCGTAGAAGGCCAAGGCGCAGCGTCAAATGGTGCTCAAGTGTTTGGCTGAAAGTACGAAACCATCAAAACCAAACCGCCAAACCACCAACCACCAAACCACCAACCACCAAACCAATCCACCAAGCAGTCATCCACCAAAAGAATCCACCAAGCAACCAATCCATCAAACCCCAGAACCAAACCACCGCCAAACCACCGCCAAACCAACTCCTCCACCACCACTCACCTTGTTCACAGCTAAACCTTTTCTGGTTCATCTCTTGTACTGTAACTCTGTCATTGGCTGCTGTTAGGGGGCTACTTTAACGAAAAGTAGCATAACGTGCTGATTCATACCACCAATAGCTCCTGTCTCGTGCCAAATTGTTGATAACGGGATCCCATCTCTGTCGCCAACCCCCTCACCATCTGCACCTCCTCTCCGGCCGGGATCAGACACCTCTTCGGTGTCTTTCTTCTAGAAGCCGTAATCTTGCGAATCATAACACAGAGTTATAGCTGAGTGGAGCTTGAACTGCTTTTCGGTCCTATCGTCGAAAGTAACGTTGCTGCCAAGAGGTGCAAAAAGACAGAGACATCGCTGAAGAGACCTCTGATACAGACCCACAGACAAGACCAGACATAAAAGCAAGTCACGTGGAGAAGAGGAGAAGCGGAGAACGAAGACGAAGTCGAAGACGAAGACGAAGACGAAAGAAAGAAGAAAACGAAGGAGAAGGGGAAGAATAAGAAGAGAGGGAGGAAAGGGGAAAGAGAAAGAAAAGGAAAAAATCCACACGTCCCCCGCTAATACACGGTCCTTACTCGTACCGTATTCTTGGAGCAACTGCAATGTCTCGGAAGAAATGTCTCAGCTCAACGTGGAGGACGTACCATGGTTAAGGTGCACAAACACTCACCATGGTATGGTCCTTGTGGAGGCCATCGGATGTCGTATGGCTTGTTTTCCGGCTCTCGTCCAATCACAGTCGCCCGGCTCATTCCCTTCCCCTTTCTCCCCTGCTTCCTCTCCGCTCCATCCTCTTATCCATGTCTCACATGTCTCAGACAGTCAGATCGGGTCGTATGTAGTGGCTATCATAGATACAGGGTTAGTCGAGGACAGATCAGGTACGGCGGTGGCATGCGGAGATGAGAGGACGGAGATCAGAGTGACTACCAGACGAGCATTTTCAATGCCACCTCTCCGTCTCTCAGCCCGCCGCCGCTTCCTTGGATGTCACTGCTGGCACTGCCACTGTGTACCACTGGCACCTCGCATAAACTCCGATCTCCGGTAGCAAAGGCGGAGATTTGAGTGCGGAGTCTGTGTGTGACACCCCGTCTGGCTGCGACTGTGACTCCGGCCACCCACGTCTGGACACCGATTGGTCCCTCCAGGTACGCCGCATCGCTAGCGGGAAACTAAAAGTAGTGTCGCTTTTAGCGCCACCTAGTGCCGTGGTGGTGGGTGGACTGCTGCGGCGGTCTGCATTGTGGTTGTAGCAGAGTAGTGGTGGTGTAGAGTAGTAGTAGTACGAGAGTAGAGTAAGTACCCTACCTCGTTGTTGCCTACTGTGTGATCAACCCAAGCAACCAGTCCAACAAGACTCAGACGTCACACCACACAACTCACCACCACTCACACTCAGCGTATAAGTACTCGTACCCTCCATCTCGTGGCACCCAAAAATTAGCACATGCCACAAAACAAACAAAGTACAAGTAGTAGAGTGTAAGAAGAAGAAATGAAGTGGCAGAAAACAACGTCGGGGGCACCCCCCTTACATATATATATATTATATACATAATTATAAAAACGAGGTTCCCAAAAAATCTGGCTTTTGTGTCACTTGTGCCCCCAAACACAACCACAACACAAACACGTCAACCTCAACTCTACCCCTCTCCCCTCACCACTTCTTTCAGCACAAACACCTTTCTTCAACCTCTCCACCAGACGTGGGAAGGACGTAGGCAAGCCCCCAGAAACCCCCCCCCCTCGGAGCTGCTTTACATCCCCCCTCCCCCCAGCAACCACTCTGTGATCAGGTAACACGCCCGTTCCACTCCTCTGTCGGCCCCGTACAACTTGGGCCACATCGTAGAGGACGAGAAGCCGTTCCATACCCGCAGATTCCAACAAGCAATGTTCGTCCGAGACGAAAGCGTCGCTGACTCCAACGAAAACAGCGTCGCCAACCACCTCAACATGACCCACGACTTTGGCCATGTCCATGTCGACCACGACCACGACCATGACAACGTCGACCCCGCTGGCAACTTCGCCAGCTTCGCCAACGACCCCATTGGCAACCCCGCCACGCTCGGCGACGACACAACTCAGCTCGTGCTGCGGGCCCTAGTGTCGACGAAAGAGGCGGGCGTCATCATTGGCAAAGATGGCGCCACCGTGGCCGGACTTCGGGACGCCGCCAAAGTCAAGGCCGGCGTCACAAAGTCCGTCGCCGGCATCCCCGACCGCATCCTGTCGGTTGCCGGCACCGCCGCCGGTGTGTCACGTGCCATTGGCCTGGCGGCTGCGGCACTCGTGGCACACCCGCCGTCGGGCTACGTGCTCAATCTGGTGCCTCCAGGCCCACAGGGCACCACCACCGTGCGCTTGCTCATCCCGCACCAGCGCATGGGCTCGATTCTGGGCAAGGGCGGCGTGCGCATCAAGGCCATCCAAGCCAAGTACGGCGTGCGCATTGTGGCGTCCAAACACCGGCTGCCCCACTCGTCCGAGCGCATCGTCGAGATCCAGGGCGAGCCGCTGGCGCTGCAGACCGCCGTCTACACGGTGGTCCAGTGTCTGCTTGAAGAAAAGGACAAATCAATCCTCGTGGCCTACTACAACCCGCGCAGCCTGGAGGGCAGTATGACCCTACGCGAGGACCCGGAAGATAAAGAATATGTGTCTTTCGCCGGCTACCGGGGCCGCCATCAGGATGGAGGAAGTGACACAGACACAGATAGGGAGGCTACCGTGTCGGATCATGGTGGAGACGCAGAAGCGCTGTCCAGCTCAGACGCATGTGTCCAATCCACAATTATCCCCGCGTCGTTCGCTGGCTACATCATTGGCCGGCGCGGCGACAACATCCGGGAGCTGCGCAAACGGTCTGGCGCGGCCATCTCCATCTCGTCCGAGTACGAGAGGGAGCGCACGCTGTTAATGCGGGGCTCGGAGGCTGCAGTGGCGCTGGCCATGAGCATGTTGCAGCAGCAGATGGACGAGGAGCGCGAGCGAAGGGCTCAGGTGGGCTCCGAGGAAGGAAACAACGGCTTCTGCTCCGACGTTTGACGTTGACAAGGCTGGTCTTGTCGTCTAGAATGGGCTTTCCCGATTACCATATTGGTACAACACTGGACATTCCGTCTACTTTTTGCGATTTGTGACTAACTTTTTTTTGCAGCTCTTATTTCTTCTTTTTTTTACAACACAGGTTTTTTTTTAGCAGGCTTGTTGCCTGTTTTGCGGTCCAGATGGTGTTCTTTTTGCTGTCTGGAACAACGGCGGCAGCAGCCAGTTTGTTTTTTGTCCCATGTTACCTAATGTGGGCCTGTTTTGATATTCTGAGGCGTGTGGCACGGCTTGTGGGGTGGTACTTGTACTTTTTGCCTCATTGGTGTGTCTCTGTCTCGGGGTGGTTTTTTCTACTAACTTCTAGGTCTTTGTATATATAGAACGACTTGGTTGGGCCATGAGAGAGGGTCGGCCTGGTTTTATAGTAATGAAATGCGAGTAGATTGGAGAGAGAAGGGGGAGGGGGTTGTGTACAGAACTGTACCATACGAGTAATGTAGGTGGTAATTATAGATGATTGCAATATCAATGAAATTGGTCAGGTGTGTGGCATTATTTGGGGCTACAAGTAGTTGGGGCTGTTTGAGAAAACGGCAAATTTTCTTTTTATATTTTTTTTTCTTTTTTTTTTTTTTTTTTTTTTTTTTTTTTTTTTTTTTTTTTTTTTTTTTTTTTTTTTTTTTTTTTTTTTTTAATTAAAAAATGGATTGGGGCTGTCACAGACGAGGTTCGAACTGGCGTGTGGCAGAGTTGGAGATTGGTGGTAGATTTGATGTCCTAATATGAGCTGTTTTGTAGGATTAATTGTCGATTTGAGGGTATATATTTGTTCTTTGGATCACGCTCATTCCAATGGTATGCGTTAATCGCCTATATCTCCACTTTTCACGTGGTTTATTTGGCCGGGGTTAAGTTTGTGGGGGTTGTGGGGGTTGTCCTGGGGGTGTTTGTGGGGTATCATTTTGATCGTGATGGTGTGCTGGTTCATATTTTCTTTTCCAAGTTGTCCTATCTCTTCTGCACCCCGTTTTATCCCACAATGTGTGTTTTGTTCACATCTAGACAAACGCGAAAACGCGGAACTTTATTTGGTGCATGCATCACAACAACAGACTACCAGTGCACATTTCAAACAACCTCACCAGCTCGTGGGCTCGATTATAAAGGAGCGACAGCCGGCTACAAATGCCCAAGACATTGCTAACGACACAATCGACTCTCACACATCGCCATGACTACCACAGACAGCCCCTCCGTGCTCCAGGACAAGGACATTGACCGGCTCGTCAACGCTCAGAAAAAGCCCCAGGAAGAGCCCACCATGAAGGACAAGGCGCTGCTGTTCGAGAAGCAGAGACAGGAGAAGAAGATGAAGCATACAGAGGCCAAAATGGAGACCAATCCGCTTACTTCCGCCAAGACGTTTCGCAAGGCCCCAACTGAGGCTTCGACTGCTACCACCAAGGACTCTACCAAGAACGTCAATAACACTACAAGTACCAAGAACAACACCAAGAACACTCCCAAGAACACCCCCAAGAACATCCCCAAGAACACTACTGCCAAACCCCCGATTCCCAAGTCAGCAATGAAGCCATCCGTTCCTGCTGCAGCTGCTGCTGTTTCAACGTCTGCTGCTACTGCGCCTGCTGCTACTGCTTCAGTGTCCGTCTCTGAGCCTGCTGCGGCGTTTTCTCCGGCTTCTCACGACATGGCTTCGTTCATGACGGGCGATACCTCTGCTGCAATCGAGTGTCTCATGAACGGCACGTCGACCTCGACTCCGCAGAAGAGCGCCAGCGGAATCAGCACAAACAAACATGTCAACGCAGCCGCCAGCCAGGTCAACAACCGCAGCAACACCTCCAACTCGTTCGACAGCCACACGACACAAAAGGCCGGCTCGTACAACCCCAACATTACCAACATTTTATCTGAACGAGAGCTCGATTCGACCGATTGCTATGCGGATTCGGAGTCCAGGTCCCAGCCACACAAGCCGTCTGTTCTTCTTCCCACCACGGTTTTGACCGACAACAAGACCCCCACTTACCCTCCTTCGCCGGAGTTCTTTTCGGACCACACCGACGCCCGTGACGTGCGGGTGGGCGCCTCGTTTGTCAACCACAAGCAGCCCTACAACTTTGCCCGAAACAACCATGGCAGCGACGTGTCCAGTGCGATGGATAATGCGAGACGTCAGGCGTCTGAGACCCGTCGTTCGAACCTCAGCTCCTACAACGACAGGAACCAGCCTGCGGCCCATTCGTATCTCCGAACCGCGCCCAATCACATGGAGAAGATCCGCACGGAGGTTGACAAGGAGCAGACAAGAGAGAAGAAGCTGGCTCGTGAGCGTTTGGCCAGAAAGCAGCAACGCGACAAGTTTGACTTGCTGCAGACCCCACAGACCAAGAACAAGTTCAACATGCAGGTGCCGCTGGATATGAGCGAGGAGCAGCTGTTTGAGGTCATTTGCAAGCTCACCACACAGCTGGATCAGAGCCAGGCAAGGGTTCGGGAGGTGGAGGAGCTCGTTCAGCAGTGTTCTGAGCAGCTCAACGAGCGATCTGTGGAGATTGACTCGTTGAAGAGCCAGTATGAGGAGGACCAAGGGGAAAAGGAGATGCTCGTGGGCCAATTGGAGGAACAGTTGAAACGTGTGAGTGAAGAAAAAGATGTGGAATTGAGACAGGCGACGGAGAGGATGGAGAAAGAACTGAACGACGTGACCGCGACCAAGGATCACGAGATTCAGCAGCTCAAGCAACAGGTTCAGGATCTCACCATTCAGCTCTCCGGTGCCACGGTGTCTGATGTCAAAACTCTGCGAACAGACTATGAACATTACAAGAGCCAATGTTACCGCAAGGACGTTATGATTTCTGAGCTGGAGGCCAGACTCCAGCGAGAGGAGAACTTGGAGAAATTTGAAACAGAACTCAAGGACAAGGAGAAACGTCTCATCAAGACAGAGCTTCGACTAGGACAGCAGGCACTGGAACAGGATCATGAGAGACAAAAGCTGGAGGTGGAGAAGAAGGTGTTGGGCGAGAAGGATGAAGAGGAGCGGCTGAGAGAGCGACTGAGAGAGTTGGGCTCACGAGACAGATCATATAATCGGTCGTCCCGTGACAGATCACATGACCGATTATACGAGCGGTCGCCTCGATCTCGTGATCGCTCTTCACGTGACAGATCCCGTGATCGATACTCCCGTAGCCGATCCCGCTCCCGATATCGTCGTAGGAGTGACTCAGTAAAGGACTACTCTGTCGGACCACGTGACAAGGGCGATCTTCGCTCTCTGGCTCTGGAGAAGATTATCGACTTTCTGTTGGCTCGTCAAAAGGCTGGAGCTCAGAGAGCCCATATGGATGCGTGTTACAATGTGTCTGGCCCTGGAGTGCGGTATGGAGATGGGTTGAGTGATGCCACCGTGGAGAAGGTGCTCAAGGAGTTTCTCAACAAGGATGAGGGGTATCTGATGGATTTGCTCGAGGGAGATGGCAAGAGGTTGGACGAGTATTTGGGTACCATATACTCGGGAGTGGGTGTGTGAGAGCAAGTCAGGAGGAGAACACTATTTAACAGTATAATTGATTATTTGTATTTTACTGTACTACAAGTAGTACTAGGGCGCCTACTTGTAGTCTTGATGATGTGTTACCGCCATCGCGTTTTTTTTCAGAGACATATCTGATATCGTCTATGTTAACCGCTGTCCATCTACTTGTTGCTGACTGACTAAACATCAAGAATGGTGGAGAAAGGAATTGAAAAATAGATAGATTCGGGGCACCTCTATCTGGATTTCAAGTCCCCGTTTCGCCTGTTTTTCTCTATCGAGTTCTATGGGCTTTGGTAGTTTCGACATACTCTGACTATGTGTACACTGTACACACGAGAGAGTATGTCAATATGAATATCAGGAGACTATAGAGCATTTTTACTTGTAATAGTACATGTTTAAGACTTGATGAATGTCTCTGAAGAAACTGTCTAATTTGGTATCTGTTATGACATGAGAAAAAGGGTCAAATGATGATGGCGACTTGTGAATATGGTTCATAAAACAGTGGAAAACATTGGTAACATGTTATTGCTTCTGTTTTGGTCCGGTGAGGTATATTACTATGAAGGGAGAGGGCCCTGAGTACGGTCTCTGACACTGGCAGCTAGAAGGACAAATCATGGGACTCCACTAACTAAATGACAGACTTTTTGCTTCTCTAACAGTGAGTCGTCTCAATGCCAGCTGTCTGGAGGGTCCATTTGTCCATGTCGTCAGGGGACTTTTGAATCAACAGTTACTACTCTTCCGAATAGTTCTCTACACCTTCTAACACACATTAAACGTCTTTACCTGAGTCCATACTCCTTCTGACCATTTCCTGATCATCACAGAATCAAGCCAAATTTGTCATGATTTCAAGCGCTTATATTTCCACCAATATGAAACCTACTGTTCATGAACAGCATTAATGGACTCTCCATGACAAGGCCAATCTTCTCGTACCCATAACCTCGGTAATATTGCCTGCATTACGAGGTTTTTTCATTTTTTCATTTTTTTTTATTCTAATGATTCATTACGTATATACTACTTGTAGTAAAGCCGGGTTATTGGCGTTCGAATAAATCAATACACTTCTGAATTTTTTGCGATGTGCGGCTGCGAGGGCGCTGTCGGTTGGGTTTGTCGACGCCTTCGTCTAGTTGATTTTTTTTTTTTTTTATTCTAATGATTCTCATTACAGCTTTTTTTCGAAAAAATCAAAACGTCGCATAATTAAAGTACATTGTCCCCAAAAATTCAAAAATCCGATATAGTGTAGGGGGCTATCACATCACGCTCTCATGTTGAGAACCGTGGAGACCGGGGTTCGATTCCCCGTATCGGAGGTTTGGTTACGGCCATATCCTGGTAAAAATCGGCTTCCCGTCCGATCAGCCATAAGTCAAGCAACCCAGAGAGCCTAGTTAGTTTGTGTAAGGGGAGAACCATACGAGAAAATCCTGGGGGCTGTAATCTTTTTGGAACCGATGGAATTTAATGGGGTTTGATGTGTGTCGAAGATCTTTGTTGTTTTTTTTTTGGAACACACCAGTCACGTTGACATATAATTTCTCACTTCAAAAATCCGATATAGTGTAGGGCCTATACATCCCCATGTTGAGAACCGTGGAGACCGGGGGTTCGATTCCCCGTATCGGAGGTTTGGTTACGGGCCATATCCTGGGTGAAAATACGGCTTCCCGTCGCGATCACCATAGTCAACGCCCAGAGAGCCTAGTTTAGTATTTGTAGTGGGAGACACCATACGGAAATCCTGGGGTGCTGTAATCTTTTTGAAAACCGATGGAATTTAATGGGGTTAGTGTGTCGGTTTGTTTTTTTTTTTTTTGAACAACCACTCTAGCACGTGACATATATTGCTCACCACTTCTCGCCCTCGCCCACTAATTCTCGCTCATAACCTCTCACCATATACACGTCCCAACCAGGATGTCTAAGTACTTGGACTTATTCCTCTCAATAATACACTCCCAACCCTCGCTTGGCTCGCTAAATAGACCTCCAACTTTGGAGACCCCGAAAGTGTACGACCGCAGCGTTTGGGAGCAACAACCAGGGGGAGATCACGTGCCCGAGTAATATACTGGTCACGTGCCCCTACTTTCCTCGTGACCAACATCCTCCAACCTCCTCCAATCACCAACCAACTAACTATATTGCACCCTGGTAGAACATGCAGCGCGTCAATTAATTAAGCATGCATCGGACACTCAACTAAACCGATATTGGCGCCCACTAAACGAACTCTGATGACGCTATCAGGAATATTTGGGTGCGAAATAGGGCGGAAAGACACTTTGAGAGGAGACCGGCTTGTGGTTTTTTTTCCTGTCTCACCATAACCCTTGCCAATCTGCGACTAAGCTGTGTGGGTGGTGTGGTAGGGTAGGGGAGGGGAGTACGTCGTAATACAGTACGCTATTTTCAGCATATACAGTATTTGCACGACAAGTAGATTTATTGCAACTCATGTCGTAGTGTGCTCTCAACTGCGTCGTATTTCTACCTCGGCTGCAACGTGATAACCGCACGGATTTTTTTTCACCGCATGGAATTTTTCAGCGTGCGTTTTTCCAGCATGTTTTTTTTTTTGGGTGTTTTTTTTGGGTGGTGTTTTTTTTTTTTTTGGGTGGTGTTTTTTGTCTAGTTTTTGTTTTGTCTTGGTTTTCGCCGTTGGCTGCATTTTGCGATTTCCAACCGGCACAAATTCCGGTCCGGAACCTAACCCTTAACGCCGATGAGGAGGAGATAATCACAAGTTTCCAACCACAGCACAGGACGGTCACGCGGTCACGTGAGATGCACACCGGAGACGCCAGGCAACGCCCCGCCCCGCCCCCGCGGCCATCGTGGTCACGTGACACGCCCCACCCCCTCCCCCCACCACACGTCACGCCCAAACACCAACGGGACACGGCGTTGTGTCTGCTCGTCCTACTGCATTTGTCAGCTCATTTCTCGGACAAGAAATATATTTGACTTTGGCGTCACGCCAGATTAGGCTGCATGAGATTTCTAGTGTGAGTCTAATGGCCCAAGGCTTTACGACCGGAACGACGAGAGACGAGCACAACAGGGTGTCTTGACGCGGACATATAGAAGAGATGGGGCGATAATAACAATATATTCGAGTTCCTCTGACTCACACGATCAAAATAGTACCAAAAACCTTCCCACAAACCTCCTCCAAACCCCCACAAAAGCCGACGTTTGGTTCATCCTTCAGGCAACTTTCCAAACACTATTTGTCATGGGGATAATAATACTTCATTACGCTGACAGTTTGAAAAAAAAGTAATCACCAAAAACATGCCGGTATTGTATAACATGGTATGATTGTGTCGGGGATAGACGGGGGTAAGGGTATATAGATTGCACTGGAAACGGCGGAGAGTAGCCCAAACCCCATCACAAGTCGCAAAAACCCCATTGACCGACTCAGGCACACGCCTCGTACACCGTTTTACCCCTCATTCATTTCCCATTCATGCTCCCGTTTGGTCCCACATTGTATGGTGATAATCCAGCACCAGTGAGAAGCACGAGAAGTTAGTACAGGTAGTCGGATACCATGAGCCAAGAAATCGCGTGACGTTATCAGTGGACGAGTCACGTGAGCAAGGGAGAGGGGGGGGGACCAAGGCTGTCACGTGACCCCTACTATCCACCCCATGGTCGGCTATCCAATACATCTCTGTCTGTTTGACTCTCGAATCCATCTTGAGCCGCCGCAAGCCGCTCGCTCCAAGTCGCCAAATCACCAAACCGCCAAACTCCAAAACCGCCGCAAGCCGCCGATTCACCAGCCGCCGATTCACCTATTCACCTATAAATTGCTGGGTTATTGTGTTTATTGTAGTTGGCAGCAAAAACGAAAAATATATTCGCTAGAACGAAAAACGAAAAACGAAATAGGAAAACCCAAGACGCGTGGCTGAACCGTCTAAAAGTAATCACATGATGGGCCAGAGGAGCAAATAGCGAGTAGATTGCAAAAAGAAACACACCATTACAACCGCACGCACGAGACGAAGCCAATGGTACAACCATTTTCGTGATATAACCACCACACCATCCACAGACCAAATGTGGTCCAATGGTGCCCCAGTAGAAATTGCTCTCATACTCGGAGGCCGAAAATGAAGATATTGGAAATCCGAAAAATGCAAACTACTCCGGACACTGTTCCGAACACCTTCAACTTGCTCTCGTGCTCATACAACCCATATTGCCACCACCAGATCTTCTCGGAGATTGAAGTGATTAATTTATAACCGCTTTTAGATTCCCGTCCCTGTAGAGTTTTGTGTGTACATGCCTCTGTGACGGAAAAAAGGTTATTTCTCTTGTGTCGTTTACGTCGTTTCCGTATTGGGTTCAAGGGATATGGACGAGGGGGAGACTATATCTCGTGATGGAGACGAGCTACGGAGACCGGGACACCACCGCTGGATTCTTCGTCACGTGACGAACAAAATGGTATCCCTTTGAGTCCCAATCCCCGGCCTAGATCCGGCAAAATACGGCCCCATCCGACCCCCCTCAATTTTAGGCGGGAACCTAAAACGCACCTCTGTAAAAAAGATATACCATCTCCAGCCCATTCTAAAATCTCACCATAAACACAACTTCTCTCTCTCACACCACCACCACAACACAACTCCGCCCACCATGAACGCTACCCAACCGGAGTCGCACATTGTGCAATGGCTGACGTGGACCCAGGACACGATTGGGTTCGGCACACTGGCCGCAACGGTGCTGTTAATCGCTCTACTTTACGACCAGTTTTCCTACGTCAAGTCCAAGGGGTCCATTGCCGGCCCGCCTCTGAAAATGTGGCCCATCATCGGCCCATTTCTGGACTCCATCAACCCGGACTTTGAGAAATACAAGGCCCAGTGGGCGTCGGGGGCGCTCAGCTGCGTGTCTGTGTTCCACAAGTTTGTGGTGCTCGCATCTGATCGGGACCTGACCCGTAAGATCTTCAACTCCAGCGCATACGTCAAGCCCTGTGTGGTGGACGTGGCCATTAAAATCCTGCGGCCCACCAACTGGGTCTTTCTGGACGGTAAGGCCCATGTCGACTACCGACGAGGTCTCAACGGCCTCTTCACCAACAGAGCCCTCAGCATGTACCTGCCCATCCAGGAGGGCATCTACGACACCTACTTTGACAAGTTTGTTGAAATGAGCAAGGACGGCCACGTGCCCTACATGCCCATTTTCCGAGAAATCAACTGCGCGCTCTCTCTGCGAACCTTCTGCGGCAACTACATCACCGAGGAGCAGATCAAGGAAATTGCCCACGACTACTACCTGGTGACTGCCGCCCTCGAGCTCGTCAACTTCCCCATCATTCTGCCCTTCACCAAGGCCTGGTACGGCAAAAAGGCCGCCGACAAGGTGATGGACATTTTCGCAAAGTGCGCCCAGATGGCCAAGGACCACATCAAGGCCGGAGGAGATGTCACCTGCACTATGGACGCCTGGATCGCCATCATGAACGGCCGGGACTTTGACAGCGACCACGGCACCGTGCCCAACAAGAAGATTCGAAAGTTCACCAACAAGGAGATTTCAGAGACCATCTTCACATTTCTGTTTGCCTCTCAGGACGCGTCCTCTTCCGCCACCACCTGGCTCTTCCAGATTGTTGCCGACCGACCAGACGTGTACGCCAAGATTCGAGAGGAGCAGCTGGCGGTGCGAGGAGGTGACCCCAACGTACCCCTGTCGCTGGAGCTCACCGAGAAAATGACTTACACCAACATGGTGGTCAAGGAGTGTCTGCGGCTGCGACCCCCTGTCATTATGGTTCCCTACGTGGCCAAGAAGGACTTCCCCATCTCGGACACCTACACAGTGCCCAAGGGCTCCATGATCATCCCCACGGTCTACCCCTCGCTGCATGACCCCGAGGTGTACGAGCGGCCGGACGAGTTTGTGCCCGAGCGATGGCTGCCTGACGGAGACGGCACCAAAAACGCAAAGAACTGGCTCGTGTTCGGCACCGGGCCCCACTACTGTCTGGGACAGAAGTACGCGCTCATGAACTTCACCAACATGATTGGAAAGGCCTGCATGAACCTCGACTTTACACACAAGGTGACGCCTCTCAGTGAAAAGGTGCGTGTGTTTGCCACAATCTTCCCCGATGACGATTGTCTGTTGCAGTTTAAGAAGAGGGAGTAGGGTATATAGGTTTGGTAATGTATTAATATTAATGATGGGGCGAGGGGATGGTCCGTATCGTGAAATGGCGACAAACATCCTTACAACCACACTGGTGAAGACTTCTAATCAACAAGTCCCCACGCTGCGAGACGGATTTTCAAACCAGGGGTACAGTACATACTGTACATGCCACTGCTCGCACGCAGGCACCCAACAGGATCATCTGCAGTCCCAGATGTTGTGCAGCAGCAGCAGCAGTGACAGCAGCAGCAGTTGCCGCACAAAGAGCGCCAAGATCCGGCCGCATCTCGGAAATTGGCAGTGCTCGTAATCTGTCGCCGGATAAGACTTCAGACTACATTGGAGTAGGGCCAGCAGTTCTGGATGAAGAGGGATTTCCGGATGAAGAGGGGTACCGGAATGAAGCAGGATTCATTACCGGTAGTTCTAGTGAAGACGGATGAACATACAACTTGAGTGACGGGGTACATACTGTGGAGAGCAAAAGGCTACCAAGTAAGATATCATCACCATTGACAGCCAATTGCACTTGTCAATGTTGTCTGTGGTGTTGTCTGTGGTGTTGTCTGTGGTGTTATCTGTGGTGCTACTGTTAAGAACTTGTGGTACCAGAGCCAGAAGTACTTCAACTTGTCATAAAGAGCACCTTCAAATCCCCAACCCTCCATACCACATTCGAGTCCATCTCTCAAGTCAGAGCTGGTCCTGGTGAGCGTATAGCTTTCTCTGGTGACCGTATTGAGGTCGCAGGAGTAGGATTGCGAGACTAGAGTAGGAGTGTTGACTGCGGCGTCTGTGTCTGTGTCTGGCTGTGTCTCTCTGTGCCCGTCTGTGACTGTTCCAGTAACATTGGTGCAGTGATTGTGAGTTGTGTCATTGCGCAGTTGTAGTACTTGTAGCTGGAATTCAACTGGGCTCCAACTGGGCTCCAACTGGGCTCCAACTGGGCTCCAACTGGCCTAACTGGCCTAACTGAGTCCTGCTGCAACAAACCGAGTACGGAACCGGTGAGATGCTGTACAATACTTTCGTGCAATCCACATTGCAATATAGCCATATTGGAGACCAACTCTATTTGCGGGAGGTGATGTTCTATATATAGGAGCGCAAAGGTGTCTAGAAATTCGTGTTTCTGGACCCAGAATCAGCCCAAATGTTGCAGACGGATATAAAACGACACAAGGAGATTCATTGCCAGTTTTGATCGTTTTATCACCCCTACAGCAGTTTCTACGAACCCATTAAATTCAGCTCACTAATACAATAGTAACTCAAAATTACCTTCACCAGTCGCATCTCCAACATGCCACTTCTGTCACCTC
Organism: Yarrowia lipolytica; assembly: GCF_001761485.1. NCBI lineage: Eukaryota > Fungi > Ascomycota > Dipodascomycetes > Dipodascales > Yarrowia > Yarrowia lipolytica. The sequence continues at coordinate 1,831,570 of NC_090770.1, read as the reverse complement.
CACACATTCACACACAACAAACATGAACGGCATACAAGAACAACAAATGACGCAGCTTTACCTGCCGCAAACTGAGGACCTGATGCAGCTGCACACCATGCTTAGTCAGCTTCAGATTGCGCTCAAGGACAACGAAGAGGTGGTGGAGAAGTTGATTCGACAGGCCGACAAGTACACGCTTTCAGATGTCATGGAGGAGGTTGAAGCGACCAATGACAGCGACAGCGACGAGTATTTGCCGTCGACCGGCGACTCGGACGCCTTGCTCGACTCACAGCTGTCGAAAAACGCGTTTTTGAGGACCCAGGTGGCTCAGCAGACAAAAACCAACTCAGAGACATTACAGCTTGTGTCGGAGTACAGAAAAGGCCTGGGATCTTGTCTGGATGTGGTGCGGCAACTGGCATGGGAAAAGACGGTTCGAAATATCAATTTGCATCGAGATTTGCAACCAGGATATTTCGAGAGGAATCAGCAGGTGGATGCCATGCAGGTGGAGAATGCGGAGATTAGAAGAGAGATTGAGTTGGAGGTGAATCTGTTGAGAAAGTTGGTTAGGGAAGGGTGTTAGCGAACAAAAAAAGTGAGCGGAAGCTGGCTGGTTGAACAGAAGCTGGCTAGCAGAAGCTGAGCAGAACTTGCCAGGCATTGGAACCCCTTCTGTACGCACATGATACGAGGAGATGTAAGCACCTATCCAGAGTATCCACAGTACGAGTATGAGTACCTGCTCCTCCCATGAAACTCTCTCATACAATATTTATAACACACCAAAGTGTGTATTTATTCTAATATACGGATTGTAGATTGTGACCCTTGAACACTGTAAGACCAGGGTCACAAATCATCTACAAGTAGACGAAAGAAAATTGCTCAGAATGGAAATATAGATACACAATTGTGTGGCTCTCAGCACAAGCATCATTTTGGTGTATATATATTTACAACTTTCTATACAAAAAGTTGAACTAATCGAGTACAACGGAGCCAAATGAAACATACTACAAGTACAGTACTTGTAGAGATAATCCTTGATCCAGAATCCAAATTAGGTCACGTGACCACATAAAAATGTGTCTAGGATCGCTTCACTTGCCTATCTACAACTACTCACACATGTTCACACCAAAGATTGTTTCAATTGATCAATAAATTACTTTTACATGTTTGGCAGGATATGCTCATTCATTTCAAATTAACTACATGCTTGTGAGAGCGTAGTGTATGCGGTAATACATACGGTACTCTGTTTGCTGTCTCATAATGCACACACGAATGCCTCCTGTCTCCTGTACGGTTGGGCCCCGGTTAAGACATAAACGCATCTGGGGGCAACGAGCCTCCCTCCTGGGCCTGTTTGAACAATGCCATGGTCTGTTCCGGAACAAATCCGGCCTGCTCAGCACACATTCGCGCGTACCTTGCATTTAGACGGGTGGCTTCCATGAGCTGTCTGACAATGAGAGCCTGATCGGGGTTGAGACCGGCAAAGTCGTCCCCAGGAGCTCCACCAGTTGCTCCAGTCATGGCTGCACTGGTCCATCCGTCTTTTCCGGCGTAGGATCTGACCATGAGAGTATCGGAGGCGATGATCATACTTCCGTTGGGGCCAGGGAGAAGCACAAACGTTCTGTCGAACGACCGGGTGTCGCTCTTGTTGCCAATAATGTTTTCCTCGTACTCGCCGTGCACAGACGCAAAAATGGCTGTGTCTTGCGGCTCTCGCACACCATTGAGAGTCCATGCGTCAATGGCAAACTTTGAGGGGTCTCCGAGATCGTGTTTCGTCTTAGGCAGGCGAGTAAAGGCTCTTCCAATCTGTTCAGGACCCACATAGAGTCGGTTGGTTCGAGCCGAGGCTGTGGTCACCTTGGTCATGTTTCGTGACAGCGGAATGTATTGGCCCCAGGGAGGCTGACCGAGACCCTTGACCATTGTTCGGGGTGTGTTTGAGCAGATGGCGACCGAGAAAGTCGATTGTGGGTCGTACAGCTGCAACAGCTGCTGTCGGTCTGTGTCGTAGAGCTGGAAGTAGTTGGCGAGAAAGCCGCCGACCATTTGCTGGATGTTGTCATTTTCAAAAAACGTTTGCCGTAGAGGGATGGGGTACTTGACTTTTCCAATCTGCGACTCGTCTCGAATCACATGGCTGTCCAGAACAATGAGCCTGGGGAACAGCTGCGCCACCTGCTGCTGGTAGTCGGGTTGGTTGGTGATGGGGTTGCCCACAAGGACCAATTCTCGCAGCGACTTGAACTTGTGTCTCCACGACTCGAGGTCGGTGATGCGGGCAATCTGGTTGTTGGCTAGCGACAGATTCTTAAGCTCCGGATACGTCTGAGACAGCGTCGTGATGCCGGCAATGTCGCTGATGCTGTTGTGGCCCAGATCCACCGAGTCCACCACGGGGTAGGTGTCGCCTGCAATCTTGAGCAGCGCCAGAAACATCTTTGATCCTCGCTCAGTGGTGGCCAAAAGGCCATTCTCAATCAGATACTGGTCCTGGCCCATGCCTGCAAGGTTCAGCAGCTTGTCCTCGGCGCTGTATCTGCTTTCAAGGAACCGTTTGAGCGTTTCGATCGTGGACTGCGCAGCAGCCGAGGGTCCATCTTTGACTGTGATTTGCAGAGCCTGGCCTGCAAACCGGCGCCCGGACCATTGTCCAATCGCACGGGCGTCCGTGTTTTTGACTCGGGCCTTGATCACGTCGCCATCCACGTACGGGTTCTGCAACCGGAACCCGCCCTTGTCCTGGAGAAACCGTACAAGATCGTCCTTAGGCGCGTTCGTCCACCCTCGGACCTCAATGTCCGTCAGATTGCTGTTGTTGCTGTTGTTGTTGTTGTCGCGGCCGCCGCTATTGTTGTAGCCGCCTCGGCCTCGTCCGCGTCCTCGATAACTCATTGTTTGTGGTGGTACTGGTGAAACGAAAATGAAAATGCACGCCAATTTAAAAAAGTGTAGTTTTTGCTTGTGCATGAGAATCGAGACCTGCGCCAAATGTCCTTGTAGAAGCAGTGGGACGTGTCTAGAGTCAAAAGAGGGATAATAATTCAGCTATTTGACGCTTGAATATCAAGGGTATCAATTTTCACGCCCAAAAACAAACATTTCCCCAAGTAAAAGATCAGTTTCAGTTTCAGTCTCCACTAGATTTAAACTCGTAGTTGAAATATTGTCAGGGTTAACCAGAAAAAGAAAAATAAATAAAAATAAATAAAAAGAAAAACAAAAAAGTCGAGAGAGAAAAAAGCGAGAAAAAAGCGAGAAAAAAGCGAGAAAAAAGCGTGAAAAAAGAAAAGAATGCAAGTTGAAATATGGCTGATAACGCGACGAGCTGATAAATGTCCTGCTCTGAATTAATTGAAGAGAATACCAAATGGGTGGTATAACTCGAAGACTTCATTATATAGCCATACGTCAACCATAGTAAATGTAAATACAGTACAAACCTACATACAGTTGTAGGGTTCACACTGTACTATACACCCACTATCAAGACTGGACAAACTCCGTCAAAGTTGATCCGGTTCCAATAAAAAACTCATAAGGAGAATAAGTTGGCCATTTCAAACAATAAGATACCATATAACCCTGGAAAAGTTCGCTCTCCAGGTCTCCATCACTCTCCCTATACACACTCACATACTCGTACTAATCCAAATTCAAACCTCCTCGGAAAAGTCAATCAATCACGCTGGAAAAACACCTTATGAGATGTGATTCCTACGTCAAAAACACAGGTTAGGACTGTTTCGTCGTATTCCATCCCCGCTGCATGACTCGCAAATTCGTCCTGCTCTCGTCTTTTCTTCAGACAGCAAAAACTTGCCCATCTACAAGTACAGTACAGTACAGTACAGTACATACATACATACGCGCGCGCCGCCATTGCAAGCAGGATGAAGAAGAGGAGGACGAGGAGGACGGAACGGCGTGGAGATGTGGGGCACCTGGTCTACAAGTGCGGCCGTAATGTGTTATACATTTGGTCACACGACTTCCCAGACCCGGTCATGTCACAATTGATTCTCAGGAACTCGTGTTTTCGCCTTCTGTCCCCAGCTCCATGTCCATCTGAGCTACAATGAATAATAAACTGAACTATATAAATTCACACTTTTTTATATTTTATATTTTTATTCCACCCTGTTCTTGATCTACAATGCAACCCTTACCCTTGAAAAGTAGTGTGCGATTGACCACAGTATAAGGGGGAAGGAGGGAGCCTCAGAAACAAACAGTCACGTGAAATCAAGTCACGTGACAATACACATGACCAAAAAAACAACAACACCGCCTATTCCCATAAAATTACTCCAGTCTGTTCGCCATTTCTACTCCTCCTCCACCTACTGTATCTACTTTGCCAAACCTTACTTTAACTACACGTCACACTCCCAACCACAGTTGTCATCTACAGACTGTACATCACACATCTTTGGTTCTTTCCACAACACAGACTCAAAAATGCCTTCGTACTCTTATGACGAAGAGTCGGACGTGTGGCCATACTTTGCGGTCACGTTGGGCTCACTGGTGCTAGTCCCCTGGACTCTCAGTGCCGTCTATCCGGTTCTGTGTCCCCCCAAGACCCAGGCGACTCTTCCCGAGGGCGTGACACCATTCCGTCCCCCCCATGCGGCGGACATTGACTCGTTCCAGAGCAAGCAACGGCGCGGAAAGCTGCTGTCCAAGCGCAACGTGGCTCTGGTTGCGGGGTGGGCGGCTCTGATTGGAGCGCTGGTGTTCATTTCACAACAGGAGGTCAAGGTCAAGGCCGACACGTTTGATCCGTACGAGATTCTGGGCGTGTCCTTCTCGGCCACAGAGAAGCAAATCAAGAGCCACTACAAAAAGCTGTCGGTCAAGCTGCATCCCGACAAGATCAAGCTGGTGGCTAACCAGACCATGGAGCAGGTGGAGGACGCGTGGGTCCAGATCACAAAGGCCTACAAGGCGCTGACAGACGAAGTCACCCGAAACAACTTTCTGGAGTTTGGCCATCCTGACGGCCCCCAGCAGACCGACCACGGTATTGCTCTGCCCAAGTGGCTCGTGGAGGGCCAGGGCTCTCCCTTGCTCATTGGTGTCTACGCCATTGTCGTGGGAGTCATCCTCCCCTACACCATTGGCAAGTGGTGGACCGGAGTCAAGTCCTACACTCGTCGTGGAATCCACAACAAGACCGCAGCCCGGTTCTTCTCCATCATGGCCAAGGAGCAGCCAGACTACATCACTCACAAGCGAATCCTGGAGGCCGTGTCCGAGGCCGAGGAGTACCGAATCAACTTCCCCGAGCTCACCAGCAAGCAGGTCTACGAGCTTCTAGACGACTACCTCCACAGAAAGGCTTCTTCCAAGCCCGCCGCTATGCTGGGCGTGGCTGCTTTGGCCCCCAAGCTGCTGGATGGCTTTGCCGACATTGCCATCGAGTTCAAGCCTCTGGAGGTGGTTCAGCGAATTATTGAGGTTCAGCGAGCCATGGTTCAGGCCGTTTCTCTCGACCATCTTCCTCTTGGAGAGATGCTGCAGCTCCCTCACGTGGACTACGAGCAGGTGACCAAGAATGCCAAGGGCTACGGTACCGGCTCCATCCTGGGCTTCAAGGATGCCCAATTCAAGGAGATTCTGGGCGTCGACAAATCTGATATTACATCGGTCAAGAACACCGCCAACGCTGTGCCCAAGATTGATATTGTGGATGCCTACTTCAAGGTGCCTGGTGAAGACGTGGTGACCCCCCAGTCTGCTGCCCATCTTGTTCTACGAATCCGGGTGCGGCCATTTGGCACCAAGCGACCTCTCAACATTGATACCGCCAAGCTCAAGCATGATCTGCATCTCGACGAGCCTATCGAGGTGCTCAAGGAGCCCACAATCACCAACAGCAACGCTCCTCTGCTGCCTCACACCTACGCACCCTACTTCCCTGCTCTCCATCAGGGCAAGTGGGTTGTGTTTATCACCTCTGACAAGGACAACAAGATTGTCGAGGGTCCCGGCGAGATCACCCGGCTCGACGTATCCAACCTGAGCAATCTCAAGCCTGGCAAGGACGTGGAGGATGGCGTTATCGGCTCCTTCAAGATCCAGCTCAAGAACCCCACTCCCATGTTCCCCGGCAAGTTTTCGTACAAGGTTAACGTGCTCAACACGGCTTACTTTGGCGTCGATGCTGTGGAGAAGCTGAACGTGGAGGTCAAGAACCCGGAGATTCCCGCTGATGACGACGACGAGGACGACATTTCCGAGCCTGAGGAGGACTCCATTGCTGGCGCTCTGGCTTCTGCCCGGGGCCAGAGCACCAAGAAGGCCGCCGTAGTGGACGACGATGAGGAGGACTCCGAGGAGGAGGAGGATCTGTCGGATATCGACACCGACACCGAGGACGAGGCTGAGGATCCCAAGAAGAAGTAATTAGAGGAGGAGAAGATGGTAAAAGCAATATAGTGCAATGTATGTTTAGAGGTAGAGAAGGGTGGAAGAGGGTGGATGAAGAGGGTGTAGATCCAGTACATCAAGTGATGTGATATAGCAGTGCCTCATGTAATGCGGAGTGCCACTAGGTGCAACTGAGGTCTGGAAAGATACTTCTATAGTACATCCATACAGTGTACTTACTAATAGCAAACCGCCTTTGGAGTTACTACACGACTCGGTATTCCATTGATTTGTACTTCAAGGAGATTGGTTGATTCAGTGCGTGTCTCGGAATACGCTCACCATTTCTTCTTTCTTCACGGACAACTCGAAGCCTTCCTCATGTCTCCTTTTTCTCCACAAAAATTAATGTATTTCGCGTTTCGTGTTGGAAAAAAAAAAGTCAAAACGACGCGTCGTATGATTACAAGTCCGACTCCTGCTTATCTCCACCACCATCACCAGCCACTGGGCGAGTGATGAAGTCCCTGAGTCACTCGACTCGTCAGCAGGAGCAGCTTTGAAGTACCCGAGTGATTACTAACATAACGGCCAACATGCGTCCAGTAGTTTTGATGTTTGAAACTTGTGCGTCGCAGTCACTGGATTTGAACCCGCTCTGTGGTTTGAGATTGGTCCTGCCTTGCTAGAATTAGGCGGAAATGCCGATACGGAAAGCGGCGATTCAGCGGTAGATCTCGATCAGCTTCAAGACAAGCCTGTCAGGTTCACGTTGTGTGTGACAACTCCAAGTTAATGATGGCGAGACCAAGCTGATGCACGATCAGGTGTTGCCCAGCAAGATGATGAGGCATGCAGAAGTGACGAGGAGTTCAAACATGTCATCTCTAGCCCTTGGAAATCAATTGCTCTGGGGAAAGCCGATGCTCACATCTTGCCAAACGGCCGCCGCATCGGCAAGAGCGGTAAAGAAGAGGTAGATCTCTGGGTCTCGACTGGCGTTGCTACGTCCGAGAGCGATACATTCCCTTTAGAACCTCTGAACAGCCCTGCTGCATCTTGCCCGCCAGAATCGAAGATGAAGACTACACTAAAGACTCCCTTAACGATGGTGACGACGACTCGACACACAGGCTGGTGATGCTGTTGTTACCTGCCACGATAAGGACTTACATATGCAAGGACTGGTTGATGATAACGAGTTTGACGAGGGTTTTGTCGACGTCTTGTCTGATTCTGAAATGGATCTTTTTTGAGACGATGGGAAAGATGGCCTTGATTTAGACGACAATCAAGAGAGACGAATGAGAACGGCTCCAATGACACTGGCATTCTCGGTTCCTCCAAGAGTGATACTTTAATCCATCACCACCCAGTACGTTTGGTCTACGAGCATCCCAAGGTGTGTATTGTGCCCAGTGTTCCTTTTAAAAGCGTTTCTCACGAGGGCGTGTTTGTTGATTTTCCCTCGGCGTTGGAGCACATCTAAATGGTTGGGGAGGAGCTTGGAATCTGCTGGGTACAATACCCTTCGTGCAAGTCCGTCGAGCAGGAGTTAACGAACGAGCTATCAATGAAGAATCATAACGACACCTACTACAACAGATGCAGCAGACCTTCTCCCGATGTCAAGAAAGATCGGGTTATCGATAAAAAGTGTCAAGGGACCGGATGTGGAGTGAAAATCACGTCGAAGAAATTAGCCGACCTCCAATGAGCTGTTCTTCGCCTGTCAGATGACAAGTCTCTAGTCCATAACCACGAGCTTACGCCTTGAGTCGAGACAATATTTATAAGTGAGGATAATCACCTCCTTATATCAACTCCTCAACCGCTCCTTGGACTGATGCTTATACTTGACCGTCTTCTTGGACATGAGGTAGCCCGGAAAGATATGTTGGATCTGGTAATTGACCTGGTTGCCAGCTTCGACCAACTACAGACCTTTGGTGCTTCTCATAGCTGGGTATGATGACTTCTACTGCACCGATGGAAGTCTTCAGTTCGGGGTGTCTTCCAATGTACCAGTCTCGCAAGGGTTTCAGGAAAATCGATGATGTGCGTTTTTCAGATGAGACATGGGTGCTGGAGATCAATGACGATGGGGTTAACGATAACGATACGTCTTTTCGCCAAAAATGGGCCCGTTGAAGCTGGCAGGGTCCGAAACGATACTTCACAAACTGCTTCGGTTTGGCTCAACTTGATGTCCGACTTCTTCTGAGACTTGAGGATGTAGTGGCTCATTGGGGAGTATCTTACAATTGTCCACGTTCATGGGCAGTAGCCCGGCAAGTGCATTTTGGACAGGAACCTCTGACAGTCTCCTAGGTGAAGGGTCCAGCCTCTCGAACCATCCATGGAAACCGTTGTTTGACGTTAGAGATCAGTAGAAGACTGGTACAGTAGCCCTAGATAGCATACTTGGACTTCCTCTCTCTATATTTATCGCAGGATAGCTTCAGGATAAATTCAAATTTTATCTAATTTTTCCAAAAAAATCACTGCATCTTCCAAAAAAACTCGCAAAAAGATTGCAGCACCCCAGGATTCTCGTATGGTCTCCCACTACACAATACTAACTAGGCTCCTCTGGTGCTTTGACTATGGCCTGATCGGACGGACCTATTTTCACCAGTATGGCCGAACCGATGGGACAAACCATTAGGCATATATATTGGCAAAAAAGTCACGTGTATGCGAAGCGTCGACAAACCAACCGACAGCGCCCCCGCAGCGCACATCGCAAAGATTCAGAAGTGTATGATTTATTTGACGCCAATAACCCGGTACCTACAATGTAGGTATATAGCTGTAATGAAATCTTTTTTTTTCTGCATATACATTCATTTAAATTATATGAATCATCTCGTACTTCCGCCAGTCTTGGACATAGACAAACCTGGGGGAGTGGAGAGGGGCCGAGGAAACTTGTTGGCGCGCAAGAGTAAAACTCCTGGGAGCCGTCAAACTCAAGACCTGGACGTTCACCGTCACCCGTAAAGGTGAAAGCCCTACTTGGGCTCGGAAGGAGACCTTGAAAGGCGAGCTCACCTTCTGGGAAATCAAGAGGAGAGACCCGGGGTAGCCCTCAGCAAAACAGCTTGATAATGTCGCTTTCGTCCGGCTCGGAAAGTCGGAGTAGCCCTGGGTCAGGCCGTAGACAATGTTGTTGCCGTAGAGCTGGAGAGACTTGAGGTCCGTGGCGCCGAGGCCAATGGAGGCCTGGATGGAGTACTGATGAGGGGCGGCAAGAGCGGTAGAAGCGGCGGCGAGGATGGAAAGAGTCTTGAACTGCATTGTGAGTGTCGGAGGGAAATATCCGAGCTTTATATATTGTTGTTTGGTATAGTCTACGTCATTCTATGGTCTTTGATGGACATTTCCATGATTCTGTGCTCAAAATAGAATACTGGCCGATCTCTGAAGAGACATCTTGAACTCTGAGGCTAGCATCCGACCTGCGTTTGCCATGTATGGAGGGATGAGGCACGTCCCGCACGCCCACGGCAGCGTGGATGTGGCGAAGGACAACTGGGAAGAGTTGCTATGAGCCGATACAGTCGCAAATTCAGCCCGTTTTACTCGTTTCACCTCTTCTCGGAGTCCCTAGGACCATTATATTCCCCTCCAGCCGAGGAGTTTTGAGTTCAGAAATAAATCGGCATGAGAAAAAAAATTGTGAAAAAAATGAAAAAAATGAAAAAAAAGGGGGAAAAAAAGGGAGAGAGTGACGTCAGTGTTTTTTTTAGACGCTGTTGACAATTGACTCCAGAGGGAGAGGAGGCTTCACCGGCTACAAATGTCGTTATACAGACATTAATGGCGGTTTCTCAACTCCAAAATGGACAATTCTCGTCTCCGATACCTCCCCACCCTCCACTCTTTCACCAGAAACCACGTATTCGCGCCCATAACACCCATGATAATCACATTTTGCACTCATGTCGATCTATGGAGAAGATTACACCCCGCCATTGCCTGAAAGAACGGTTTATATGCAGAAAACCGCAGTGGCGCAGTGATCAGATGTCTATGCTGGACTACGGTCTCGTTTTTATCAGCAACAAGGGTCTGCTGTACGGTGTGTATAGGTACATCAAACGCCCCATGGTACATCATTGGTAAGCTGACAACCGAAAGGAGTTGACGCTTCGCTAGTTGACACACAACTCTGGATCTTTGGGGGAGAAAATCAATGGACAATCGAAAGTATTGCGTGTCTGGACTACAGACGGGTCCAGTAGTGGATCAATTGGGCTGTACTCTTGTTTTAAATCAGAACAGCGTTCCTGGTCCCTTCATCTTAGCCCCCAGCATCTCTACTGAATGTGAGTCTGCAACAAGGCTGCATCTTCCTGTACCGGCCCCAGGAGCTTGAGTCTCTGGTGTTCTGGATCATCTTTTCGCGTGGATCTAAAGCATTTTGAGTCGTTCAGATTCGGCATCCGCAGACCCTCAAACCGGCCGGCAATGGGCGAAATCCGAAAGTACCGCACGAACAACGCAGATGTTCATTGTTTGATGTCCTTCTGTTTGAGCTCTTTCGTCGAGCGGACATGTGTTTGATGAGCTTGGTATGGGCCGTAGTCAGCTGGTCGACGGCTTTAGACACTGTGCCTTCGTCGGTGGAACGGCAGTGCCGGACGAGCAGCCTCCATTCCCGCCTCCATATTAGCCATCAGCATCAACTGTTGCCATTCTTCCACCAGAGCGGCTTTGAGTCAGCCGCTCGTTGGGTCTCCTAAAGTAAGAGTCCAAATGTCATTGTAAGGAAGCGTCTAGATGAATATCTGTGGAAGTTTGTGGGCTTCAGACGGAACGCGGAAAATGGAAAATGGTAGTGCCATATCGTTGAGTAATTTAGTTGGTATTAGTTGGGAATGGGTGGGATTAGTTGGGACGTCAAAAGGACTAAGGATGGGAGATATTCCGGGACATGAATAATGTGAACTTCAAATTAAAACATTAAGCAGCCATTCGCACTCATTTCAGAATTCGGCGCTCTTTCCTGGAGTTCAATGGAGTCATCAGAGTCAGTTGCAGTGTTACCATATAAAGTGAAGCTTGTACTGAAAGAGTATATACCGTATATCTTCAATCTCTAAGCTCAAACTGAAGTCACTGTAGATCAACCTGTCTCATCATTGAACAAACGAGAATGTCTCAGAAGATACACAATGTGATACTGCCCAACTTCCGAATCTTCGTCTAATACGAGTGCTGTTCATGTACATACTGTACATACTGTACTCGTGGTGTATCGCACCCTATCGCAGTCGTCTGAAAGCTGTGTAGCACAATATGAGTAGTTGGTCGTGGCGAATGAACGGGACCGGTTCCTCGGGGTCAATTCCTCCCCTCTAACAAACATCTACCCTTTCGCAGACCCCGTTATCGTCGACAATGACGTTAAGTCTGTTGGGACGGAAGTCCATGGTGCAAGGTGACATAGGCCCAAGAACCCGGTTGGGCTGAGGAAGGTCTTCCTTGTAGAATTCCGAAGATGAGAGCTCCGAGACGTCGTTCTTAGACACGATTTTCTTCCCCACGAGGTGTTGCCATTGGTCTAGCAGTTGGGTGTCTTGTGTGAAGTTCATGATAGAGTTGATGAAGAGGAAGAGAAGCAAATACATGTGATACGATACAAGTAATTCTCACACTTGCACGTGTTTGAGTTGATGTGAGACCACTATGATGAGCCAATCAGTCTGAGGTCACATTGTTCTAAGGTCATCGCAGAGATCAGCATTATGTAATCCGATAAATACAAGTCCATCACTACACGATAATATCGGACTAGTTGTACGAGTGCAAGTATGAGTACGAGTATGAGTACAACCCGGTCACTGTCCTTTTTTGTGCATCTCTTTTGTGGGTCTCTTTTTGCACTGTCCTCCTCACTCCGCTACAGCTCAGCAAATGGTACAGTACCATTCACATCTATCAAACATGCATAAATAACTACTTACTTGGAAGGATCGTTTCGCTGGTAACCAAGGTATCCCTGAAGTCGGTGGGTGGGGAGCATGTCCAGGTACTGCTCGGCCAGGTTCTTGCAGTCCTCAAAGTGGTTGGGGCCAGACTCCTCGTAGCACTTCTCCAGAGCCTTTCGCACGGTCTTGAGAGCCTCCAGTCGGATGAACTGCTCTCGTGTGTAGCTCTCCTGGGCCTCTCGGACCTTCTTGTGGTCGTTGTAGTTGATGTCGTCAAAAGACACGAGCTCGGGTCGCTGATGTTCTGTGTTAGTTTCTGTCTCGCGCGCGGTAAAATCACGTCGGCGACGTTGTGGAGCAACGGAACGGCGATTCCGCGCATTTTCGCATCCGGATCATTCCTCAATGAGCGCCTATTGGCGTTTTCGTACTCACCAGACATTTTCGTATTCGAGGTGCGTAGTCTAACTTGGTGATAAATCTGTGTTGTGGTTGGTTGGTTCCAGGGTGATTCCAAACCTTATATTATTAGTAAGGCGAAATGAATAATCTGAATTTATGCAGGATGGGAAATGGGAATAATTCGTATAAAAAATGGGAAAAAAATTGCAGCCGAAAAATAACCGCAGCCTATACAAATACAGCCTCTGTGGGGTTTTATGTAATTGTTTCAACCCTACTAATTCTCTCTCTCTCTCACTTATCCAATCATTTTCATTCCGCACATCTATTAGAATGCCTGTAACTATCCTAGTTATTTTGCTACTCGTTGCCAATTTTCGTTGTTGAATCCTCCATTCGATTTCCATCTTTCGCTTAAGCCTCCGCAGTGTCGAGGAAAAAGTAGTTGCCGTGAGCCTTCTGCTCCTTGTCCATCTGCGAGTCCTTCTTGTTAATTCGGGGTCGGAACGAGGTGGGGTCTCGTCGGAAGGTGACGTTGAGAGACTTGAGGAACCGGTTGCATCCGGTAAGCAGAGACTCGGGTCGTCGGGCAAAGGCCTCGACGGAGGGCTGTCCGTCAAAGACAATGACTCGGTCGGCCAGGTAGGTGGCCATGATGAAATCGTGCTCAACGATAAAGGCGGTCTTCTTCGAATGCAGAATGAACCGTCGAATGACCTTGGCACAGATGATTCGCTGCTCGGAATCGAGGTAAGCGGAAGGCTCATCGATAAGGTAGATATCTGCGGGCTGACCCAGAGCGAGCACAATGGCGACTCGCTGCAACTCACCACCAGACAGGTTCTGGACCTCCTGGTCGATAATGTCGTCAATTCGCAGAGGCTTGTAGACATCGGTCTGGAACTGGGGGTGATGCATGGAGGATCGGATCTTCTTGAGGAAGAGCTGTCGCACGGTACCAGTGAACTTGGGGGCAATCTTCTGGGGCTTCATGGACACGTTGAGCTTGGGGGCCTTCTGTCCCTCATCAGGAGCCACGGCGCCGGCCAGAAGTCGACAAAGTGTGGTCTTTCCGGTACCGTTCTCGCCCATCATGACAATGATTTCCGAGTCAGTGAACTCTCCAGACTCGACGTTAAGCTTGAAGTCGCCCTGAGTTCGGCTCATGGTGGGGTACTTGAAAGATCGCGACTGGTCAAGGGGGGTGATCTCAGTGGCATCGGCGAGTCGGAACTGCAGAGACTCGGTTCGGAACCGCAGGTTTTCGGTGGGGATGTGACCGTCCAGGAAAATGTTGATACCTTCTCGCACAGACGAGGGCAGAGTCACCACTCCGTAGACGGAGGGGACACCGTAGAGAATGCAGACGAAATCGGACAGATAATCCAGCACTGACAGATCGTGCTCGACAACAATAATATAACCGGTGGAGTCGATGAGCGACCGAATCATGGCAGCAGCATGCAGACGCTGCTTGACATCCAGGTATGAGGAAGGCTCGTCAAACATGTAGACCTGGGCCAGCTGGACACAGGACATACCGATGGCGAATCGCTGCAGCTCTCCTCCGGACAGCAGAGACACCTCTCGCTTCCACACACCCTTGAGCTCCAGGGTGTTGACAATGTTCTCAAAGTCGTCCTTTCGCTCCAGCTTGGCCTTGAGCAGCTCGCCAACCTTCTGCAGGGGTCCCTTGATGGCTCGGGGCAGGTTGTCGACGTACTGGGGCTTGATGATGGCCTTGAGGTTGTCTTCCAGCACCCGAGTAAAGTAGTTTTGCAGCTCGGAGCCTCGGAAATGTGTCAGAATCTCCTGCCACGTGGGAGGGTCCTCGTACCGGCCCAGGTTGGGCTTTTGCTTGCCTGCAAGAATCTTGAGCGCGGTACTCTTGCCGATACCGTTGGTTCCCACCAGTCCAAGAACCTGGCCTGGTCGGGGAGTGGGGAGTCGATGCAGCTTGAAGGAGTTGGCCGAGTATCGATGGGTGACCTCAGAGTCCAGGTTTGTGGGCAGGTTGATAATCTGCAGCGCGCCAAAGGGGCACTTTTTGGGGCAAATACCACATCCGATACACAGCGTCTCGGAAATGAAGGCAATCTTGGAGTCGGGCGTCACCTCGATACACAGCTTGCCGGTTCGCACCACAGGACACGACTTTTTGCACTCCTGTCGACACTTCTTGGGCTTGCACTTGTCCACGTTGACAATAGCAATACGCGTGTTCTTGTCTCCGTCCTTGACTTCGTTTTTGTTCTTGGGCGGCATTATGATGTTGGAGTTCCGTAGTTCTGTGGTTCGTGGTGTGCCAAATTTTTGCACCCTTTGAAAAATTACCCAACCTTATTTCCGCACCCCTTCCAGTTTGGTCGGTTCCAAAAGGGGAAATAAATTAGGGCTGGCAGAAGGAGCCGTAAGCAGCAAGAAGACGCCGCTGATTGGCCAGCTGCACATTTGAAGTGTGTGTGGATCACGTGATCGGCAACCGTGGAAACGTGTGTAGGGTAATACAAACTGCCACAATAGCCTAGTGGCTCTTATCCCCCGCTCTATTGGTCTACTGCTTGGAATCGCACCGTAGCAACCTCCAGTAACCCTACTTATAGTAAGCAGGTGAGACATGGCTTGAACCGCTGCAAATACGGTAGCAATGAGATACCAGAGGTAACCAGAGATAAGCAAGAGACACGTGGTGGTTGCGGAATTATATGACGGTCTCGGTGGCAATATTTCTGCTTCAGTCTCTGCTTCTATCTTCACCGTGCGAGTTCTCGTACTCTCACCAGAGTAGATCTGCTAGACACCCCATATTTTTATTTGTCAGAACTTGAATCTACGTACATTACTTGTATTTACGTACATCCGTTATTTGTACCTACAAAAAAATAAAAAATGATAAAAAAGTGCATTAATCCCTACCTTCAGCCCTCATAATACGTATATATATTTTCCGGTCGATGTATCTGGATGCGACGAATAACGAATGAAAATCTCATGTCGAAATTAACACTCTTCATCGAGTTCAACGATGTACTAACTCGCGCCCCCCCCCCCAGGAGGGTGTGTGCTTGCTCATTCACCAGAAAAAGTTCTAGATTCAGTGATAAATCTACAGGATGGATCTCGTCCTACGACCCAGCTGGATTCCTCTCATTACTATGTGGGACTTCTTCATCATTATGTGAGGGAATTAGCCAGGTATTACCCCACCCGGGTATTACTTCAACCCCCCCCCCCCCCCTTTTTTTTTTTTTTTTTTTTTTCTGTTTTTCTTTGAATTTTTTTTTTTGGATAATTCGGCTTTTCTTAAAAAAAAAAAAAAAAAGGGACTTGAAAAATGTCTAGCGTCTCATCAAAATGCTCTATGTTCTCCAAAACTGTTTTGGTGCTACTGCAGACATTCTGGACCCAAGCAACATTCAAACCTTTGCAACGGTGCCAGAACTTTGTTGTACGTCCTTGGAACGCCTGTCTTCTTTTTTTGTCCTCCATTTTGCCCCTTGGTTCTCCTGTCAATACTCGTACATATCATATCATACATACCATGGCAGTAATTACCGGAACACAGCCGCACGCACAATGTAGCCCACCACCAATTCTCTACAAACTGCTCCCACGGTTCCATGTTCCATGCACGCGGCCCTGATTTCCACTGTACGACCGTTGAAACTGATATGTCCACAGCTCATCGCATCGGCGGCTGCATACGTACATGACGAGAAGCAGACCAGTCCTACACACCCCCAGCTCTATACATCAAAAAGTTATTTATTGGTTATATATAAAAAAAGCCCTACCTCGATCTGTCTAATACGTCGTTGGAGACACTTAGGAGTTGATCTTGACAAAGGCAGCAGCCTGCTGCTTTCCAATCCACTGCTGGACCTGATCGGCGTTGAGACCGGAAGCAAAGTCGGTCGAGTCGTCAAGCTGGACAATCTTGATCTCAGAGTTGTCGCCGGAGAAGATGACAGCAGCCTTGAGGGTACCGGAAGTGGGTCGAGTGAAGTAATCAGCAGATCCTCCACCGCCATACTGGGTACCGGTTCCCTGCCAGGTGTGCAGGTGGTTGGTGAGTCTGTCGTTACCGGAGTTGAGAACCTCAAAGAGATCGAGCTCGCCACATCCGGTGGTCCAGCACGAACAAGAGGCCTGGCCGTACTGCAGAGTTCGGGGAATCTGGGCGTTGAGCATCCAGATGGCGGGCATATCAGCGTTGAAGCCCTGGGAGTTATCCTTGGGCATGGAGAACTCGAAAAGGAAGATTTTGTTGGTTCCACCAAAGCCATGGTAGGCAGGAGAGCCCTCTCGGACGTAGCCACAGTCGTTGCCGCCGCACTGCTTGTCGGACATGATCAGGAACTCCTTGTTGGAGGGGATGGTGACATCGCCAAGAACCTGAGGAGATCCGGCACCGGAAACTCCGTCAGTGCCGCAGAAGGACAGGGAGTTTCCGAAACAAGAGTCCCAAGTACCGGAACCAGCAGTTCCTCCCTGGTGGTTCAGGAAAGTGAGACCGTCAGACTGGCCAGAAGAAGAGCTGTAGAAAGCAGATCGCTTCCAGTCAGAGTTGCCAACGGGAGCCTGAGAAGGCACGTTGGAGGGAACGGCAATGGTGGAAGAGGGGATAGACTGGGTCTGAGAAGACAGAGACTCCCATCCCTGAGGGGGGCCAACATAAGAGGGGCCAGCGGTGGGGGCACCGGTCTGGGTGGCATAGGTGAGAGCGTCGGAGGGCTGGATGGCGAAACCGTTCTGGTCAGCGTAGACAACCTGGGTGACCTGCACAATCTCGGTGACAACACCTCGCTTATGAGCGTGGTGGGCGTGGAACTCACGCTTGGCGGTCTCGCCGCAGTCCTTGTCCTCCTCCTCGACAGCATCACGCTTGGCGTTACCGCTGTTGGGGTAGTAGACAGCAAACTGCTTCAGAGACACGGGGCCTCGGAAGGAGATGGAGAGCTCCTCGTTCAGAGGGGCCAGAGGGCCAGAAAAGGCCTTGACGGCGGAAGAACAGGTACAAGAGCTGGAGTCCATGCCGGTGATGGCGTTGTAGGAACCAGCGAAACCAATGTTCTGGTAGGTGACTTCGGACACCTCGTTACAGTAGGTGTTGCCAGCAATCTGCTGGCATCCGGAAGCATAGGCAAAGGAGAGAAATGCCGAGATTACGGCAGATGAGAATTTCACTGGGTTAGTATGACGTTTTGGATGGCCGGATTTTTTCTCGCATCTTTTCCTCGCATCTTTCTCGCATCTCCCATCCACAGAGTTGGCTCCACTGTGCAGCAAGGCTTTGGGTTTGAGATCCCGGGATCCCAATCTAGAAAAGGGATATCTCGTTCGGGGAGAGTTCAGGAACCGTAAGCAGTGCAAGGTTGGTGTGGGACAACAAAGTGTAACTGTGATAGTGGTTGCAAGGCCGCAAACGCCTCAGAAAAGATACTCGAGAGCAATGTAGCATCAAGCCACAGAGTAATAGCTCGAGGCAATAGCCCAAGGGCTCGGAAATGGTTGGTCTAGACCACCAACTATGCACCCTGCCACAGGGACTATGCACATGTAACATGCATAGGTCATAAGTGGACGGTGAGCTGCGGGAAAAAGAGAAAAAAGGGAGCCATGCAGAGCCAGGAATATATCTTGAAACGGACAGAGAACGTGAAAATCTTTTCACTTGGCGCAGTATGGGCGTGTGTCACAGAGTGGGTCGTAGTGGGTCGTGGTGTGGGTGTCGTATCTGTAACAGCCCCACGTTGTGCATATGTATAGTGTTTGGAACAAGGGGTCAGGGTCCAGGGTATCATATGTGATAGGGGTCGATGGAGGAGGGGTATAGGGGTTGTTTGTTCAGCTGACGTTTTACATGGGTTGTGGGTGGCTATTGGTGTGGGCTGGTGTGTCTTGGTGTTGGTGTGTTGTGGTAGTGGTAGTGGTAGTGGTTGTGGTGATGCGTGATTATTAAGCAGGGGGCTCGGAATGTGTGTGACAGGACATGTAACAGAATGAACTGTACAAGACATGTCAGACTCGAACTCCCAGGAGTGGGAAGTGACAAGCTACACTCGTAGCGTGAGCCATTGTGTGCTACACCATTCACCTCATCACCACACCACACACCACCACCGCTTGTCGTCGAATATGGATGGTATATACAGAATGTGTCCCTTCTGTCGATGCATTCGTGTCTGTCTGTATCTGTGTCGATGTCGATACGTTCGTGTCTCTGTGTCTGTGTCCAACTTGTCGTGTGTTTGGTTTGGTATCGCGTGAATTCTCTCTGTTGTTTCTCTGTCCGTGTTGCTGTATTCTCTGTCTGTCTGTGTTGGTAAGTCCTGGCGCTACGGCCCCAGCCGGTTGATACTCACTAAGGAATGACTGAGGTGAGAAAACGGAACGACCGTGGAAAAGAGCGAAAATCTGAGATGATGATGAGGAAGCAGAGACGATAAAAATAGGAGATGAAGGGGAAGTGTGTAGCGAAACACAGATTAAGGTTTCTATAAAAGGTTCATCAAGGAGATACTAGCTTTTGGGTTGGATGCTTTGGAATGTGGTTTAGGAGTGCTAGACATTGGAGCTGTAACACTGTCAAGTGGAGTCCGCCGGTTGGCGTTTTGGGGCGCATTTTGAGTCATTTGATAACATAGCGCCGGGAAACATCATCCGCTCTCTATTGGGCACCCCTTTGTAGGCCCAGGTGGCCAGACATCGATAATCGAGATATCCCTCTAAACTCAAAGGGATAATAGAGGTGGCTCAATTCGGACTAGTGTCGACAACAAAGATGCGCGCGACGTGCCAGGTAGGAAAAGGCTAATTAAAGTTGGTGCAAAGCTGCGCACACAAGCTGATTTAGGTTCCCTTCTCAGCCACGCGTATTTTCGAGTCTAGCATTTATAGCATCCTATCATAGGTGTTAGGGGTGGGTAATATTGCTCGGGGGGGCCGGTGGGGGCGGTAGAGACAGGCTCCGCCGTGGTGAAACCTCCGGCCTCTTTTTGCTACCTTTGGGGCGAAAAGCCGAGTGCGGGGCTGTTTGTCGTGAGGCTGGCTGTCTCTCCGTACTGGCTCATCGTGGTTAGAACCAGGCTGGGCGTGACAAAGAAACAAACTCTATTTTTCCAACGCGCACTATGCAGCGGGGGTGAAAAAGTTGGTGGATGAAACAGCAGTGCAATTGTCCAGTACATGTACTGGCAGACAGAAGGCAGAGGCACGACGTGTATGAGCCATGTAAGGGGTTGACCAGATGCATTGCATTCAAAGGGGTATGCGTTTGGACGAGTCCAGCCAGGCCAGCGCTATAGTGAAGAGCGAGTAGGGGACGTGTTCTAGTAGGAGTTGGAGTACCTTGTATCGGACTCGGGAAAAGAGCACACGACTGGAATTGCCACTTGTATTCTGGTGAGTTTGGTCTCTAAAGAATGGTTGATATGCACAAGAGCTTGGTATGCTTTACCGTTGTTTTAGCCACTCTTTGGCCGCTCTACTTACAGTTCTGGAACGTTCAACCAGTAGTCACAGGTTTGGTCAAATGTGGTGTGGTTGAATATGGGCTAGTGTCGGGGATAACGAGCGAGTGCCGGGACAACTGGCGAGTGTCGGGATAATTGGACATTGTGAGATTTCATAATGGTGCTTGTACCAATATTGGACCGTGCAGTCTGTTGTCCTGTACACCTCATTCAAATGCACTCCAGTCGTTTCTTTTCTTGATCTTCGGAGATCTGGAACTGCCATCAGGGCCGCGGAGAAAATGCCCCAAAAGAACGGGGAAATTGGTGTTTTGTTTCATCGGGTTATTATTGGGTATTATGAGGACACCGGCGAAATATTTTCTGTTCTTTGGCCACAAGACTCTGTCACAGATTCTGTCCTGACTGCATAGTGCATGGTAATAATATCCCCTGAGCGGAGAAGAGGAGAGGAGACGGGTGACTTGGTCAGATGACGTTGAATGACATATTTGTGGCGACCACCTTTGGGATATTCGTACAAGTATCAACATGGTACGATACAGGACTTGTACGGTACTCGTACGGGCATTGTACTTGACACACTTCTTACCCCATCTTCATCCATCTCTGTCATTGGATCTACCAGACATGAACTATCCCAACGGAGTATCTGCCGAAAGCCCTACGAAGAACTCATATCTTTAATATGTTGTCAACTCCCTATTATCGTCGACTCCTATTATGGGACTCCTTTCTCCTGAAAACAGTGCATTCTGCGTGGGCTCTTGGCGTCGACTTTTGAATATCACCGTGGCATGCTGTATCCTTGGCCAAACAAAATGAAACCAGCCGTGTCAATGCCAAGTAACCGCCCACTGGGGAGTAGACCTTCCATTTTAGGTGAATGAGAGAGTCATTGGCTGATTCCACAAGTACAATTAGTACGGGTGCAGTACATTCTTGTACTTTTTTTTGCACTTGGTCTTCACTTGTTGTCACTTGTTGCATTGTTCACTTGTTGCACTTGCACTTGCACTCGTACGTATTGCAGCGTCGTATCGGACGCCCTCGCCCACTGCTTGCTGTGGGAATTGAGTGTGGTCCCCTGCTTAAGGCAGTAACATGACGATCTGTCGATCTGTCGATCTGTCGATCTGTCGATCGGTTGATCGACTTTTCTCAGCACAAGTTTGGGCTCCACACAGCTAAAACCGCAGTAGCCTCCAAGACAATAAAAACATGTCAATATTACCAGATAGGCTCTGGACCTGAAACCTGGGACTTGTTGACGAGAAAGAGACAAGTTTGGATGTTTATACTTGGTGGACAACAACCAATGAATCCGCGGGTCCGAAAGACCATAATATCATCGTACGTCCCCCTACTTTTGGCGGGAACGTATCGCTGGACTCTCCGGGGCGTCCACGCCCATCTTATAGGAGATCAGTTGATCGAGGAATTATGGCAAATGCAGCCCCGATGGTTGCCGTTGTTTACCATTGTTTACCGTCTGCGATGTCCATGTCTCGAAAATAAATAAGCACAAAAGACGGCAAAGAACCCGTTCGGAATGTGTTTGATCGCGTTGTAAATAAAAGTCCTGAGTGCGCGATTTACAAGGGTTCTCGGTGCGAGTGCGAGTGCGAGCGCGAGCGAGTAGTACAAGTAGTGTGCTCGTAATACTCTTGATTACTCGTACGCTTCTCATGCTACCAGATACTATCCTCCATCCCAACATTACTCACATCTGACGCTTGGGCATTGTACAAGTACATACTGTACCCGTAAAACGCACGATACTAACGCTTGAGTGAGTATCACGCTTGGATCTTGGACGTTGTATCTTACGACTTGGACAATGGTTGGGCCTTTTGGTTTGGTTTGGTCTTGTACATTCCGATCCCGCATAATATACGTGTGTGCGTGTACATGATGGGAGGGATGAGGGATGAGATGAGGTGAGGCGGATATGTCACATTGGAGGTCAGTTATGCATCGATGTTCCATAGCCCACCCCGCACCTATTGTTGCCTTGTGGTTTGTCTATGAACCCCTTGTGTTTTGGGCCCGTTGGCTTGTAGTCGTGGAATGAGCTTTTGGGCTTGTTTTCGGACTTGTTCTCGGGCTTGTTCTAGGGCTTGTTCCAGGGCTTTGTTTTTCGCTCGGAAACTCTAAGCCGGCGCGTCGTCATAACAAACGAAAACGAACAGTCCACGGAAACGAACAATACATAGACACTAGAGCACACGACACGACATGGACATTGGTGCGACTTGCAGTTGGTACACGTACACCACTCGTGCAATATGTGTTAGTGCGGGCGTCCACGTCCTGTTTTACGTGGCGCATACGTGTCGCGAAAAGGGCAGTGTGGGGGTTGTACCAATGACGTAATGCACCAAATACTCACAACACCTTGATACAAAAATGTACAGAAACTTGTATCAATAAATGTGGTATGACGTCGGTTTTAACAACAGCAAGCTATTGTCGGACATTGAACTCAGCTTGTCTTACCGACACGAAGATTCAGGTCGGAGTTCGGAGTTATAACCTAGTATATGTTTGTCAGACTGCGTTCGAGTGGGCCGTGTTTGCGGGTGGCTCTCTACTGTACTTGTAGGAGCGTTGGTGTACCAAGGCAGGGGTGGGGACTGGTGTTAGTGAGAATACTCATGGCCATATGTACAAGTGGACCTGTTCTGTGGACATTTTCAAGCGGCCAATACTTGTACAGAACAGGTCAACCTATTCTCACCTCTTCTTTTTCACATCTTCTATTTTCATCTTCAGCTCGCCAAACTCTGACCCTGCACTCCCGTTAGTCTTCACATGACAGTATGCACTTCCCGTTTATTGTGCACAAGAATAGACGTGAGAATGTGGGGACTGTAGTTCTTTTAGGGCCAGTCTTTCGGATGCACTGTCATGTCGGGTGACATCACCTATCCTTGGTTCAACCGACGATATGGGATTCCTCATCCGCCTGACGAAGCGTGATTTTCTCTGCTTCCGTGTTTCCTTTGATGATGCGCAAGCGTGATGCGCGAGGGTGATGCGCGATGAGCGTACACAACGGGAAGTGCAGCACAGCTGGTGCTATTAATAGACGCGTTATCGAGGAGGAAGTATGAACCGTGCGCCATGCTGTGAGTAGGAGTACGAACATGTACTGGTATCGCAGAGTACGTGCCGTAACTGAAGCATCCCATGTGAAAGCGTTCTCAAGTTCGGAGTGATGCTACGTGCCCTGGACGCTCAGTTGGAGTTGATAGGACCGAGGACCGCTACCGATAATGACGATGCTGGGGTTGGTGGCTGAGTGACGTTCGACCAGAAGACCACAATTCGAATGAGTAATACAGGTTGATGTGGATATCACACTTGATGGTAGAGCCATCAAGGTGAACAATCGTCACAACCAGATCAACGACTCGGTCCTATCGTGGCTGAACCACGAGTAATCCAGAAACAGAGCATCGTCCATAAACCGTAGAGCGAGTGTAAGGGAAGTACAATACAAGTCACACTCGTAGATGTACAACAAGTTCCGTTCCGGTTCGTAATCGTACCGCACTCACATCCCACGTGAATTCCCCACCTCCGTAAGACGAAAAACCAACAGCCACATCGCGACATTGAAGTAGTTACATACATGCCGCGATATATAACCAAAGGAGGAGCCGCGATTCTCCCTCCCTCATCAATACTCCTTTGCAACATGTTCATCGAGTCCTCCTGGGAACAGTACCTGCAGCCACTCAAGGACCTCGTCCAGAAGGAACTTGAACTCGAAAGAGCCGGGTTCGAAGCCGTCAAAAACCAACTTCAATCGGATAACGCACAGTTGCAACAGCGCCTCGTTGCTGCTCTGGGCGAGTTGGACGACCTCAAACGACAGCTAGAAGCACAGAAGAAGTTGACAGCTGCCAACAAGCCCACTGGCTGGGGAGCTGCTCTCACTAATACCAGTCCCAACGAACTCGCCAAGGACATCACTCGAATGTCAACGTTGCGTGCCGGTGCAACCTCCCTCCAGAAACTGAAGACCATTGTGGGTAGACAGGTGCCTCTTGGACCCGAAGACTGTCCCGACCACAAGAAGAACATACCCGACGAGCAAAAGGCGTGGAATCGGCTGGGAATGAAAGTTCTCGACGACTTTACCTACTTTGGCATGCGCAACATCATTTTTTGGATCATCATTGTCTCTGGACAGCCTATTGACAAGGTTGCGGTTGAGTTCAGACGTCTTCGCACTTTGGAGAGAGATCTGGTCAAGGGGTGAAAAACTAGGGGTAGAAAGTTGCATCCAGAAGTGAAGTGCTATATTATATTTATTGGATTATTCGCGTAGTTGGCATTGGATCGATCACCTTTTCTACTATTCACTATTATTCACCATTATTCACCATTTTGTTAAACCTCCAACTAGAACCCGGCACTTAATCTCCAACTACAACTCAGGGTCGCGTGTTCGAATCCTCCGCCCCACATTCTCGAAACTCTAATTCATACCCAGTCGTCGGCTCAACTTTTGGACTGAGAGTAATCAAAAAAGTGATTTTGGGAGAGCCAAATACGACAAATCAATAACTAGCCATGCACTGGGGCAAAGTACGGGGAAATGCACACGAGGGACAACAGGCCGATAGAACAGTCATCTGCGGAGAAATCGACGAATCCAAAGAAAGCAGCCGACCTACAACCAATAGTCAATCTCTTCTCTACTAGATATGCCCCACCAAGGGTCTAGTTCCTGTCTGAGACCCGACCCCACAACCCCACATTACCTGCAAAAAAAAGGCATGGTGTGCTCAAGGTTTTTATCTGGCGGCAGATATCAGGACATGTGCATGGTTGACATTGATGTTTCTGGGCACTTGAAGAGACGATAAAGAGTGTCTAGCGACTCAATGGAGCGTCAAGACAGCAATTGTTGGCCACTAAATGTCCAGCTTCTCGACAGACCCCCTCCACCTGAAGAAAACATGTCTCGCCACTAACCCTTAAGCTGGAGCCTATGGCTATTAGCCTCTACCCCTCGTCCTCGTGAAATCGAATAGGCGCTAGTATAAGACAGTGAGAGAGACCGGAAATGTTGGGTGTACAACTTCCGCCACAATGTCCTGGGAAACAATCACTCCTCCTACGCCAATCGATACGTTTGACAGCAACTTGCAACGTCTTCGAGACTCTTTCGAGACCGGCAAGCTCGACTCTGTCGACTACCGTCTCGAGCAGCTGCGAACCCTGTGGTTCAAGTTCTACGACAACCTCGACAACATCTACGAGGCGGTCACCAAGGATCTCCATCGACCCAGGTTCGAAACCGAGCTCACCGAGGTACTGTTTGTTCGAGACGAGTTCTCCACCGTCATCAAGAACCTGCGAAAGTGGGTCAAGGAAGAAAAGGTGGAGAACCCCGGAGGCCCCTTCCAGTTTGCCAACCCCCGAATCCGACCCGTTCCTCTGGGAGTGGTGCTGGTCATCACTCCCTGGAACTACCCCGTCATGCTCAACATCTCACCTGTGATTGCCGCCATTGCTGCCGGCTGTCCCATCGTGCTCAAGATGTCCGAGCTGTCTCCCCACACTTCCGCTGTTCTTGGCCGAATCTTCAAGGAGGCCCTGGACCCCGGTATCATCCAGGTTGTTTACGGAGGTGTCCCCGAGACCACCGCCCTTCTTACCCAGCATTGGGACAAGATCATGTACACCGGAAACGGAGCCGTTGGTCGAATCATCGCCCAGGCCGCGGTCAAGAACCTGACTCCTCTAGCTCTTGAGCTTGGTGGCAAGTCACCCGTGTTCATCACTTCCAACTGCAAGAGCGTTATGACGGCCGCTCGGCGAATCGTGTGGGGCAAGTTTGTCAACGCCGGCCAGATCTGTGTCGCTCCAGACTACATTTTGGTTGCTCCCGAAAAGGAGGCCGAGCTCGTCGCTTGTATCAAGGAGGTGCTCCAAGAACGATACGGCTCCAAGAGAGACGCCCACCACCCCGATCTGTCCCATATCATTTCCAAGCCCCATTGGAAGCGTATTCACAACATGATCGCCCAGACCAAGGGAGACATCCAGGTGGGTGGACTCGAGAACGCCGACGAAGACCAAAAGTTCATCCAGCCCACAATCGTCTCCAACGTTCCAGATGACGACATTCTCATGCAGGACGAGATTTTCGGACCCATCATCCCCATCATCAAGCCCCGAACCCTCGGCCAGCAGGTTGATTACGTCACAAGAAACCATGACACCCCCCTGGCCATGTACATCTTCTCTGACGACCCCAAGGAGGTGGACTGGCTACAGACCCGAATCCGAGCTGGTTCTGTAAACATCAACGAGGTCATTGAGCAGGTCGGACTGGCCTCTCTGCCTCTCAGTGGAGTTGGAGCTTCCGGAACCGGAGCATACCATGGAAAGTTCTCCTTCGATGTCTTCACCCACAAGCAGGCCGTTATGGGACAGCCCACCTGGCCCTTCTTTGAATACCTCATGTATTACCGGTACCCTCCTTACTCCGAGTACAAGATGAAGGTGCTCCGAACCCTGTTCCCACCGGTTCTGATTCCTCGAACCGGCCGACCCGACGCTACTGTTCTTCAGCGAGTTCTCGGCAACAAGCTGCTTTGGATCATTATTGCCGCCCTTGTTGCGTACGCCAAACGAAATGAGCTGCTCATCACCATTGCTCAGATTATGTCGGTGTTTATTAAGTAGATATGATTTATTATGAATGATAAAGAGATAACAGCGGGGCATGTATGTACGAGAACAGTATATACCAGTATAATATTGCACTTCAAGTACAGTACATACAGTACATACTGTACGAGTACATAAAGTACATCCCAGTACAATTCTGTATATACATCACTACAAGTATATACATCACTACAAGTATATACAGTATTCAAGTACTTACTATACTCGTACTCGTACAATATTCGTTCTTGTCAGAAAACAAGTAGGTGGAATGTCATGAATTGTGTCCATACCAAGCTGATTTGGATCGCATATAGCTACTAGCGCAAGTATGTATCGGCGTACAGTACAGTACATACCAGTATAGCACTATAAGCAATACCACCACTATTATATAACTATGATACAACTACGATAAAAGTATCTACATACTGTAGTACAAGTATTCGCACTGTACAATAGAAATACTTGTACATCACTTCATTGACACATTACCATTGAATTGCACCGATTCTGCCCAGGTTCCACGCATCATGTTGGTTTTCTTTTTTCTTCTTTTTCTTTCCCTTCTTTTTCTCCCATTTTTCCTTCTTGCTTTTGTTAAGCATGATTTGTTATAATTAAACTTTAGTTGACTCTATGTAACAACTCTGACCAAACTCAAGTACACCAAAGTACAATACTTCAGCTTCTCACATTGTCATCTACAACATCCCAAAAACCCAAGCACAAATAGTCGCTGAAAACACCTCAAATCGCACTCAACACAAGAACTCTCAGCTCAATCGCCCCTTCCAATGCCCTAACCCCATCTACGCGAGCCACAAACGCCGTCTATCTGGTTGGTAACGAACTCAAACCACCTTGGGCGACTCCATCAAGCATGGGCAAGAAAATTGCATGCGCCCTAACCCTAAAGGCACATTGAACAGGCGTGGGCGGTTTTTTAAATTTTACAACGCCCAATTTCAATTACCACACACGCGCGCTTCTGACTAAGGCTCACCCATGTTGCGACTCCAAGTGTACGCAATTTCGCCCTGTCTGGAGTCCGAGACCGTTACTACATGGGCTCCGGACCGGTCCATGCAGACGCGATCTATCGACGAAGCAGGCATGCGGGTGGAGAAAAAGTTCTTGCATTTCACGGACCCGCGATCTTCCTTGCTGGAGCTGTGCCACGAGATTGCCGAGCGGTTCAAGTCCATCTACCCTGACAACTTTGAGCCCCGGATCGACTTCCTGCAGAGCGACACTGGCCTCGACCTGTCGCCCAGCTTTGTGTCTGGAGACGTGTTCAAGTCCGGAGATGTGGTGAGAGCGATTCTGCGGCTGCCCACAGACATTGAGGAGTTCCGCAAGTTTCAGGGCGAGGCTCCTGGCATCCGATTTCTAGAGGAGGATGTGGGAGAGGCAGGAGAGGTGTCTAAGATCGAAGCACAGGTCGATGATAGCACCATGAGCAGAGATGGCCGCAAGCGAAGACGATACACACTGCCCAAAGAGATCACCAAGCGACTCAAGCGGGACTCGTCCGTCTACTCCGACGGGTTTGGCGTGCGTGATCCCGAGTCGTTCGACCACACCATGGAAGAGGAGGCTATCTACGCCCACACAGTGACTGTTCGACGTCCTCGTTCCCGATACAGCCAGGGAGGCACCGGAACCGGCCACAACTCCATTCTGGAGAGTTCTACTACCTCGCTGATCCCCCCTCCCCGGCCAGATTTCGCCTCGTCCTCGACGACTGGACCTTCTCCTCCTGCTTCCAACAACCATTATCCTCAGTTGGAGAGCAGCCAGGTTGCTGCCGGATCATCTACACCCATCCGTCTTTCTTCCAAGCTCGGATCCACTGTTGTTGATAAGGGAAATGTGTCAAACCCCACCCCTGTTCGAGGCAGCACTTCTCTCGATACCATTCAGACACCCGTTCTGTCGCCGCAGCCCAAGGCAGCTATCCAGGGTTCCCCCATGAAGAGCCCTCCCCACGCACAGAAGGCAATTTCCTTGCCTCCTGTGAAGAAGGAGCCCACCTCAAAGGAGTCTAAAGACAAGGAGCCTGTTGCCAAGCGTGCCAAGATTGAGCCAAGGGTCGAGCGCAAGCCCGAGCCTGAGAGCGACACTTCTTTCTTGGCTGAGTTTAGTGACGATGGCAAGTTTCCCACAGCTCTCATGCAGGCCCGTGCTCAACAAAAGGCTGCCATCGAGGAGAGCCGGCTCACTCAGCAGGCTCTTCGGCTTCACATTAAGAGCCCCCAGTACCATATTCCTTCTGAGTTGGGCGACCACATTTCTCCTGCCAAAGCAAAGGCTTCTCTGAACGCGTGGTTGGGGTGGAAGCATGCCCAGGAGAGTAACTCTCCCGATATTGAGTTAGCTCGACACCGACTGGTTCATTGCACTTTTTCCGCACTGGCTGAGGCCGCCAACAAGCAGCTCGACATTGCCAACAACAAGGTGCAGAAGGGGCAGTTGATGGCCTACCGTGAGACTTTCAGCGTGCGGGCTGATAACAGCTACAAGTGTCTGACGGCGGAGCAAGTTGCTGCTGAGAAGCTGGCTGCTGATGAGGAGGTCGCCAAGGAGGTTGCTCGAATTAAGGCTAGACAGGTGAGCAAGGATGCCCGGGATACCAAGCGTCGTGTCCGTCGGGAGTCCACAGCTGCTGCTAATGCCCATGAGGCGGCCGTGATGGCTGCCAAGGAAGAGCATGACCGTGCAGAGGCGATGCGTGCAAGAGAGGCAAAGGTTCGAGAGCAGGAGGGTGCCGAGGCGCGCAAGGAGATGATCGAGGACGAGAAGGCACGTCAGCTGAAGTTGAAGAAGGAGGAGGAGGCCAAGAAGAGGAAGGAGGAGGAGGCCAAGAAGAGGAAGGAGGAGGAGGCCAAGAAGAAGAAGGAGGAGGAGGCCAAGAGGAAGGAGGAGGAGGAGGCTAAGAAGAAGAAGGAGGAGGAGGAGGCTAAGAAGAAGGAGGAGGAGGCCAAGAAGAAGAAGGAGGAGGAGGCTAAGAAGAAGGAGGAGGCTAAGAAGAAGGAGGAGGCTAAGAAGAAGGAGGAAGAGGCTAAACTGCTCGAGCTGAAGAAGAAGGAGGAGGCTTAAGAAGAAGGAGGAGGCTAAGAAGAAGGAGGAAGAGGCTAAACTGCTCGAGCTGAAGAAGAAGGAGGAGGCTGTCCGGGCAGCTGAGGAAGCCAAGCGCAAGGAGGAGGCTAAACTCAAGGACGCTGAGGCCAAGGAAAAGGCTGCCAAAGAGGCTGCCAAAAAGCTGGAGGTGGAGATCA
This sequence comes from Yarrowia lipolytica, assembly GCF_001761485.1. Classification (NCBI taxonomy): domain Eukaryota; kingdom Fungi; phylum Ascomycota; class Dipodascomycetes; order Dipodascales; genus Yarrowia; species Yarrowia lipolytica. Next base: position 1,801,399 of record NC_090770.1, on the reverse strand, counting down.
AGGAAAAAGCTGCTCAAGCGGCTAAGGGGTCCGCCAAAGCTGAGGCGGACAAGAAGAAGATTGAGGAGGCAGAGAAGGCCAAGCAACTTGAGGCTGAAGAAGCGCGAGAGGCTCGAGCCCGACTAGCTCAGGAGCAACGAGAAGCCAAAGCCAAGGCCGCTCAGGAGGCAAAGGAGGCCAGGGAAGCGAAGAAGGCCGAGCAGCAAGCCGCTCGGGAGGCTAAGCTCCGAGCAGCCGCAGAGGCTAAAGAGGCGAGAGCGCGAGCAGCCGCAGAAGCTAAAGAAGCCAAGCTCCGGGCTGCAGCAGAGGCCAAAGAAGCCAAGGCCCGAGCAGCAGCAGAAGCACGTGAGGCAAAGAAGATGGCTGAAGAAGCAAAGGCCAAGAAAAACGCCGAAGCTGAGGCGAAGCAGAAAGCTGCTGAGTCAAAGACTGAGGTCAAGAAACGAACCCTTGGTGCTGCTAAAGCCGCGCCTATTTCTTCCCAGGACACGCATGTTTCCGACTCTCAGGCTGAGGACAAGATGGATGTCGACTCTGATTCCGACTCTGATTCTGATTCTGATTCTGATTCTGACTCCGACTCTGATTCTGATTCCGATTCTGACTCCGACTCTGACTCTGACTCTGACTCTGACTCTGACTCTGACTCTGACTCTGACTCTGACAACGGGCCCAAACCCGAGATCAAGGCGAAGCCGGCAGCCAAGAAGAGTTCACAGATGCCTCCTTCCACCCAACCTCCTCCCAAAGTGAAGCAGACTGCTCCCAAGTCTTCCCAGCCTACTCCTGCCAAGAAGGCAATGAAGGAGGAGTCTGAGTCTGAGTCTGATTCCGATTCGGATGATGATGACTCTGATGACAGTGACTCTGACAGCGAGGACACCTCCAAGAAGAGAACCATTGTCAAGACTCCTGCCAAGAACGCGAAGGCTACTACCAAGCCTGAGCCGAAGACTGCTGCGAAGCCTGCTTCTAAGACTGAGGCTAAGCCTGCTTCTAAGACTGAGGCTAAGCCTGCTTCTAAGACTGGGGCCAAGCCCGCTTCTAAGGCTGAGACCAAGCCCACTGTCAAGACTGAACCAAAGACGGCTGTCATGTCTGAGCCAGCAAAGACTGCTCCCAAGGCTACTGCTTCCAAGTCTTCCACTACAGTGAAGCCCGAGGCCAACGGCTCTGCTATCAAAAAGGAAGGCGAGGCTCCCAAGAAGTCTCCTTTCTCCAATCTCAAGTCTCTCCAGTCTTTGGCCAAGATGGGTGTTCCTGAGGTGAAGGACTCCATTCCTTCCAGCCAGCCCCGATTCTCTCAAGCCTCCCAGAAGAAGACCGAAAAGGAGGAGGAGTCCGACTCCGATGATGACTCCGACGACTCCGACGACTCCGACGACTCTTCTGACGATTC